>NC_089582.1:48559386-48918205 GCF_019320115.1 Miscanthus floridulus
TCCTCGTCCAGGAGCCCTGCCCTCCTTTATATAGTCAGGAGGCTAGAGTCCTAGTCGGTTTATAATGAGAGTTACTAGTAGGATTACTGAATAGTACTACTACTAGGATTACAAGGGAAGAATCCTAGTTAGACTAGATCTTCTTTCTCCTTTGTGGGGTATCCTGTGGGTCCCGTATCGACAACAGCCCATATCCAATCCTCCTGTATCGGGCTTATATATACGCAGGGTTAGGGTTTCACCTCTTCAATCCTCTCCCTCACTCTCTCTCTCTTTTCCTAGCCCGGCATCCCTCCCTCCACTCTCTCCTTCCCTCGTCACGGGCCGACGCCCCACCCCGGCACCCCTCCCTCCCTCGTCGTGGGGGGCATGCCCCTTCCTCTCTCTCTGGCGGGCGACATGCCTGATGAGCGCGGTCTGTGGCCCCAGGAGCGCGGCGGGCGGGGTGGCACGCACTGGCGGCGGCGGCATGTGGGGATCTCCAACGGCCACGTCTCTCCTCCGAGCACGGCCTGACAACCTGATGTAGACAAGGCCCGATCTTCCGAAAGGTATGATAGCGTCGATTGGTGGAGACTTGACATTCACGATCTAGGCTTCGAACCAAGACTGATTCGGACCCCCACAACCGTTACACCACAGCTCCGTTGGTTATCAACCACGCGAACGCGATTGACCTCGCCGAGAAGGCTTTCCTGCAAGCGAATCAAGAACACAAGCAAGAACAGGATGAACGCAATCTGAATTTGCAAATAAATATGAGGCTTATGATAACGAGAAGGAGTTCAAGTCTTTATTCAAAAGGACTAATCGCCACAGGCGAACAAGATCAAGAACTGGGCCCTGGTTCACAGCAAGCAGCCTTGGCGGCGACAGTTGCAGCAAAACGACGTCTGTTTCATGAGGAAATCAAGAACTAAACAAAACCCAAACCCTAAGGAGAGCGACGGCTGCTATTTATAGAGTCTTGGGCGTCACCCCCCTGGATGCGCCCCTAATGGGCCCAAACACGATACATGGTCCAACGGACCAAAAGACGGTGTCGCAGCACCCTAGCAGATTCTGGATGTTGACTTGTTTCGACGATTCCCGTTGATTCCAAAGGTCTTTTTATGTGAAACCAATTGGGTTGGCTTCCTTATCCAATTAGCTTTCCATCCATATGTGGATCATTGAAAACAGAGTCTGGATGCGTCTTGGGTGACCAATTTAAGGTAGACTAGTCCTGGAATCCGAGACAGACTCGAACTTGAGTTGCTTTGGGCCTCCACCTCGGGGACTCGAACCGAATTAGCCTCAGACCTCCTTCTTGACTTGGACACCCTCGCTGATCTCCTTGGTCTCCATATGGTTCTCCAAGCATGGTCATATGTATGGAGGTCATGTCCTCATCATCCTCCCTTTCTTGACGAAAAGCCGTCCTCGGCGTCGATTTTGCTTGAAGTCGATCCTACACAACATGAGGACAAACGAGGTTTCCAAAATAATAGGAATGGACAATGTTGTGAGAAAGAATATGACCACATGTCCAGGTTTGTAGCATGTCTTATCCTACAGACATGTAGTCTACTAGATTGAAATACACACGATCTTTGCTAATACTATCCTGCAAACGATTAGTACTAACAAGAAATATATGCTCCCTTTCTTTGGATTCCACTTGTGTTCGAAAAGTAAAACTAAAGGAATATGGCATAACAACAATGTTGATTTTACTGTCCTCTAGTTGATCATTAATTTGTACAACAAAAGGAGAATTCGAATTTGTACAAATGTAAACTCGTTGTATCAAATATTGCCCTTGGTTGTTATATTTACCAAAAACATGATATGTATGTCTAGAGAACCATGACAAATCAGCATATGCATAAAGTTTCTCCTCTAAAGAACTAAGATTACACGGAACATCAAATTCAATATAACCCAAAGTATTTAAAGAAGACAACAATTTCAGTTCATCAACTTCACTAGCATTATGAATACAAGTCTATTTTCAGCACAAGTGCTCGATTTCAGCACACATATATCATGATCATTCTTCAATGATTGCATAGGTATAACATAAATATCATCATGCAAGTCATCTTCATCACAAGAAACATCAAGCAAATCATCTTGTGACAAAGGTAAATCAAGCGAAGGCTCCACTAAAATTTGCTCTATCATAGCATGATTGGTGAAAAAATTCAGCACATCAAGAGAACTCTCACCTTCCGTGAGTTTAGCATCGTGGCCATTACCTTTGCTCTCACGTTCAGTAGGCGTAATAGTTGATGGTTCTGAATTTTCACATGAGGCTGTGAGCATCTCCTTTTCTGTCACGTCATCCTTGCTCTTTTGTACATTGTCCTGCAAAAGGTTAGGCATAGCAGGAGGAATAACAAGAGATTGATCTAGTTGATGCACCTCATCATTTGAATTAATTACAAGAGATGGATTAACAAATTTTTCTCTCATAAGATGTTTCATATCATTCCAAGTTTGAGGTTTATCAGAAGGATCTAAAGACTCCCCACCAAGATAAAACAGAATGTCGCAAAACACTAGCTGCATTTTTTACCTTCCTCCTTGGACACATAAAGCGAGTAGCAAATATGTTATCGATGGCAATTTCCCACTCCATGTACTCATCAGCACCTATACCATCATAAGTCGGTGGATACGAACAACCTGTCATTGTTAGAAGACAGCAAAAGACAACACAAAAGTATTATCCCTATCAACTACTTAGGTTGTGGACAAGGAAAAAAAATAAGGCACTCAACTCTCAAGCGTCCTACCACGGTCTTACAAGTGTTCTTACCAAAGCAACAGGCGGTGTAATCGGTCGGTGACTGTGATACCGTTGTAGCTTGAGTGTAACAGTTGCAAGGTGAACCTGTACTTGGTTAGAAGAAAGTGGAGCTTGGACAGGCACAATATAGTAGCAAGGAATAGCAATAATTTAATTCAAAAATTGCAAGATTGAAAAGTAGTCCCAAGCTAGTCTATGTCGCTGGCCCAAACTAGTCCAGAACCTAGTTCAAGCAAGCAATACAATACAACTCAGCACAAGGACTCAAAAGGATGCAAGCACTTCTGAACTTTTTTTTTACTTTTTTTTTCTTTCCTTCTTTATTTTTTTCTCTCTTTTTTTAGGTGCGGCTTTTTTTCCCTTCTTTTGGTTTTTGCACCTCTTTGCCTTTTTCTTTGTTTTATGTTTTTTTATCTCACAAAAGTGCCGCACATAAGAGATTAAACTTTAGATATTTCCACTGTGGAAGAAAAATACTTAGCCGAGGAAGCCGTAGAAGGAATTGCTAGACAAAACAAACTCAATCACGCAACCCACTCCGTGACTCTTTCAGATCCAAAGAAAAACTGGAGATCAATCTGATGCAAGCCACACTAGGAAACAAGACCCACTAGACCAAGAACAAGATCAGAACACAACGAACACTAAGACGCGGCAAGGGACGATAGTTCCATAAAGCAAACTGAAATTAAAAAAAATTGCAAAGGCACAACGGGGCTATAGGACTAGAGATATGTGATAGTGTATATTTTTTTGGCTTTTTGTGGACTATAGGTAATGCAAAAACAGTAACAATCTAAAGGGGAAAACAAAGTTATACCTAACGGGCAACAAGGTCTCTGATACCACTTGATGTAGACAAGGCCCGATCTTCCGAAAGGTATGATAGCGTCGATTGGTGGAGACTCAACATTCATGATCTAGGCTTCGAACCAAGACTGATTCAGACCCCCACAACTGTTACACCACAGCTCCATTGGTTATCAACCACGCGAATGCGATTGACCTCGCCGAGAAGGCTTTCCTGCAAGCGAATCGAGAACACAAGCAAGAACGGGATGAACGCAATCTAAAATTGCAGATAAATATGAGGCTTATGATAACGAGAAGGAGTTCAAGTCTTTATTCGAAAGGACTAATCGCCACAGGCGAACAAGATCAAGAACTGGGGCCCTAGTTCACAGCAAGCGGCCTTGGCGGCGACAGTTGCAGCAAAACGACGTCTGTTTCACGAGGAAATCAAGAACTAAACAAAACCCAAACCCTAAGGAGAGCGACGGCTGCTATTTATAGAGTCTTGGGCGTCACCCCCCCTGGACGCACCCCTAATGGGCCCAAACATGATACACGGTCCAACGGACCAAAAGACGGTGTCGCAGCACCCTGGCAGATTATGGATGCTGACTTGTTTCGATGATTCCTGTTGATTCCAAAGGTCTTTTAACGTGAAACCAATTGGGTTGGCTTCCTTATCCAATTAGCTTTCCATCCATATGTGGATCATCGAAAACGGAGTCTGGATGCATCCTGGGTGACCAATTTAAGGCAGACTGGTCCTGGAACCCGAGACAGACTCGTACTTGAGTTGCTTTGGGCCTCCACCTTGGGGACTCGAACCAAATTAGCCTCGGACCTCCTTCTGGACTTGGACACCCTCGCTGATCTCTTTGGTCTCCATATGGTTCTCCAAGCATGGTCATATGTATGGAGGTCATGTCCTCATGACAACCCCTCCCTCTCCTTCGAGCATGGAGCCCCCTCCCTATCCCTCGTGCATCGGCCACCAGATCCAGCCTCCAACCGGCCACCGGTGGCGGATCCAACCACCGGAGGCAGTGGGGGAGCAGATCCAGTCACCAGCAGCGGTGGGGGCACGGATCCGGCCACCGACAACTGCGGGGCATGGATACGACCACGGGCAACGATGGCGCACGGGACCGAGCTTGGTGGGCTTTTTTTATTTCGTGAAACTATTTACGGAGGTGGGCTACTTAACTTAACCGCCTCCGTTAATAGCATTAACCGAGGCGGTTGCCTTAAGGCGTCCGCCTTGGTTAATCCATTAACCAAGGCGGGTGGACCTACCGCGTCTGTTAGGGCCGGATTAATAGTGACCTTTGCTGGGAAGGCGGATGGAATGACCGCCTCTGTTAATCATTTTTGCTCGCCTCGGTTTAGTTTTCTGTAGTAGTGTTTAGATGCATATGCACTGGAGGACAGAATTCCCATGAATTTATCTTCTAGTGCATATGCACTTGAAATTTATTATTTTGATATGATTGTTTCTAAATTGAGTTTGAATCTCAATTTTTTCTACAATGTATATCTACTATAGATGCATGTAATACCCTAAAAATTTTGGATTTTTCCAAAATATATAAAATGATTTATTAAGCATTTTTGTGAGCATTGAACCTAGGGAAATAATATTTTTTATGGAATTAAAATCAAACATAAGGTTAGAAACTTCTTGATGCATACATGCTGCTGCATATTTATTTTTGTGATGATTGGTCTTGATTCAAAGTTCAAATGAATTCAAAATCTATTTGAAAGTGTCCTTTCCCCCGTGCTCTCAATTTCGTGTTTCATGGCCGTTTGAGCCCTATTCGCGTGCGCCCGTGAGCTCTCGCCGCCGGCCATAACCGCCCCCGCGCCAACCGCAACCTCCGGTCGCGCTCTGGGCCTAGACGAGTTCCCCTACTCCCCCTCTTTCTCCCGGTGCTCTCGGTTCATCGAACCATGGACCGTAGCCCCCGAACCGAACACTACGGTGAGCTCCACGCCGCCGCCCATGGAGCGCCGCCGCCGGAGCCACTGTTCCGGCCAACTCCTTCTCTCTCTCCTCCCACAGAACTAATCCGAGCCGTCCGTTCTTCATCCAACGGCCACCGATGGCCGATACCCTTTCACCCTGGCACAATTGCTAAAGAGTCCCTCGAGTTCGGACAAATAGAACCCGCCATCCAAAGCACATTTCCAGAGTACGCTTTCCCCTTTTGAAAACGTAAAATACATTGTTTTAGTCCAAAATACATTTTTGGTATTTACAGAAATGTCATTGCACTGTTTTGCTTATAAAATCGTCGTTTTAGCTCCGAATTGACCTGTTCAAATTGCGTTAGTTTCGTAATTTCATAATCTACGTGTTAGTACCACTGTTAATCATGTTTGCAACTTTTAAATTTTATGGTTAGATTTAATTAAATATATTGCTATAGGAAATTCCGTTTAAATCATAACTTTCGCGTAATAGCTCCGTTTTTCATGAACTTCACGTTGCCGTGATCGTAGCGAGACGTAGATTCTTTTCATAAATATTTTAATTTGTTTTCTATACTATTGGTGTACTGTTCTAACTGTAGTATTGTTTGCTTTGTATGAATGTTCCTAGAATATTGTATGTTGCTGTGTTGGTCGTGTTCAGACGGTGAGGAGAACGTTGGTGACCAGGAGTACTTTGACGACCAGCAGGATCAGCAGGAGTTTGCTAACCAAGGCAAGTATAGCATGGGCCTACCTTGATGTTCTATTCACTTTAATCATTCACTCATGTGCATGTGTCTAAATTTGATAACCATAAGGACATCCTAGTTATTGGATGACATGTTTCCTTGACTCCTATGGGTTAATTGCTTATGGGTAGATTGCTAGCGCTCTAACTAAACATGATCTATACAATGGTTAATGGTTCCATAGAACTAAAGGTAAAACATGCTTTATAACAACTGATCCATAGGGCGAAGGAGCAAATGACTTTCGATCATGTTGCTCTCGGCCCTCCATAAGGACTCATCTGTCGGTAAAAGCTAGGATTGACAGTGCAACCGTGAGAGTCATATGGCTCTGACTTTAGCTCAGTAATAGGACCTTTTCTAACTTGTTAGAGGTTATCTTTATGGCGCAAAAGGGGCTTGCCACGTTGGGTATAAGACTGCCTCTGATCCTATGTGTATAGTCGCGATGGATATGTGCCATAGGAAAGGAGGGTTCCTACATCTGCCTGCCGAGAAAACCTAGCGGTCCTAACTTGTTAGAGAAACCTATGAAATGGCTTCATAGTGTACCCTGCCCGCTCACCTTGGCAGTGATATGTGAGTAATTAACCCGGGCATATGGGGATCACGACTCGCGGTGAATGTGCACCACCTCTGCAGAGGGTTACAAACTGTTATAACAGCCGTGCTCACGGTCACGAGCGGCCCAGAAAACTCACAGAATAATTGGTTACTCATTATTGTTCATTTATGAGGTTCTATGATGATAATATGATGCAAATGATTCTGATATCTGATCACGTGGGTTTAATTGGGTTTAAGCATAACTTGATAATACTTGATAATAAAATCTTGACTTACTAAAAGTGCTAACTGCAGTAAACCAGTGTCAACCTTTTTGAGCTTCATAACCCCATGTTATCTTGTTAAGTACGGGAAATACTTACGCTTGTTTACTTTCTATTTTTGGATAAAAATCATGGATGGGTAATGGATGACAACGTGTATGAGGAGTTTCCTGAGGATTAGTAGGCTTGTGGTCAACCAGTTGACCGTCCCTGTGATGGAGTTCCACGTGAGAGCTGTCTTTTATTTTCCGTTGTGTTGTGTAAGACTAAATTATATTATTAATCGTGATGTAAGAGACACCGTGATGATACTTTATGTAATTTGTCAGCTTGTATATGTGACTGATCCCTGGGCACACATGAGTTTTGTGCATTTAATTTTATCCTTAAAATTGGGTGTGACAATGCGCAATGGATGTGTATAGTTTTCAGAGAGCTCTAAAATATGTTTTTAAAGGGGTTTTAACGATTCCACCTAGTAGAGAGTTTATGCTGAATATTTTCCCGCATCCCAAATCCTAACGTAGAAAACCAACCGTACACGGGATGCCTAACACAGAAAACTAATCTTATACAATGCGAAAATAACATTATGCTGGTTTCTCCTTTGGATTATAAAATTATAAGGCCAAATACATGCTAGATACCGATGCAAGACGGGTTGTCTGCCAACCCGCAAATAGCCTTAATTTTTGCGCAAGACGGTCAAATTAAAGTCCCTCAAACTCCGCCATCCTCCTAAAAGAGGTGATAAATAATGCATCTCAAATGTCTCCAAAATCCACCCACCTTTCACCACCGATCAACGGGTAGTAGCACATGACCAGCAACACACAAATGGCTAATGCAATTGACTAGATGATCGACAGTCTACTGAGCTTCTTATTTCCACAAAAGCCCCATAAAATTGGAGTATCCCTTCTCCCCTAATACTATGGAAGTAGCAGTCCACAATCAGATGTCTCCATGAAGCATGCATGCATGAGATGTTCCAAAATATGATGCCTCTAGCAAACAGTGGCGGACCGGCATACCCTGGCCCAGCTACAGTCATAGTATTACCCGGCATATGTTAAAAAAGAAAAATAGTACCAATCAAGCTGTGTAGTACTCCGACGCGTGATTGCCTGATTATTGGATGCCCCAGCTTGCAAATCACCGCAGCCCGCATGCACGACGTCTCGGTCTCCGCTAGGCTGGAGAGTCAAGACTCTACTTCCGATCCATCAACGCGGCGGCGCTGTGATCCCGTCTCCGTGCAGCGGCAGTGTGCGCGGCGGCGTCTTGTCTCCCGCAGTCTCGCCCTCTGGCGCGAAGGTGCGGCCTGCCCCGCTGCGACGCTGCAGTCCCCGCCTCCGCGGCTGTTCGTTTTCCCCAGGCGGCCACGCCATGAAGAACAAATCGATCTCACGCACGCGGTTGCTGAATGCTGATTGGGTGACTTGCGTGATGCCGAGCGGAGCGGCCGACCGCCGCCGGGCCAATGCACAGAGGCCGTTGATCAGCATCAGGTATTCAGGTTCTATTTTTACCGCGATGCTAAATCATCTATAAAAAAACTTTGCGTACATGATTTATTATTCCTATATTTCGAACCATATCAGTATTTCATTTCAACTATTTATATTATAATTTATTAAACTTAAGGCTTATTATATTATTTAGTGCATATATAACGAATTATATTGTAAATTTCACAAATGTTTATCGCATTGTTGAATGATTTTTATCAATTTTTTTTGTGTGGCATACCCTACCGTCAAATCCTAGGTCTGCCACTGCCTACTAGGAAAGGATACGACAAACTACCGCATCGTCGCCTGTCTAGCATAAACAAGATTTCACCGACAAGAGATGTTAGCACCGAGGGGGGTTCGCTACTACAGTAAGCATTTGTAGGGGCGGCTGACGATGGTTTGTAGAGGTGTTTTTGCCAGCCGCCCCTACCACACCTTCTCTATAAATCAAGGGTTTGTAGGGGCGGTTCCCAAGCCGTCTCTACAAATCGATTTGTAGAGGCGACTTGTGTCACCGGCCACCCCTACAACTGTATTTGTAGGGGCGGGTGGTAACACCAGCCGCCTCTACAAAAATAATTTGCAGAGGCGGTCGTAACATTAGCCGCCCTTATAATTTCTATTTGTAGGGGCGGTTCACTCTAGAACCGTCCCTACGGTACATTTTCACACAAAAAAATTGAAATTTAAAAATTTAAATATGACCAAAACATATATATATATATATATATATATATATATATAATTCACAGGGACATTATATCAACAACTAATTGACAAGATGATAGATGCATTACAAACCCATAATAATTTAAATTACTTCATTACAAACACATAATAATTTAAATTTGTTCATTACAAACCATAATAATTTAGATTAGTTCATTATTACAACTAACAGTAATTTAACTTTCTAGAATTTTCTAACATCGTACCACGTACTCAGAGAAGTGCAGATCATTCATTTCATATGCCAAAATATCACTGATGTAGCGCAATGTATTTACTAGTGCACAATCCCCTTGCTTCATAAGATCGTTCACAAGGTCTACTGACGACGATCAGCATTGGTCGAGAATCTTCACTCCTAGTCACAAGAATTTTTTCTGTATTCCCTTTGAAGTGAGAACAGGGCCACCATATTCCCATTTATAACGACCCAAGTGATACATGGTCTGGTTTAAAATGGCTTCAAAGCTATAACTTGCATATGTTACATCGTTCTCCTGAATCTGCAAGTGTTGGGAAAAATATGGTTATCAGAACCAAGCATATATATAGACATAACAATTAATCTAGATATAAGTTATGAGACTGACCACATCATACATGTTGTCCTCAGCAAGCTATGCACAAAACAGTCCAATATTGTGGTGGAGGCCCACATTCAAAGCAGCAATCCTCATGGAGGAGTATGTAGGAATATTGTACTCAATATTTTGAAGCGCCCTTAAACATACTTGCACAACATATTTTTGCGCACTAATATCATGAGGTTGACCACTGCTCGTCTATCGATGTATAAAGCCATACCTTGTTGGTTACCTGTCCTAGCGAGAATAGAAAAGCCAATTCGACATTGCTTGAGTCGACCATCTATAGGGAATGTACCAACATTGAGGAAATCAACCCCAAAATTTGAGAGTGTCTCTCTGAACCATGGTATAGGATGAATTATCTACATTTAAGAATTATATATGTCAGAACAAAATATCTATAGAGGTGTCTTTAAAACATGTTACTTACTATGCTTGGATATAGGTGGTTTGTCCTCCCCAATGCTGGTTGGAAGCCCAGATCATACACATAATTATTTGGCAGATCCGATGAAGGGAGTTCGGCCATATCTTCTCCTAAATTTATGTCAAGGAAAATAGTTATAGTAGAGGAACATGAGAGGAGAGGAGTAGGAGAAGTAGGAGCAGAGGACAGGAGAGGACAAGAGTAGAAGTAGTAGGACTAGGAGAGGAGGATCTATAAAGCAGCATCAGTATTATTAATAGATAATGTTGCATTACAACCAAAATATCGCTACCAACATAAATTAGTGTTATCCAAACTAATAGGCCTCAGACATCATAATTAAATCATCATACAATTGTGTTATCCAACTACATCGACCATTTAATTGTGTCATCACAGGCCTAAGTATTGCAGTTGCATTGGCAGCTCATGGAAAGCCTCATCTAAAGTCCAAACACCATCACCAACAGACTAATAATCACTATATTCTTGCAAGAACCACTCTTACCACTCTGAGGGGATGCTTTCACCATAATCAGTTGGGACCAGATTAGGGGAGGTAGTTGCTACTCCAACATAGGCATTGAAATCTCTAAGTGTATGGTCATAGTTGTTGTACTTCTTGTGTATAGCATTTTTGAACCCAAACACATGTTCACTAGCCTCATGCCAAGACATGTAAATCTCAAGTTTCTTCCCGTTGAAAACAACATAGCAAGGGTCCATTTCCTAGTGGAAGTGAAGAAAATAGCCATCAATCAAGTTCAAACTAACTCACAAAACGAGTAGTAATAGTAGTAGTAGTAGAGGTAGAGGCCTCAGAAACATGTCAATCATCATTTGATAAAGAACTTGGAGCATAAAGACATCATAAACACAGTGAGCATATATAAAAAACAGTGAGCATATAGAAAAAGACAGTAGGGGCTGCTGATAATGATGTCAAGTTCCTCATAAGTTCTTGATCATCAGCTCATATTCCATATAATGTATGGACTTGGATAATTTCATCATTGGCAAAACAAAGAAGAGGAGAGGAGAGGGAAGATTTGGCAAAAAAAGCAACAGCTGCTTAGCAAACATAGAGCAGCAGCTGATGACAAAAATAGCCAAAAAACAGAGGAGAGGGGAGCTTTTGATGAGCATCATCCTCACCTGATGACAAGACATGTAGAACAGTTTCAGATACACAGAGAACTTGGAGCATCAAGGCATCATAACATTCAAATGCAATCAAAGAATTGAGATAGCAGGCTCCGTTTGACAAGAATAAGATACCAAAGTGCAAGCATGCTGCATTGCTCAAAGGAAACACCGGTCGGTAGATACATAAAACGCAGATGCACAGATGAAATAGAACTAGAAAGAGAATTATCTATTAAGAAATAAGTATAAACAGTATGGATGCAGCGAACCATGAGACCTATACCATCTAAAGCGTATGAGAGTTTCATCTTTAGAACTAGAAAGAGAATTTAGCATTGAAACTCGCGTTCGAGCCCCACGCCAGATTACATTCCAAAAGCTGATAGTAGACGAACTTATAATCAAAATTCAGAAATAATTTAATTCCAGCTCACGCTAATAGCATAATTTCAGTTTATAACAATAACAAAGACTCATATGTGCTTGTATTTTTTTTCTCAATATGCATGTATTTTACACAAATGAACATGATTTCATATGTTCTTGCTTGGAACCGAGCAGGAATTGAAATTCATTCACAATTTCGTAGGTTGATGTGAGTTGCTTGCTTTTACATTGCCTGCCGGTATACTACAACTTAATTATAGGCTCACTACTTTCTTTATTAGAACTTCTGAAGCTTTCTGCTTGATTGATTTGCCTCCACCCTGGCCACTTTTTATGGGACCAACAATAGTTAATTCTATATTACGTTCATCTTTTGTTTTTTGGAAAAGATCCTATAAGTTATAATTATATTGCAGCCCTTTGTAAACTTGGAAAGGGTTATTTTGTTAGATTGAAGATTGAAATAATTGACCGCAGACAAACTAATTGTTTCTTCACTTTATCCTTTGTGATTTCCATCCTAGGTCTATTTTTATAAATATTTGTTGAAATAGTCATTTTTGGAAAAAAAAAATATTTATCTAGATAGTGGAATCCTATTGGTCCAAAAGTAAAATAAAATCAGTGCTTGAGGTTAACATCACCCGCATGCATCATATCATGTAAGGATGCAAGCGAACTTGTCCGCAAAACTATAAATAAGCTTATTGTTTGCAGGTTTTGTAGGTTTAAAATCCGTAAGAGTTAAGATTATTTATGAACTTGTAGACAAACCGCTTACATCCCTACCATCATTGGCCTAATGACCGTCTTGCATTGTGCATGCTCTTCCCCGTCCCCCAAATCCGTCAGGGGAAGAGCCAAATCAATACGTCACCGCTAACCTGTACTGGCCTACCCGTGTCGGCCATGCTACATGTGACCAGCCCGGGCCCAACAACACGCAGGTCCGATGGCCCCTACCCTAGGGAAGCCCGCGTCGCTGCTAGCCTGTGATCAGGAGCTTATTTGGGCCTTGAAATCCACATGTGAAGCCACCGGAGGTTGTCCAGGAGCCGAGCAGCGGGGCTTCGCTCCCAAAGTCCATCTCGTCGGCTCCTCCTCGCGTCCGGCTACCGTTCCGGTGCCAGAGGGGGAGAGGATCCGTGGGATGGATGGTCAGTGCACATACCCTTAACCTTGTTAGCTAGTTTGGAGTTAGGATTCTTTGCTTCGTTCACGGTGGCGCGAAGATCAGTAGTAGGTCTAGGTGGTGCTCACAGGGTGGAGGCGGCACTATGTCCATGGAATAAGCTTCTCCGGCTCCTTCTCTGCCTCGCTTGTGCATGCTCCGGTGCCAGTGAAGAGCTGTAGAGGTGTGAGCTCACCGGATCTAGAGACCTGGCTACTCAAGATTTCGATGTGTTCGGTGTGCTGCTCCCTCGTCTCCGTCGGCATTTGCACCTAAGCTAGCTTCTCCGGCAAGAGCCTTGGGAGGTATGTCTACCAACGTGTTCAGCCAAGGCATTCAACCACTATGTAAAAAATGATTTTTAGCAACGGTTCGATTTTTTTTGTAGGGGCGGCTGGTGATGGAGCCGCCCCTACAATGGTGTGCTCGGGTGCCCAGACACCAGCCACCCCTACAAATGGAACAGCAGGGGTGGTTGGTGATACGAGTCGCCCCTACAAATGGGGTCTGATTTATAGGGACGGCTCAATCACCAGCCGCCCCTGGAGTTGCTATTTGTAGGGGCGGCTGGTGATTGAGCCACCCCTACAAATGCCCCACATATAAAATAGTTGCATCACCTTCTTCCTCCTCGGGTCATTCACTCCAACCCGTGAAAAAAGATGGGGAGGCCTTGGGCACCTCCCAAAAATTGCTATACAAAGGGGGAAGGTTTTGGTCTCAAATCCTTTGGTGGAGAGGTTGTAGAAGGTAAGAAAATGTTATTCCACACTTTTTTTTGAAGTTTTAATGGTTGGTTAGTGAGTAATTAGAGTTTTGTTTTTCTCTCTCTTTTATGGTGTTTGAGCTACTTATGAAGCAAATTAGACCCAAGTTTTAAATGTACTAGGGTAAATTAGGGAGGGGAACAAGATCATACCCTTATTTGGTCCATATTTCTTGATTTTAGTGAACAATTAGTTAGTTTTATGGATGTTTCATGTGCATGTGGATCTAAATCTAGGGTTTGGTTTTTTTATTAATTTCGTTCTTGTAAATTTATGTTTAATGAAATTGGACTAGGGTTGGTATGAAAGATATTGGGTAAAGTATAATTGTTGATAATTATTGTCTTTGAAATTATTTATTGTAATCAATAAATATGTATTTTAATTATTTATGGATAAATGGGCCATTAATTAATTTTCCTTTACCATGGTGTGTTTGTATGCTTCATGTAATTATATTAGATTTATATTCATATATATCTGAAGTATATACAATTATTCTCAAGTAATTATTAATTTATTTCATTTTTATATATATCTGAATAAGTAGTCCGTTAATGTTTGTTTTGTTGTTGTAAAAGATGGAGTATAGGAACTCTTGGATGTATGGTTCGTTAAGGTTCAAGGCAGGTTTCGTGAAGAGGTGGATAAATTTATTAAAGCTGCAAAGAAGCATGCAACGACATTGAAAGAGAATAAGGATACAATTATTTGCCCATGTAAAGATTGCAAGAACCGTATGGCATGGACAGATGTGACTATCATCAGATCATGTTTGATTATGCGATGATTTGTTGAGGACTACACAGTGTGGATTCATCATGGTGAAACGGTTATTGTTAACGACGAGGATGACGACGAATACGATGACGAAATCATAGAATCTCTGTCCCAATATTCAACAGAGCTTGATGCACGAATGGATTTTGAGTTTGGCAATGAACAAGGTGGCGATGCTGGTGGTTGGGATGGTAACGACGAAGGTGGTGCCAATAATGATGGTGGAGCACATGTCGGGGATGAAGATGATTTGGAGGACATGATTCGAGCCCTTGGACCAGAGATTTTACTAAATAGCCCGAAAGGTCTAGAAAATTTAGAAAGGGTGACAAAAGCATCGAAGGAGACTGTGTATGGTGTTGAAAAGGGTTTTCCGACACATTGGACATTGCTACGTTTTGTGCTTGAGCTGCTCATCCTGAAGGCTAAGTACGGCTGGTCAGACTGTAGTTTCAATGATCTATTGCATCTCCTGTCATGGGTGCTGCCACAACCAAACTCAATTCCCGCCAACACATACCAAGCAAAGAAGGTCATAAGTCCATTGACAACGAGGGTTGAAAAAATCCATGCATGCCCCAACCACTGTATACTTTTTTGTGGTGAAACGTTCAAGTCACTAGATAAATGTCCCCGATGTGGGGCCAGTCGGTACAAGAACAATGACCTTTATGGTGGGGACGAAGCCTCCACGGGGAAAAAGAGGAATAAGAAGGGTACAAAAAAGATGGTACATGAATCTCAGACCCTAGAGGACACTCCATTAGGCAACGATGCAAAGTAGAGAAGAATTCATGCCTTGGTAATGTGGTACTTGCCAGTGACCGACCGCTTGAGACGTATCTTCCTAAACCCTAAAGAAGCCGCACTCATGACATGGTGGGATGATGAGCGCAAGGTGGATGATGATAAGATTGCACACCTGGCTGAATGTAGTCAGTGGCAAAGGTTTGGTGAGAAGCACAAAGAATTCAGCGATGACCCAAGGAATATACGGTTTGGCTTAAGCACCGATAGAATGAATCCCTTCAATGAGAGGATGAGCGACCATAGCACATGGCCAGTGATTTTGACCATGTATAACATCCCAACATGGTTGTGTTAGAAGAGAAAGTACCTTCTCCTCACTATTCTTATTTCTGGCCCTAAACAACCAGGCATTGATATAGACGTGTTCCTCGAGCCTTTAATGCAAGAAATGGAGAGGCTATGGAGGCATGGGGAGCAGATGTATGATGCGTTCTAAAAGGAGGACTTCATATGTAGAGCAATAATATTTGTTACTACCAATGATTACCCCGCGCTGTTTGCTTTGTCTGGACAGATCAAAGGAAAGACGGGATGCTTGGTTTGCTTGGATGGTACTACATGGGTGTACCTGGATGCATCCAAGAAGATAGTTTACCTAAGGAACTGATGCTTCTTAAAGACAAGTCATAAGTACCACAGCAAATTGTTCTTTAGATTTTATGACAACACCCCGGAGATTGAACCCCCTCCGGAGAGACATCATAACGGAGAACACGTGTATAGAATGGTGAAAAACATACGCATTGTCTATGGAAAGAAGAATCCGGATGGGACGAACAGAGATAGAAGCATACCTCCTATCGAAGAAGTACCTTTCAAGAAACAATCGATCTTCTTTCAGTGTCTGCCTTATTAGCCAGACTTGGAGGTCCCCCATGACATTGATGCTATGCATGTGTAGAAGAATGTCTTTGAGAGTCTCATTGCTACCTTGATGGACATAAGCAAGTCAAAGGATGGTCTGAAAGCACGGAAAGACATGGTGCAGCTAAACGTGATGCCACAACTTCACCCAGTACCTGACGCTAATGGAAAATACACTCTGCCCATGGTGTGTTTCAACCTAAGACGAGAAGAGAGCTATATGCACTTTCCTGAGGGGGATCAAAGTCCCAACTAGGTTTTCAGCAAATGTGAAGAAGCTAGTGTCGATGAAGGACTTGTGAATAACACATTGCAAGGCTCATGATTGCCATGTGATGCTGATAGTGTTTCTACCTATTGCAATCAGGGCTATAAAGCCAGAGTTCTTGAAAATGGCCATCACCCGCATGTGCTACTTCTTTTCGAAGATCTCACAGAAGACGATTGGCAAGCAAGAGCTGAGTGACCTACATGAATTTGTGATGGAGACACAAAATCAACTGGAGATGTGTTTACCTCCTGCTTTTTTTGATATAATGCCACATCTCATGATTTACATGGTTCATTAGATACAGGCGCTGGGCCCTTTCTACTTGCATGAAATGTGGTCCTACGAGCGGTTCATGTCGGTTCTAAGTCGATACGTGCATAATCGAGTATACCCAGAGGGCTCCATGATAGAGGGTTATAGTACTAAAGAAGTCATCGAGTGCTGTTAAGAGTACCTAAAAGTACAGAAAGGGATTGGTAAACCCAATTCTCATCACAAGGGTAGGCTGGCTGGGAAGGGCACCAGTGGTAGAAATGTGTTCATCGACTATGATTACAAAGAGGTGAGTCGGGCACATTACAGTGTCTTGCAGAGTACATAACTGATGCAACCGTACACTGATGAACACTTGTCTATCATTATGGTGGAGAGAAATAGCCGTTCGGATGATTGGGTCATGAAACAACACAAGCAACGACTAACTACATGGTTGAAGGACCAAAACATACCGCCTAGAGAAACTATAGACTCTATTACCATCAGTAGGTTAGCGGAGGGGCCATCGAGACAAGTGACATCTTGGAATGCTTATGACATCAATGGGTATACGTACTATACCCACGCAAAGGATGGTAAATATGTAAACCAAAATAGCGGCGTTCGAATAGAGGCTCTCGATGGATTAGGGCGAAAGATCCAATACTTTGGCATCATTGAAGAGATATGGGAACTTGACTATGGAAGGGATATAACGGTGGCCCTATTTCGATGCCGCTGGATCAAACAACACCAACTGAACGAGATTGGATTGACAGTCCTGGACCTCAAGAATCTAGGCTACCAAGATGACCCTTGGGTGCTCGCTTCACGTGTCGCGCAAGTTTTCTCTGACCCACAAAGTAACCTCCCCACCGAAGAAGAAGACAAAGCATGTGGTTGCCTCTGGGAAACAGCACATTATTGGAGTTGATGGCGTGGACGATGTTGAAGCTTACAATAACTACGATGAGATGCCGCTATTCACAGACTTTCCTAAGAAGATCAGTGTTGTGGAAAAGAATCTCTCCAAAAACATATTGCCATGGGAACCAAAATGTGTCAAGGGGAAAGTCGTTACAGCGGGCTAGCTAGTTGTTGAACGTGGAGTGTTTATGTAAGTGTATGTTTGTAAGACTTCATTTATGGATGCGTGTGAGACTATATATTTATGTACATGTGTAAGACTACATATTTTTGTATGCGTGTGAGACTACATTTATGCATGTGTGTGAGACTACCTTTTGCAACATCCAGATGACTCTATTTGAACATCCACTCTATTACTACTAAAACTTTATGAAATCACTTAACACTTTATGAAATGAAGAAATGACCAAAATAAAAGTAGAAGATCTTGACGAGTTATACAAGTTTTATATTCATCACCTTTACAGCTGAAATCATTTAGTGTTTAAAAATCAGGTTTGAAGCTATCATTTTCTAAAATTTAAAATTTGAATTATTCAAAATTAGTGACAAAGATAGATGACTAGACTAAAGTGATAGAGCATGATTTTAGAAAATTTTAGAAAAAAAAACCATCACATTTGAAGTTAGTATGAGGAAGAAAAACTAGTTACAAGTTTCAGCCATAGATTAAAAAGAGAAATCACACTTGTTCATCATTGATCATCATAAACAGTTGTGATTTTTCTTTTTAATGTCTGGGTAAAATTTGTAACTAGTCTTTCTCCCTCATACTAATTCCAAATGTGATGATTTTTTTCCTAAAATTTTCTAAAATCTTGCCCTATTGAGTTAGTGTGTTGATTTAGTCATTCTTTTCATTTGACAAAGTTTGAGCACTTCAAATTTTCAAGTTTAAAAAAATGACAAGTTCGCACGGGATTTTCAACCATTAAATGATTTCAGCTGAAAAAGTGATAAATACCAAAGTTGTATAAATCATCAAGATCTACAACTTTTATTTTGATCATTTTTTCTTGTGACAAAGTGATATTAAACATTGTTCACAAATCAATATGTTTCTCGTATAGTTCAGAAAACTATGATTCATATGTGAATTTATGAATAATGTTTACTAATACTTTGTCACATGAAGAAGTGACCAAAATAAAAGTTGTAGATAGTAATGAGTTCAACTACTTTTATGCTCATGACTTTTATTGTTGAAATCATTTAAGCTTTCAAAATCTTGTTTGAAGTTGCTAATTATTGAAATTCAAAATTTTAACTGTTCAAATATGGTCAAATGAAAATATGATCAAAATAAAAGTTGTACATATTGATGAGTTCTACAACTTTAGTATTCATGAGTTTTTCATCTCAAATCATTTACTCTTTCAAAATATTGTTTTAAGTTGAAATTGTTTTAATTTCAAAATTTGAATCGTTCAAACAAAGTCACGTGACAAGATGACCAAAATAAAAGTTGTACATGTTGATGAGTTATACAACTTTTATGTTTACAACATTTTCATTTTATTTCATTTAATATCATAAAATTGTAGTCAAAGTTTTAAAATTCAAAATTTTAATTTTTGTTTTTTTGTTTTCTATATTGTTTTGACTACAATTATTTATATATATATTTCTTCATATATAGAATAATACAAAATATTATATTTGTGCATATACACAATTGTTTTTTATATTACTTTGTGTTTTTATGATATAAAAATACAGAATTAATAATTTAAAAAAATAGAAAATATTTGTAGGGGCGGTTGGATCAGAAACCGCCCCTACAAATGTATTTGTAGGGGCGGCTAGATCAGGAACCGTTCATTTGTAGGGGCGGCTGGATCAGCAACCGCCCCTAGAAATCGTCCCGAGTATAAGTACAAGGGCGCACAGGTGTTAGCCTATTGGCGCTCTCTTCTTCCTCCGACGCCGTCAGGCTGCCCCGACGCCGCCTCTCGAACCTGTCCTGACGCCCGTGCCCCCTCCCCGCACCCGCGTGCCCCATCTCTGCACCCGCGTCCCCTCCCCGTACCCACGCACCTGTTCCCCGCCCTAGGGTTTCCGACCAGCCGGCGGCGCTAAGGTTTCCGACCTTGAGGTGCCATGGTGCACCCGGCCGGCGGCGCAGCCACGCGCCTCATCTCCGCACCCGCGCGGCCCCTCCAAGGTCACGCGGCACCATCTCCGTCTTCCCTGGTGGGCGGGCTCCGCCCCTGCGACGGGCGAGCTCCTCGGCGGTAGGTGAGCGCGGCCGCGCCCCTACGGCTTTTGGACCTTCGACCGCTTCAACTCGCTAGGCCACCAGCTCTCAGGACCCCTTCAACGACCTCATCACCCGCCACCTCGCCTCACCGCCGTCTTTTGAACACCTATGCCGGTACACTCCTGCTTCTACTGGATAGATTTCGATGCTGCCCGTCGCCGTAGGAATTTGGTCAAATTGATTGCAGAATGAGGATAGGGTGTCAATTGCTGGGATGATAGGATGGATTCCTGCAGGGAGCGTGTGGTGACAATAGCTTGAATCCTTTGCTGGGAGTTGCATTTAGACAAATTGTGTGTTGGTTCTATCTAGGGTTTTATTTATCTTGTTGTTGGTCGTTGGTCGAGAGCTCTGCTGATTTTGATTCAGCCAATGTGGCATGTTTTTTTTGGCTCAAAAAAACCTGACAGGGCGACAAAATTTGGGATTCTAAGTTTGACGCAAATCTTTATATGTCACCACTGTCTTCTTGACATGTGAACCTATTAGCCTTAGGATGAGTAACATATTGTACAACTACTTAGTCTATAAGTAACATATTGTGCTGAGATTGATGGCACTAGATTTGGTATGCTTTATATTTTCTTCTCAAATGCACTAAACTGCTTGCGGGCTTTATGGGATTAAAATGGATGTTTGGACGAAGGGAGGGCATCTGACCCTTCCAGCCAAAGCACGTGCTGCTTCTGGCTAGGTCATTTGATTAGGTGATTAGTGCATCTGCTATCTAGTATATTTGTGGTTTCATGTTCATGCGGTGGGGAGCTAATGTTGAATGCATGTTACACCATTTATTTTAACTGTCCATGAGTGTTTATGAGTCTCATTCCCGGTTTGACTAGGATTCGAATTGCTTAGATTGTTAGGTTTAGTAGGTCCTCAACACTTAGAGTGAGTATAACTGATATGCCTGTGATGACTTTGGCTGATATTTTGTTAAATGTTTGTTGATAGACATATTGCAGTGCCATTAGACCTATCTTTAGTAAGGTGGCACTGGTTCCTAGACACATGTCATTAGGATTCTTTTGCCATCTATATTGTAAACTTAGTTGTATGGATGAGTGATAGTTTTTTTCTCATATTCACTTACTGTATATGTTTGATGCCAGCTTAGAGAACTCTCTTGTATGGATGAGTGATAGTTTTTTTCTCATATTCAATTGCACCTGTGTATTCATGTGCTTTCTGGTTATTTCTTGATGAAGGGTAGGTTACTGTCTTATGTAGGAAAGCTGACCCTC
Organism: Miscanthus floridulus; assembly: GCF_019320115.1. NCBI lineage: Eukaryota > Viridiplantae > Streptophyta > Magnoliopsida > Poales > Poaceae > Miscanthus > Miscanthus floridulus. Next base: position 48,580,671 of record NC_089582.1, read on the forward strand.
CTTAAAGCTTGTTTAGCTAGCATTCCCATTTACTTGTTGTCTATCATTAAGTGTCCTAGATGAATAATATAGGACGAATAATCCTAATATGTTCTGTTACCTAGATTCTTTTACTTCACCTTTTAGGAAAGGGGTTTTGTGGGCTGCAGAGGCTGCTTTGATATTTCTGGAAATTTTGGTCATCTTTTTAGGTTGCAAGTAGTTTTATTTATTTATTAGTTGATTTCACTTGCCTAAGCTATATTTATTAATTTATTTATTACTACTCTACTGAACTACTAATACTCTACTTGCTACTGCTAGCTACTCCTACTCCTACTAGCTGCTTGCTGTTCTTACTGCTCTTCTCTCTACTCTGTACTACTAAGTGCTGTTCCTGTTGCTCTTCTCTCATTTTTCAACTCTCTGCAAATTTAAAATGCCTGAGGTGGTGGCTGCTTGCTGTGCTTGCTTGCCCACTACTTACTGAATTTGTTGACTCTACTTAACTACTGTTGATGCTATGTCTCTACCTCACTCTGTTTACTCTTCTCTCTCATTTTTTGACTTTTTACTATGTCTCTACCTCTTTTTCGGTCTTCTAACTCTACTCTACTGAACTACTACTACTCTACTTGCTACTAAACTACTACTACTCTACTTGCTACTGAACTACTCTACTCTACTGAACTACTACTACTAGCTGGCTGCTACTCTACTCTCTTCCCTAGCGCTGGCTGCTACTCTACTCACTTTCCTATACTACTAAGTGGCTGCTGCTCTATGTTTACCACATCTAAGTTACCAGATTTTGATCTACAGGGGTCTTCTAACCATGTGGCAGCAGTCAATTCCTATCCTCTATGTTTGGGAAGCAGCAGCTGTTTTTTTACACCTTTTCCTCTCTATGTTTGTTAAGCAGCTGCTACTTTTTTTTGCCAAATCTCCCCTCTCCTCTCCTCTCCTTTGTTTTGTTGATGATGAAATTGTCTAAGTCCATACAATATATGGAATATGAGCTGATGATCAAGAACTTGTGAGGAACTTGGCATCATTAGCAGTCGCTCCTACATTACCTTCTCCTCTCTTCTCTGTTATGATGCCTTGATGCTCCAAGTTCATGATCAAATGATGATTGACATGTTTTTGAGGCCTCTACTACTGCTACTATTCATTTTTTTTGATATATTGTTGTTTTATAGGACTACTTTGGTTTGTAGACCTTTTTTTTATTTCTTATACCTTCTCGCGTACCTAAAGCACACTTTCTTGCATCTATTAGAACAAAGCGTGAAATAATGTCGCAGACACCAGACAATGTAGCTCGATGCCCCGAGCATGATGAGCAGCCAACCTATGAGGAGCAAGCACTAGAGGACTAGCTAACTCAGGAGCAGTTTGATAACGAGTTAGAAAAGGATCTAGAAGTGATGCTTACTCAGGAGCAGTGTGAAGAGAAGGAAGGGGGAGCAGAAGGGGGAGCAGAAGGAAGAGCAGGAGAGGCTGCTGAAGGCAAAGAAGAAGAGGATGATGATGATGATGACTCAGAAGAGGGATATGTAAGTCCTGAGGATCCTTTCCCACGTGAAGCCAGAAGGAGGCCAACGGAGGAAGATTTGGACAAAGATTTTGACTCGAATGAGGAGGTAGGGAAAAAGCCTTAGCTTGTAAATTTTGCTAAAGCTTTGGTTGTGTTACCTTTGCTAACACTTTGACATATCGTATATATAGGTCCATCCTAAAACTCAGAAAAGACGACATCGACGTCCGTGACATCTCGCTGGACAAGATGGAGTAGAGGAAAGGAGAGCAGAGGCAACAGCCATAGAGATGGATCACGATTCCTCTGCTCCACAACCTCAAGAGACAACCACACTACCAAGCCTAAGAGGAAATGAGGGGATATAAAAGGAAATCTATATCCAGATAAGGCATGCTATGTGATAACAGAGGTTGGGCCAGCAGGGGAGATCCTTGAGCCGAAGGAATTAAGGGGATGATTCCGTAATGCGATCAGGGCCCTAGTAAGAGATAAATTGAACCCAACAATCCCTAACTGGAAAGAGGTACCAGAGAACAAAAAGAATGAACTATGAGATAGGCAGCTGAAGCTCAATTTTAGATTTTCGGAGGGTAAGCACGAACTGGTAAAAAATGCTTTCAGGATGATGGGAGAGTCATTCCAATGTTGGAGATCGGAGCTCAACACAAAGTATATCAAAAAGGGGTTAACTCCCTTCAACGAGTTCGGCAAAATAACTCCTAGTCAATGGGAGGAGCTCGTGGCTCAGAAGACTTCACCGGAGGCATTGGAGCTCAGTGCCTGTAACACCGAGCTGGCGAAGAGGAACAAACACCACCATCATCTAGGCCTCAGTGGCTACTATGCCAAGGAAGAGCAGTTTAGGAAGATGGACGAAGAGGCCGCAGCTGCTGGGAATATTGATGTGACGAATTTGAAGGTACACTCAAGGAATTGGATATATGCGAGGAGTACAGAAACATCCGGGAACCAACTAGTTGTAGCCTCAACCTCCATGTTATGGGGCAGTTCATCCTCTGGCACAAATAGGACATTATATTGACTGCTTCTTCGCCGCCTCCCCCTCTCCCAAATTTGGAGCAAGTTGTTGAGGTCGGGGAGATATTTTCACCGTCTCGTGACCACCACATTCCTGAGATGCCACATTCTTCCCTGCCTCCTAGCGAGCATGTGCCTGATGAGATGTCACAACCTTCTCCAGCTCGTACCGAGCAAGTGCATGATGAGATGCCACAGTCTTCTCAACAAGCACTGGCGATACATGAACAACGAGTGCCTCTTGAAGAAGGTGATGCACAAGAAGATGCGGACGTGCCTGAATAGGAACTTCGAACGAAGATTCCAATCAACATAAGGCCAGTTTATGTTCTGATGAAAGACGTCTCGTCGGTGTCCAAGTGGTATTCCCATGACTAGTTCAAGCCTGAGAACCAAGTTAAAAAAGTCCCATCACAGGGTTCTGAGGAGGCCGTCACTAGCAAACTCCACCAAATTGCAAAGCAGTATCCAAATGTTGATGCCATCAAATGGTCAAAGGATTGTCCAAAATCATATGAAAGAGGCAAGCCCTTCCCACCAAACCAGGACATCCAACGCCTACCACTTGGAATGAGAAGGTTCCATGTTGGTACTTGCGTGTTCTCCCAACGAGCATAGATCTCATACAAGCATGCTTCCCCACCGGCACATTTGGAAGCCTAGCTAGGAAAATTGTCTTTGACTTCAATGACATGCACACATGCTTTCACCTGGGAGAAATAGAGATGAATCTAATTCGCACGTGGTGCCTGTAAGTCCTTGTCCTCCTGATATGATATGAATGTAATCTTTGAATTTTGTTGTAACTAACCCACGCCGTGATTTGTAGAATGCAAGTGCACATTGTCAAACAAATGCCAAGTGTGAAAGACAGGTATCTAGACCCTCAAGCTATAGCCCAAACAAATTTTAATTACCCTAAATAGTGGACACTGGATGCCAAAGAGCTAGCTGCTGCAAAGACTCTTCGGGAGAAAGAGCGCATCCGTACGGCGAAACTAAGGGAAGAGTCCCTTAAGGTTGCGGCATACATTGCCCTGGCTTTCAAAACTCTCCAACAACACTCTACTATATGGCTACCATACAACTTCGAGTAAGTTTAACTCTATACTTAAAGCTTTGTTCGATATATTTTATTCGATGCAAAAGAGCTTATCTAGTTCTATGATTAAATCTATGCAGCAACCACTGGATTTGTATAGCCGTCGATGTCGGGAGGAGCATGGCATGGGTCTTTGATTCAATAGATAGGGACTCGGTAACATACAAAGACTTCATATCGATTCTCAAGACGTATACATATCAACAATCCTCATTAGCTTATATGTTTGTATACCTACTTGTAACGTTTACTTTTGGATGCTAACAAGTTGTATTTGCTAAAATAATTAGAACATGGCATTTAGGTTCTATGTCACTAATCATCATGGAAGGCATGATCCAGCAAGGAAGAAAAAGCTAGCTATAAAAACACTATGTGCGGTAAGTGTAACTTACTTCTTCAGTACTCCGTTACATGGCCGTCAAAAGCATTACTTAACATTTTCATATGCAAAACAAACAGTGCCCCAAGCAGAAGCCTGAGAGTATACATTGTGGATACTATATATGTTCTATGATGAGTAACACCGGTGTCTACAGGAGACACCCCTTAAGGGTAAGTTTGAACCTCTTCACCCGTAGTATAAAAACTTCGTACATGATATGAAATACTAAACCGAAACTTGTTCTCTTGTAGTGGAGAGAAGAGAACGGAATGAAAAGAGACCCATACAAGGATGACCAACTCTTAGAGCTCATCGGCGACCTTTGCAACTTCATATTGGACCAGATTGTACACGTCAAAGGTGCCTACCATGATCGAGAGTCTAAGTTAGGTTCAAATCCTCAGTACCAACACCTTCGTGAGACCGAAAGGCTAGCTCTAGGACGTTGATAACAATGTGTATGGAATTTGTATATTTAATGATAGATTGTATATATTCTTGTGAATTGAACTTGTAATTGTAGTTTATATAATACTCTTGTGCTTATAGTCGCCCCTACAAATATATGTTTGTCGCGGGGCGTTCGGCAACGTGAACGCGGTTCAGAACGTTGGTCGCGGGGCGTTCGGCAATGCGAACACGGTTCGGAACGTTGGTCGCGGGGCGTTTGGCAACACGATTTTGAATTGTAAATTTGAATTTTTTTTTTGTGGGAAAACGTACTGTAGGGGCGGTTGTACATTGAACCGCCCCTACAAACAGGTATTTGTAGGGGCGGCTGGTACTACAGCCGCCCCTACAAATCGATTTGTAGGGGCGGCCTAGGAACCGCCCCTACAAATGCATGATTTGTAGAGACGGTTCGGTAGGGGCGGCTAGCCAAACCGCACCTACAAAGGGTTACCAGCCGCCTCTACAAATGCTTTTTGTAGTAGTGCCATGGACTGATGCATGACTATTTGAACCATTTGATAGGGCTGGTTATTTTGAACTAGATGATCCCTGTTATATGAGTGCTGTTGCTAACTCCTTTTTTCTCATTTTACTCACCAGGTGGTATGAAGTATATATTCAACAGCAACATGATACCGTGTGCATGAGCCTGCTCACACGTGCGTATACCCAAAGTAGCAGGTATAAGATGAAATGTTTGCATCTTTATTTTGTAGTACTCACTGCTGGATTCAGGTTCTTTGCCGAGTACCTGAGGCACTCGGCAAAGGCTATATTGCACTCGGCAAAGCCTTTGCCGAGTGCGGCACTCGGCAAAGCACACACGGCAAAAAATTGATCGGCAAAGCACTCTTTGCTGAGTGTATTTTATCGGGCACTCGACAAAGAAAAGCGACCGTCACGGCGCCGGTCCCGTTGACGGTCACTTTGTCGAGTGTCAACCGTTCAGGCACTCGGCAAAGATTTTTTTAATTTTTTTTTAAAAAATTTCTTTGCCGAGTGCCAACCCGTGAGGCGCTCGGCAAAGTGCTTTTATTTTTTTTTGAAAATTTTCTTTGCCGAGTGCCAACCCTCCAGGCACTCGGCAAAGATTTTTTATTTTTTTTAAAAAAATCTTTGCCGAGCGCCAACCCGTAAGGCACTCGGCAAAGAGCTTTTATTTTTTTTTGAAAATTTTCTTTGCCGAGTGCCAACCCTCCAGGAACTCGGTAAAGATTTTTTATTTTTTTTTTAAATTCTTTGCCGAGCGCCAACCCAGAAGGCACTCGGCAAAGAGCTTTTATTTTTTTTTTTGAAAATTTTCTTTACCGAATGCCAACCCTCCAGGCACTCGGCAAAGATTTTTTATTTTTTTAAAAAAATTCTTTACCGAGCGCCAACCGGAAGCCACTCGGCAAAGAGCTTTTATTTTTTTTTTGAAAATTTTCTTTGCCGAGTGCCACCCCTCTAGGCACTCGGCAAAGATTTTTTATTTTTTTTAAAAAACTCTTTGCCGAGTGCCAACATGGCAGGCACTCGGCAAAGTTTAAATTTTTTTTTTAAATTTCTTTGCCGAGTGTTATAGTCACAGCACTCGGTAAAGCTGGAAAATCTGTTTTCTGGTCGCCCATTTTGCCAGCTTTACCGAGTGTTGTGACCATTGCGCTCGGCAAAGGGGTCCTTTGCCGAGTGCAACACTCGGCAAAGTGACCCAAAACAGCAAATTTTAATTTTTTTTTGCATTCCATTATGACAAATACATTCATACAAACATATATCACATATATATCTCATCCATCACATATATATCTCATCCATCACATATATATCTCATCCATCACCGAGTGCAACACTCGGCAAAGTGACCCAAAACGGCAAATTCTAATTTTTTTTGCATTCCATTATGACAAATACATTCATACAAACATATATCACATATATATCTCATCCATCACATATATATCTCATCCATCGCATATATATCTCATCCATCACATATATATCTCATCCATCACATATATATCTCATCCATTCACACATCCATCCGCCCATATCACATCCATCACAATATATAATAATAAGTGCTCAAGTCCATCCAAATAAGTTTACAAGTCCATCGAAGTCCACAAGTGCATCACAAGTATATCACAAGTCCATCACCAAGTGAACAACAAATGTAAAAATACAACATGCACTCATCTCGGCCACTGCAACTGTGGTGAAGGCCCAGATGCATCATTCGTAGGTGCATGAGGTGGATTATTCGAACCACTGTTAGATGGAGACTGCACAAAGGAGAAAATATTGCATGTGAGACAAGATTATTTTGATAGCTAATCTAGGACGATAGAGGCCATACAAGCAAAGCACAAGCGAAAGTAAAAAAACTTTAATACTCACAGGAGTAGCTGCAGCTGCAGGACGCGGAGGCGGAGGTGGAACCAACAGCCCAGGTGGCAGAGATAAGCCCATACGTTGCCCAGGCCCTTGTAGGAAATCCATAATGTCCATCAGCCTCTGCGCCTAGGCCTGCCGCTCAGCCCGCTCGGCTTCCAACTGGGCCCCCAGCTCCTGATGTTCCTTCATTTCTTGTTCCATCCGGGCCTGCAATATTTCACTCCAATGTTTCAGTAATGCAAAGCTAATTAAGGTGTGTAAAGATCAATGTATGATGAGTAAAACAGGAATAACCTCAAGTGCGTCGACCCGGTGCTATGCAGCGGTCGGTCGTGTGCGAATGGCCGGGCTCTCGCTCGTGCTCCGTGCTCGGATCTGGGAGAGAGAGGGAGTAGAGGCCATGTCGATGACGCCGTCGCCAAGCCAGAACCGCCCATGCTTCTTGCCTTGCCCCGCCCTCATGACGGCCTCTCCATTGAAGTCCTAAGTGCTCGGATCATGGTCTGCCCCATGGAGCGACCTCGCCACCTCAGTGTACTCACTGATGCGGGAGTGGACGCTCGGGTTCGTGTATGCCTCGGGCGGGTCCTCCAGGTTGAAGGAGACGTCGGACGTCGCCTTACCCTTGTGGGCCATACACCATGCCTGGAAGTCCGAGCAAGCCTGGCCACTATGTGACGCCGACTGCGAGAAAGACAGCATGATGATTAGAAATCAGACAGAACTGAGCGTGACAATAGATAAATCAATTCGCGTACCCATGCTTGTTTGTATCCGGCGAGGTTGCGGCTGCCTTGATGGTGTGCTGGACCTTGCATCAGTAAACAACGGTCCCGGGCATCCCTGTGCATCTTGAGGTACTCCTCCGTGAACCACCTGTCCACCATCATCGCCCAGCACTCGGGATACGCTTGGCACCACCAGGGAATCACCTACATGTCATCAAGTATTGGACATATAAGAAGATCAAATTAAACCAACTTAATCTCAAATTGAATCAATATTGATGTTCTTCATTTACCTCAAGGTACTGCTCCCGAGTCAACTGCATCTCTCTTGCGTCTTTCTTGGTTTTCCTCTCTCCAAGCTTCGACCCGTAGTAGGTTACGATGGCCTGGATGCGCGCCTCGTGATGCATGTCGGTGACGAGTTTTTTACATCCTTTGGTAGTCGCCTGCTCCGCCGTAGCCTCAAATCCCTCCTCGCATCTGTAATAAGTCTGCATACAAAAGCGATGTATCAATTCATTATTTCAAGAAAAGTCTAATGAATGCGACGTATTGAGCAATGTTGTGCAAGGGAGACTTACCCAAAACTCTGCCTTCACTCGCGCCGCCTTGTTGGGGTACTCCGCATCGGAGGCGACGACATAGTGGTCAAACGAGTAGGCCGGCTCCGTCTTCGATGCGTACGTGACAATGCCGGGGAAGTGCTGCCTGCATAGAAGACCCAGGATGCCGTTGACTAGCCGTGCGCTACCACCCGACACAACCACCCAGTTCCTGCACAAGTAATTAAGAAAAATTATTAGTTTTTTTCATCATATCATATGAAGTAGTGGTGATAACATATATAGTTACCTACTTTTGTCCTTCGGGGTGAATCACTGGGCGCTGGTGAATCACCTGTGGGAGGCTCGTGGGACCTCGCAAGTAGACACTCAAAGAGGAGTTGGAGGAAGCGGAACCCATGCCTGCCGCCTCCCCCCCCTCCTCCTCCACCTCCTCCTCCTCCTCCTCCTCCGTCTGCCGAACCAACTCCTCGTCTGACTCGTCCACGGGCGCCACCTCCTCCTGTGGCTGGCGGTCCTCCTCACGTGGCGTGGGAGGAGACGGCCCCCTCCTATGGCTAGCGGTCCTCCTCCTCCTGTTCGATCTCTCTGCCGCCCCCTCCGCCCCTCCTGCGACCAGCGTGGTCTTTGGTAAATCGAGTTCACAGACCTATGACGGTCGCCTGCCATCTTTGTTCAATCACCTGCAATAAAAAATAAAAACAAGACGTAATTAGAAATAGGTGCAAAAATAAACAAAACATAATTACAAAAAACATAGTATTACATGTATTAGAAATATATGCAAAAATGAACAAAACATAATTACAAAAAACATAATATTACATGTATTAGAAATAATCTTCATGATTGAAATTAGCTGGATCATAGGTCTCGTCATCACTATCAACATTGTCCAACTCATCAACACTATCCGAAGGAGGAATGTTGTCTTCATTGTCATTGCCGAAATGTAATCGCTCAAGCATTTGTATGTCCTTCAGATTTCGCACCTTGTCTCCAGCGTCCTCGTCATCATCCCTTTCATTATCTACTTCCATTCCTATCTCTTCGGTTAAGTCTATGTCAAACCTCCCTTGTAGCCCCTCTTCTTGATAGAACTCTCCATCATATGTGTTTGGGTTGAAGTTGTAATCTTCATCGTTTGGGACAGGTAGTTTACCGTGTGGCGATACCTTATGCACAATAGACCAACCCTTAAGATGCTCGGCGTCTTTGCACGCGTATGACGTATAATAAAACTGGACGGCCTGTTGAGCCACAATGTAAACATCTTTTCCTGGATAGACAGAATCCTGTCGAATCTCGACTAGCCCAGGCTTAGGGGTCCGTCTCGTTTCACCAGGATGGAACTAGTGGCATTTGAATATGACAGGAGTAAGAGGTTTGGAACCATAAAATGATAGTTCATAGATTTCTTCAATTCTTCCATAATAGTCAAGTCCATCAGTGCCGGGCGTAACAACTCCGATGTTTGTGGTTTGTCGATTGGGCCGACTCTGCTCGTAGCTTGCTGTGTGAAAACGATATCCATTCACGTCATAACCGGTAAATGACTTGACCCTAATGGCACAGCCATTTGCAACCTATCTTAACTCATCACTTATAGGCGCATCAGTTTGGGCTTTCTGTTTGAACCAACAAATGAAATCGGGGCTCCTTGGTCCTGCACCCCGTGAAAGAAGGGTATCATTTTCTTGCGGGGTAGGTTGCCTTGATCCATGCCAGGATTGACGAAGAAATTCCCTGTACCAACGAGAAACAAGGGGGTTGGACGACGAAACAAGGACATACGACGAAATGAAACAAGTTTGTTTAGAACTTACCGAATGAACGGTTGCACCTCGACAAGGTTGGTCAACACATATAGCATGATACTGCGTCACTCTTCATTTTTCAATTGCTTAGTGGTCGATGCACTTGCGCTTCCAAGTTGCCCTTGGAAAAGGCTGAGGTTCGATTCATTTTCACCAGCATTATAACGAGGGGGTGGATTATGAACATTAGGAAGTTTCTCAGTGTAGTATTTCTCTATGAAGTTTGACACCTCCTCTAGAATGTATGCCTCTGCAATGGAAGCCTCAATTCTGGCTTTATTTCTACATTTTTTGCGAAGAGTCTTCAGACATCTCTCGATTAGATAGCACCAACGGTTCTGCACGGGCCCCCCCATCCATGCCTCATATGGGAGGTGCACAATCAAATGCTGCATCGATAAGAAGCGGGCGGGTGGAAAGATCTTCTCTAACTTATAGAGCAACATGGGTGCCGCTTTTTCCAAGTCATCAATGATGGTCCGATAGAGCTCCTTGGCACAAAGCTGGCGGAGGAAGTAGCTCAACTCTGCCAGCACTTGCCAGACATGCTCCGAGACATAGCCTCGAACCATCGCCGGAAGAAGCCGCTCAATCCATATGTGGTAGTCATGACTCTTCATCCTGTTGACTTGCAGAGTGCCTAAGTTAACTCCCCTCTTTAGATTCACCGCATACCCATCAGGGAAGATTAGCTTCTTGATCCATTCAAGTACTTCCCTCCTTTGGTCCTTTTTCAAGACGAAATCAGCCTTAGGCCTTCTCCAGGTCTTGCCACGACTAGGAGGTTGCATCTCTTGATTTGGTCTATCGCACAACGTTGCCAGCTCTACTCTAGCCTTTGGGTTGTCCTTAGACTTTTCAGTGTCCATGAGTGTTGCCCAAAGTGCCTCGGTGACATTCTTTTCAGTGTGCATTACATCAATGTTATGTGGTAGAAGAAGGTCATCGAAATAGGGGAGCCTCGTCATGCCCGAGATATGAGTCCACATATGCTGCTCACCATATCCCACAAAACCACCTTCTTCATTGGGCACAAGAGCACCTATCTGAGCATGAACCTCGGCACCATTCATCATCCGCGGTGTAGGGTTTGTCACTTTGATGCCTTTCGTAAAGTTCTTGATGTCTTGTCTGAATGGATGGTCAAGAGGTAGGAATTGACGATGTCTATCAAACGACGAATACTTGCCACCCTTCTGCAACCAAATAAACCTCACACCTTCCTTGCATATTGGACATGGGAACTTCCCGTGAACACACCAGGCGCAGAATATCCCATACGCCAGGAAGTCATGCAGGGAGTAGTGGTACCAAACGTGCATTTTGAAGGTTGTCTTTATAGCTCGATCGTATGTCCATACCCCCTTCATCCCAAGCATGGACCAATTCATCAAACACGAGCTCCATGAACACACCCATATTACTCCCTGGATGTCCAGGAATTATCAACGACAAGAATACGTTATGTCGTTGAAAGGAGACACCGGGGGGGGGGGGAGATTAAGGGGGATAACAAAGACGGGCCAACATATGTATGGGGTAGCCATCATTCCATATGGATTGAACCCATCTGTTGCCAACGCGACACGTACATTATGAGCCTCATCTGCTTTGTCACGATATTTGTCATTAAAGCGGATCCAAGCTTCACCATCGGATGGATGTACCATCTTGTCAGGATTGTACCGTTTGCCATTTTTGTGCCATGTCATCTGTTTCGTGGATTCCTCGGTCATGTATAGCCGTTGGATCCTCGGTAGGAACAGAAGGTACTGTAGGATTTTCATGGGGATCGTAAGTTGCCTCTTCTGGCCATCATCAGAGTCTACCTCCAGGTACCTGGAGGATTTACACTTTGGACAGAACTTTGCATGCTCGTGTTCTTTCCTAAATAGGAGGCACCCTTTTGGACAAGCATGTATCTGCTCATACGGCATCTTAAGTGCTCGAAGGAGTTTATGTGACTCGTACATGCTCTTCGGCAGAATGTGGCCCTCCGGAAGCAAGGTGCCAATCACAGCCAACATCTTATCGAAGCCAGGTCGACTTAAGTTTAACTCGGACTTCAACCCCATTAAGCGTCCAATGGCATCTAGTTGAGACACCGTTGACCGATCGTGAAGGGGTTTCTGTGCCGAGTCCATCATATCGTAGAACGCATGTGTGGCTGCTTCCATCTCCTCCTTCTCACGTCCCTCATCGAACTGTCCTTAGTGAAAGTCATCTAACATGTCTGCTACCCCGGCATCAGCATCAAAAGCCTCCACCCGTGGTCTCACCACCTCCTCTCTCATACGATGGGCTTCACCATGGTGGACCCACCGGGTGTAGTCCAGCATAAATCCATTCTTCACAAGATGTTTACCCATTTCCACCTTGTTTACCCTTCTCCTGTTTCCACATTTGCTATAGGGACACAAAACTAGGCAATGTCCTTTAGCAGCGTTGCCAAATGCACTGTTCAAGAAAGCATCGGTCTTGTTCATCCATTCCGTGGTGTAATCACTCTGACTTCTCCAGCCCGTGTACATCCACTGACGGTCATCCATCCTCTAACATATGTATCAGCGATTAATGTAACCATCAATTGCATCTACATGGTGTTCCTACTGTCTAATAGGTGAGGATAGGTCCTAATCCCACCCGCAGATGCGTAGAAGAGTTTAGTTTCCATGCTCTACTCCTATCCGAGACAGAATTTCGGCAGCACCTCCCCGCTGTTCTCCAGATACACGTCCTGCCAAAGAAGAGTGTGTATCCGAAGAACAACAGGGAGGTGATGCCGAAACTCTATCTCGGACTACAGCAGAACATGGAAACTAACCCATCTACGCATCCGCGGGCTGTCCAAAAAGCGTGGACAATCCGAAATAGATACGGTCATAGATATGCAAAGATCTACATACCTCCAACTGTATCTCTTTCGAACGGGAGACGCCTAACTGGGTTACGCGATCTACGACAATGATACGAAAAGAGGGGTTATACCTAGGGTGGCGACGGAGTCAGGCTAGCGGGGCCATGGCGGGTCAGTGCAGTGGCGAGACGACGCGGTGCAGGCAGACCGACATGGTGGCGAGAACTCCGACTCAACTCTGACGGGCTCTTCTCTACAAAAATGGAACAAAATACTGTCATTTACAAAAAAATTCGGCAGAACCTCCCCTGCAAGGTGAGGTTTCCAAAACCTGCAAAAAACAACGGCACGATGGCCGACAAGCACATATGGCTCAACAGAAGCCATGTAGTTTGGATATCAATCCATGCAGAAGAATATATCCAAGTAGTACCACTACTTGTACTACTACTTTCACTATTGCTACTACTACTACCATTGGTTCTTCTACTACTACCACTATTGCTACAACTACTACCATTAGTTGTACTACTACTACTACCACTACTTCTACTACTACTACCACTAATTCTACTACTAATACTACCACTAGTTGTACTAATACTACCACTAGTACAACTAATACTACTACAACTACCACTACCTCGACAATAATAAGTGAGAAGGCATACCTGACGGGCGACGGGGTAGGGGTGGGCAGCGTCGGGATCGGGCGGAGTCGGGGACGGGGTCGAGCACGGATGGCGTCGGGGCGGGTGGTCCACGGGGCGCGGCCGGGGGCAGGGCAAGGCCGGAAAAAAGGCGCGGCCGGGGCGTAGGGCCGGCCGGGGTCAGGGCGGCGCGGCCGGGGGAAGGGCCAGCCGGGGGCACGACGCGGCCTAGTGCGCGGGCAGCGGGCGGCGCGGCTGGGGGAAGGACCGGCTGGGGGCACGGGCGCGGCCGGCGGCAGGGCGCGAAGGTAGCGGGTCGGCGCGGCTAGGGGAAGGGCTTGGCCGGGGGCAGGGCCGGCCGAGGGCACGGCGCGCGGCGGCGGCCGGGCGCGTGGGCAGCGAGGGCAAGGCGGCGCGGGCGGCCGGGCGCGCGGGCAACGCGGCGTCCGGGCGACGCGGGCGCGCAGGTGACAACGTGCACGAAATCTTCTAAAATTTTTATCATAGCCTCCACATATGATATCACGACATCTCAACAAGTTTCATAATTTTCGGACTTCGTTTGCTTTTTATATAATTTATAAACACTTCACACGCAATTTCGCGGACATGTTTCGTGAACAAGATATCCGAAATTTCGGGTCCGTTCCTGGATACGGCCTCTCACAACACTCACTAACATGCCTATCAATTTTCGAATCATTAAACTCCATTATTCGTACCACGTGCAGTTCAAATTTCTAATTCCCGGAAAAATTCAAGTAAACGAAATAAAGTAACTAAATATAACAAAAAGCCACAAAAAATCCCCAAATTGTAACTAGGAGTTCCTGGTGTTTTAAAAAGGCTGCACAAAATAATTGGAGGCCAAAAACAAAAAAACAAAAAAACTTTGCCGAGTGTCGAGGTATGGCACTCGGCAAAGGGTGTCTTTGCCGAGTGCCAGCCATCAGACACTCGGCAAAGAATGTTTTAAATTTTTTTTAAAATTTTCTGTTTGTCGAGTGCATCCACAGGAGCACTCGGCAAAGAAAATAATAAAAAAATTAAATCTTTGCCGAGTGCCGTCCAGGGGGCACTCGGCAAAGTATTTTAAAAATAAAAATTTTTTCTTTGCCGAGCGCCAGATCTGAGACGCTCGGCAAAGAATTTTAAAAAAAAAATTAAATCTTTGCCGAGTGCCAGATCCGGGGCACTCGGCAAAGAAATTAAAAACAAAAAAAAACAAATCTTTGCCGAGTGCCTAACCGCAGGCGCTCGGCAAAGAAGGCCGTGACAGGACACCGTTTCACGGGCAGCCTATGCCGAGTGTAGAGATTTTGCCGAGAGTCTAGCACTCGGCAAAGAAGTCCTTTGCCGAGTGCCCGTGTTTGCCGAGTTGCCGGCACTCGGCAAAGAAATCTTTGCCGAGTGCAATTCTTTGCCGAGTGCAGCACTCGGCAAAGAAGGTATTTGCCGAGTGTCCGATTTTTGACACTCGGCAAAGTCTCCGTTTCAAGTAGTGACTGGTAGCAGGTCAGGATGGTATCAAGTTTGTAGTAGAAGTCAGGATTGTATCGTGTTTGTAGTAGAGGTCAGGATGGTACCCACAGTTGTGGAGTGATACATTCTTTTAGTGACAAAGATATTACATGTGCATATCAGTATACAATGTTGTTACCATATCAATATAGAGTGATGTTAGTTGGGAATATGCTCTTAGAGCGATCTTGCATGTCATGCATTTTATTGTTTCCTTCCATCCTTTCTTTTTTTCTCAATAGCTTGTGTACTTGAGTTAGTGGATACCATCGAATTAGCATGATCAATGCAAGTACGACATCAACTTCTTAATGGAATTTTTTTAGGTTCTTTTTTTAGAAAAAGGAAATTTTGAGAGCTGGTCTTAGTATATTGCAGAAGGATGAACTGGCCAGAAGTATATAGCCACGGAGGAACAATCGTTGCAATGGTAGTGCAGAACATCAATGCTATAGCAAATTCCACGAGATAATACATGGGCTATGCTCTCAACCATTTACACCTCATGTATAAGTGAATGAAGATGTAATATCATGTATTGTTGATGAATCTGCTAAGAATACAGTTCAGAAGTCCAGCGACACATCAATTATTTGCAATTTCAGTGAGGAAGCGGCTTAGTAGGGTCGTCAGGTTAGTGAGGCGGGGAATGAACTGAAGGTCTTAAATTCCTGGTGCTGGAAACAGAACTGGAGGGCTAAGCAAAGGAGAGTACCATGGACTAGGAAATAGAGAGTTGTTAAATTGTGTGCCAAGACAAATTCAAATTGTTGTAAAGAGTAGATATGGAGGAATATATATGATGAATTGATGATTTTTATTGGAAATTGATGCTTATTTATTTGAACGTGGCTCAGGTAGTATGTTATTAAGCTAAATTTAAATTTATTTGTCTATTCATTCTGACGCAGTACATTTTTTATATTGTTACTGCATTGAAATTTTGTTCCCGTAGCAACGCACGGGCATCTGCTATCAATTGAACAAGAGACAACAAACTTGCTTACCACTCATGTAGTGCAGGTTCCCACAAGACTGAAGGTTGATGAGGTAAGGTTGTTGACACGAGGACAGCCTCACCACTTGTGATTTTTGCTGATGCAATTTCATCTAGACGTTTCCATGCCAACTCTTGCTTCAGTTTAAATTTCTTCTCTCTGTCTTTGTCTTCCTCATATTTCCGCAAGCATTCAGTAAACAATTGAAGGTCGCGATCAGAGAATAACTTTTGGACATTCAGACTGAGGCTTTGCACGACTTGATTCCAGTGCCCATTTATATTTTTCTCCAATGCAGGGAAGATGATAGGCAGGATCACCTTACTGTTTTGCTTTACGAAATTCTCGAAGTGAGTAGTGTTCCAGAAAAACAATACTCTCTCAGCAACCTAAATAAGCACATTACCATAGATTAATACACAAGCAATTACCAGAACAGAACAAAAAGACAATGTGTCAAGGGCGTCGAACCCTCGACGCGCAGGGCCTCGGCTACGAAGCTCGTAACCTTCGGCCGTCTTCTCCGGTGAGGTTATGCCCCTCTACCGTAGGCTTTAGATTAGATGGGAGATAGGATAATAATCTTGCTTAATTGTTAACACGCTGATACAGAGAGTTTATAGCCTTACGGCTTTAACTAACCGGGAGCCACGCTCCTACAATCAAGGCCGGCCCATGCAAAACCAAAACAGAAAGCTATGCCAAAGAAAGGAAACTCCGATCGCCTTCCAGTCAGCCACTGCTCGCGGTGATCGCGCGTGGCTGCTCCTCGCGTGCGCGCTGCATGCGCTCGGCGCGTTCCGCGTCGCGCCGGATGTCACGGGCCCGGCGTCTACGTGTATACGTGCGCCCGACCATGACATCTCCCCCCCCCTCGAGACTCAGCTCGTCCTCGAGCTGAAGGGCAGGGTACTTGACATGGAGAACGTCGATGTCCTCCCAAGTTGCCGAAGCCGGAGACTCGCCCTTCCACTGAACAAGGGCCTGGCGCACGCCTCGCGCCAAACGAAACCGAACAGCACGTTCCGGTTCCGGGGTGATGGCGCCGTGATGGAGAGGAGGCAGCGCTGGTGGTGCACCTGGTGGCGGCCCGTGGAACATCTTGAGCAGGCCAATGTGGAACACATCATGGAGACGAGCGCCGGCCGGGAGCTCCAGACGGACGGCCACATCGTTGATGAGCTCGGTGACGCGGTACGGACCATAGAAGCGGGGCTTCAGCTTGCCTGTGCCGGACTGAGGGAGCGACGCAGCGGGCCGCTGGCGCAGACGGAGGAGCGCCCAGTCGCCCACCTTGTAGGCAACGTGGCGGTGGTGCCTGTCATAGTGCAGCTTCTGGACCGCCTGAGCTTGCTCGAGCCGGTAGCGGATGTCGGAGAGAAACTCGGCCCGCTCTTCCATGCTCTTGGCGACCGCTGCGACCCGCGTGTCCCCTGGTTCGTAGGAGCGGATGGAGGGTGGATCCCTGCCATAGACGACCCGGAACGGAGTGTCCCGAAGTGATGACTGGTACGCCGTGTTGAAGGTGAACTCCGCCCATGGGAGCCAGCGCAGCCATTGCCGTGGACGGTCCCCTGTCAAGCAACGCAAGTACATAATAATCACCCGGTTAGCCGCCTCGGACTGCCCATCCGACTGCGGGTGGAATGCCGTCGTCATGTGCAACTTGGTGCCCATCAGCCGCATGAGTTCGCGCCAAAATGTCGAGGTGAAGATGGGGTCGCGGTCCGACACCATGGACTGCGGAACGCCATGGAGACGAACGATCTCGGCGAAGAAGGCTTGCGCGACGGACTCGGCGGAGTATGGGTGCGCCAGCGGGATGAAGTGGCAGTATTTGCTGAACCTGTCCACCACCGTCAGGATGACGGATTTGCCGCTAACTCGTGGCAGCGCCTCGACGAAATCTAAAGCGATGTCGGTCCAGACGCCCTGGGGCACCGGCAGGGGCAGCAGGAGGCCGGCCGGGCTTAAGTGCTCGGACTTGTAACGTTGGCACACCACACAGGAACGTACCCAATCCTGGACGAGCTGCTTCATGTTGGGGATGTGGAAGTCGCGCCGGAGGCGGTGCAGGGTACGCTGGACACCCTCGTGACCGTCCCCATGTGTAGCCTCGATGATCTCCCGAGCTAAGGGCGATGCCGGAGGAATGTACAGCCGGCTGTTGTACTGCAGCAGGTCATCGACGAGCGCCCAGGGGCCCGTGCGCGTGCCAGCGGCGACCTCGGCGCGAAGGGCAGTGAGCGCCGGGTCCTGGCGCTGCGCGTCAAGCAGCTTGCCGATGAAGTCAAAGCGAGGCGCAGACAGCGCCAAGATGGCGGCCTCCTCCGTGTCGCGGCGTGACAGGGCGTCCGCAACAGCATTCGCAGCGCCCGGCTTGTATTCCACGGCGAAGTCGAACCCCAGCAACTTGCCCACCCAATGATGCTGAGGGATGGTGGCGAGGCGCTGGTCCAGCAGGTACTTGAGGGAGTAGTGGTCGGTCTTGACGACGAAGTGCCGGCCCCAGAGGTACGGCCGCCAGTGACGGACGGCGTGCACCAGGCCGATCAGCTCTCTTTCGTAGGCAGCGAGGGCACGATGACGCGGCGCGACGGGGCGGCTGAAGAACGCCACGGGGTGGCCGTCCTGGACCAGCACAGCGCCGAACCCGTGGGTGGACGCGTCGCACTCGACGGTGAACGGCGAGGTGAAATCCGGCATGGCGAGGACGGGCGCCGATGTCACTGCTGCCTTAAGGGCGTCGAAGGCAGCGGCGGTGTCCGCGGTCCAGGAGAACCCGTCTTTCTTGGTGAGGGCCGTCAGCGGGGCGGCGATGATGCCGTAGTTGTGGACGAACTTCCGGTAGTAACCGGCGAGGCCGAGGAAGCTGCGCACCGCCCGTGCCGAACGGGGAACCGGCCACTCGTGGATAGCCTGAACCTTGGCCGGGTCCATGGCGACGCCCGCCTCGGATATGACGTGGCCGAGGTAGGACACCGAGGGGGAGCCGAAGGTGCACTTGCTGCGCTTGACGAAGAGCCGGTGCTGACGGAGCACGAAGAGGACAGAACGCAGGTGCCGCAGGTGGTCGGTCCAAGTCGCACTGTAAATCAAAATGTCATCAAAGAAGACAAGCACGAAGCGTCGCAGAAACGGTCGGAGCACGTCGTTCATCAGCGCCTGGAACGTTGCCGGGGCGTTGCACAGCCCGAACGGCATGACGAGGAACTCGTAGAGGCCGTCGTGTGTACGGAAGGCGGTCTTGTGGACGTCCTCGGGCCGCATCCGCACTTGGTGATACCCCGACCGCAGGTCGAGTTTGGTGAAGAAACGGGCGCCGTGGAGTTCGTCGAGGAGCTCGTCGACGACGGGAATCGGGAACGCGTCCTTGACGGTGAGGGCGTTGAGGGCGCGGTAATCAACGCAGAAACGCCATGAGCCGTCGGCCTTCTTGACGAGCAGGACCGGCGAGGAAAAAGGCGAGTCGCTGCGGCGGACGACGCCCTGCTCGATCATTGCGGCGCACTGGCGTTCCAGCTCGTCCTTGTGGGCCGCTGGGTAGCGGTATGGACGGACCGCCACGGGAGCGGAGCCAGGCTTGAGGACGATGGCGTGGTCTCGGCCACGTGGAGGTGGGAGGCCCGTCGGTTCGCCGAAGACGTCCGCATATGCGACCAGGAGCTCATCCAGGAGCGTCCCACTGGCCGCGGCGATGGTGCGCAGTTGCGCTGTCGCGGTTGAGGCCACGCCCTTCCAGGCGACGCGTTGCCCGTCTTGCTGGAACGCCATCGACCGGGAGGCGAAATCCCACACGATGGGACCCAACGTGCCGAGCCACCGAGTGCCCAGCACCACGTCGAAACCTGCGAGGGGCATCACAAAGAGATCGGTGTGGAATGTGGAGCCGTTGATGGTGAACGCCGCGTCCCGGATGACACCAGGGCAGGCCACGCGTTCGCCGTTGGCGACGATGGCCGTCATGCGCGGGCTGGACTGGATCGGGAGGCCGGCGCGTCGGGCCGCCTCCTCCCCGATGAAGCTGTGCGTCGAGCCTCCATCCAGCAAGGCGAGGAGGGAGGCGTCACCTACGGTCACCTGGAGCTAGATCGTGTCCGCGATGGGCACGCCGGCGACGGCATGCAGGGAGAACACGGGCGCCTCCGTATCCCCGGCGGCGGCCGCCGCGTCACCCTCAACCGCGCCGTTGTCGATCTCCACCCCGTCGACGAAGAAGAGGCGACGGCAGAACCTGTTGTGGCCACGGGTGAATTTCTCGTCGCAGTTGAAACACAGACCTTGGCGGCGGCGTTCGGCCATCGCTTCTGGCGTCAGGCGGCGTGGGTTGGCCGCGTCGCGACCCTGTGGGGCGGCCGCTGGTGGGGCAGGCAGCCCCAACTGCTGCGCGGGCGCGGGTAGCGCGAATCGTGGCGCAGGCGCAGGTAGCAGTCCACGCGGCGGGGCTCGCGGAGGAGGTGGCGCCGGTCGATCGTGCTCCATCAACTCCACCTGGCGTGCCAGGCTCATGGCTGCGGCGAGCGTCTCCGGATGGTGGATGCGGACGGCGTGGCTGAGAGGCGGCAGAAGACCGCCGGTGAAGAGCTGGACTCGCTGGGACTCGTCGAGCCTACCCGCGCGCGGCAGGAGCGCCTGGAAGCGGTTGGAGTATTCCTCCACTGTTCCCGTGCGCCGGCACTCGGAGAGTTCGAAGAGCGGGGCCGAACGCAGGGGTGGCCCGAAACGCAGGTTCACGAGTTCCTTGAAGCGCCCCCACGTCGGGGCTCCCTCATCCTCGAGCAGCTGGGTGTACCAAGTCTGCGCGACGTCGTCCAGGTGGTAGGACGCCATGCCGACGCGTTCTTCGGCCATGGTGCGGTGGTGACGGAAATACGCCTCGAATTTGTTGAGGAAGAGCAGCGGATCCGTGGTGCCGTCGTAGCGGGGAAAATCCCACTTCTTGGGCCGGGGGGGCAGGTCGAGGTCGCGCGGCCCTTCCGGGTGGCGCGTCTCGCTGCTGTCGGTCATGGAGGCCTTGTCCTTCATGGTCGCCATCTCGGCCTTCAGGGAGGTGAGTTCGGCAGACATGTGCTTGATCGCCTGCAAGAGGTCGGCGATGGAGGGCTCAGCCATGTCGGCGGCAGTGTTGGCGGCGGCGGCGGGTGCTGGGGCTGGGGGGTGGCGGCGCTGGTGGCGGGCTAGGGGCGGCGGCTGGTGTGGGAGACGAAGGTGCGGCGGCTGCTGGGGCTGAGGATCGAATGGATCGTGATACCAGGTTGTCAAGGGCGTCGAACCCTCGACGCGCAGGGCCTCGGCTACGAAGCTCGTAACCTTCGGCCGTCTTCTCCGGTGAGGTTATGCCCCTCTACCGTAGGCTTTAGATTAGATGGGAGATAGGATAATAATCTTGCTTAATTGTTAACACGCTGATACAGAGAGTTTATAGCCTTACGGCTTTAACTAACCGGGAGCCACGCTCCTACAATCAAGGCCGGCCCATGCAAAACCAAAACAGAAAGCTATGCCAAAGAAAGGAAACTCCGATCGCCTTCCAGTCAGCCACTGCTCGCGGTGATCGCGCGTGGCTGCTCCTCGCGTGCGCGCTGCATGCGCTCGGCGCGTTCCGCGTCGCGCCGGATGTCACGGGCCCGGCGTCTACGTGTATACGTGCGCCCGACCATGACACAATGGTAAAAAGTAGTATTGGGTATCAAGATCAGGCCCCATTTTCCCTTTTATTGTGCAAGTACACAAATAAAACTTTAGCAATCAGAACGTATAATATAGACAGCAATAGAGAAATAAATCAAGCCTCCAAATGTATATATATTACCAAAACTGGAGGGACCAATCCATAATTCCATATACAAGTACACAGTTCAGTTAACAGGAGCCATTCAAATGTGGTTATACATGGTATTCTAAAAAGTATTCCCAGCCCATTGTTGTTCTCCCATCTCACAGATAAAATCTCAAATATCAAGCATTACCACAGAAATTTTACAATTTCTGATCTAACAAAATTAAGTATATTTTTTGAAGCATGCCATTGTAGAGTCAAATATAAGTTCAAGGAAAAGACCCAAGAATGCTTAGCAATGCAGTAATTATTTTTATTCCCTCCATGCCAAAATCCAAATATAAGTCCATTAGGACATCGACATTGTCTCCAATATCTCCAATACTATACTTTGACTAATAATATTTATAAGAATATTGGTTTAATAAGAAAGAGTAATATATTATGAAATTATGTTCCATGATGAATATAGTAGCACAACCTCATGTTATCAATCTATATAACTTTTTAATCATTAATGGTCAAACCTAAAAAAAGTTAGAACAAACTCAATGGACTTATATACTTCGGATCAGAGGAGGTAGTAAAAAAGATAGGTAACTTGAAATGAGTTATGATTTTATTAATAAGGGCAATATGATGCATTGATCAGCTTGACAAAACAAATCTAGAAAAAAAAGGGCAGACACAGTGCCGGAGGCTCCCACATGAGTGGGGTCTGGGGAAGGGAAAAAATGAGGCAAGCCTCCCCCCGCAAAATCTATGGAGAGGCTGCTTCGAACCCGTGACCTGGTGACTCAGTGAGACAGCTCTTACCACTACACCAGGCCTGCCCTTCTACAAAACAAATCTAGAAAATTCCAAATATAGGCACCACACATATATAGGACTAGTTGTCACCTATGTAATTTTGTTTGTACTCTTGCATTAGGTCAATGCCTATTTTACCATGATCATGCAGAGCATTTAAAGGTTTTCATATACAGCATATAGTTAACACCAAGGAAATGAAAAACATTTACGCTAATATGCAGGTAGTGTTTAGTCTCAACACTTGCAGTAATTTATTCTTGAGTTCCAAAATATTCCTTTACATGGATACTACATGGCATGCCCATCGCTGGCAACATGCTTTCTCTTGTTGTCAACAAATGCTGTAGCATTAAGAAACTACAGTTTTAGAACATATTGATGTGCAAAACCATGGTTTTAAAAAAAGAGGTATAGAGTGGAGTTTTAAAAACTCCAAAAGGGCTACAGTTTTAGCAATACCATGGTATTCAAAACCATAAAGTTTGTTGCATCCATACACTTCATGTCACTCTAAAACCATGGTATTTATCTAAACCTCCCAAAATAATTTGCATCCAAACAGGGCCTTAACTTTAAGGAAAAACAATCTTTTTACAAAAGAAACGTTTAGGAATTTTTGAGTCCTAACCATATGGAGATCACTCAGTTTAATTACTAGTTAAAAAATATGGGAACCTATCAACTTTTTTTCTGCTTACAGTATTAACTCCAATGTGGGTAGAAATATTTCAGAAGAAATCTCTTCCTGTTATAAGTACTGTAGCTCTTCCTTAAGTCGTTTCCTTTCTTTAGATGGTCAATGGTTTGATTTTGCACAATCAAAGTAATAGGCCATTCAAAGAGCAAATCTCTATAGACTAGACAGAATGGAAATATGTGCACACAATGAGCTATTAGCAACCAACTATAACTGAAGCCAAAATTTTCACAAAGTTAAATGACTGTTAAAATCAAAAAAATCAAGTACTCTGTTGTGTTGTTTTCACAATTAACTGATAATGAACAGTTAAGATAATAGATGATAGTAAAATTTTAGCATTTGACAAATTAATTTGAGTTCACAAAAAGAATACATTTAATGGCATGAGTATATGCTATTTTATTAAGTACTAAAATAATTATGGTGAACTAGGTTGCACACAAAAAAAAACATGAAATAGTGATGGTCAGAAGCTAAATGAGGCCTGCCTTTTCTATCATCGGCAATTCAAGATGACAATGACAGCTTTGATTTGCGGAATGATGTGGCGAAGGAGCGTCTCCTCGACCGCCCCTGCTCCGCGTGCTCGGTAGGTTCCACCGGGACTCTTTCCGCCTCCGGTACAGGCGTCAGGGTTTGATGCTCGACGTTTCCCTCGCTTGTCCTCTGTGTTGCAGTGGTCGGTGATGTGACCACTGCTGGCACAGAGGAGCCACCCTGCTCCGTCGACCCCATCTGTCTTCTCCTCTTTCGAGGGACGAGCCAGAAGATGTCTGCATCCTCTGCTTCGTCGTCCGACAGGGGAAAGATGGCTTGGCGTCGTTTGCTGGCAGCCGGACGCTTTCCAGCGGCTCTAGTCGATGCATCCTCCACAGTCTCGAGTGCCGCCCAGTGGACGTCGTCGGTCCTGGCGCTGGTCTGGGCGGCTGGGCCGGCAGCTTGCGGCCAATCCACATCGGGGGGAGGTGACACGAACACTGCTGCCCGGTCACGACCATTACACTGAGACACAAAACGGGGACAATAGTCAATTTCTTGTTACAACATGACTCTATAGTTAAAAGGAGGCATCATTTACCTTTGGGGGAGGTTGAGCCAGCTTGAAGGCGTGCTCGATGTTGTTCAGCCTGACATAATTGGGATCAGCCAGGTTGAATAGTTCCCCAATCCTGGCCTTGATTTCCATCTTGTCGAGCGGCTCTCTCCTGGTCCTTGTTGGATCTATGCTCCGTTGGTACTCGAAGCCTGGATGAACCCTCTTCTGGCAGGGCTGGATCCTTCGGCTGATGAAGTTCCCGACCACACTTGGGCCATCTAGCTTTCCCCACGGGGTCATCCCGAGTAGTTCGGCGATCTGCTCTAGGTTCTCGGGTTTCTCTGTCCAGCTATTCTTCTTCTCCGGAATCAGCCCCACGTCGCACAGGGTGATGGTGTTTGGCTCTTCACGGATGTAGAACCACTTCTTATACCACTCGTCCAGCGAGGTGTTCCAGGGGCAGTGCAAGTATTGGGCTTTCATGCCGTCGCGCAGATTCAGGTAGACACCTCCGGCTATCTTCGAGCCACCACTCCCTTTCTTCCGAAGACAGAACAGGTGGCGAAAGAGGTCGAAATGGGGCTGGAAGCCACCATAAGACTTGCAGAGATGGATGAAGGTGGAGACAAGAAGAATCGAGTTGGGATGCAGATTGCAAATCCCAATCTTGTAATACAAGCAGAGACCCTGAAGGAAAGGGTGCACTGGAATCCCGAAACCCCGTTTGAAGAAGTCTTCGAAAACCACAATCTCACCTGGTTGTGGATCGGGGAAGCTTTCTCCTTCCGGCGCACGCCATCCCGCGAGTGCCTTGTTATGGAGCACTCCCATGGCGACGAGGTCTTCGATGGTCTGCTCATTGCTCTGTGACTTCCACCACTCCTTCGCCATGACTCCGCCTTTCTTCTGGGCGTCTCTTTTCACCATTAGCCAATCCTTACTAAGGGGGTGGATGCGGTGGCGAGGGGGTTGGCAATGATTTTTGGAGGAATAGGGTTTGGTAAGAGGAAGAAGAAGGTTGCGGCGGCAAATGACAATGGGGAACGGTGTGAGTAACGTACCAAATCTACATTATATAAAACAAAGAGCTCCGTCGTTTCGTCCACCAGAGATTATTGGGAAACATGCGCACGCGTCACAGACGGTTGTTCACACAACCTCGAGATCTACGCCAATAATCGCGCTCTTTCGTTACCAGTGTACGCGCCTCTTCGTTGATAGTGTAAGAGGGCCCACACTGATGCACCTCCATACAGGTGCCAAAGCGACTGTTTGCCAGAAAAGAGTAAGACAGAATGACGTACTATACCCATCTGTTTTTTTTGACCAGGCGTGTCAGACTGGACTTGGCAGAGAATGGAGATAAATAAATACACCGAATAAATACATCAATGGCGTTCGTGTTTTCGATGCCTGTTTTGCGCTCAATGATGGATCAGACTATTACAATGCTCTGGGACCGCCCAGACCACTACCGTGCTCGGGGACTGCCCAGACCACTGCCATGCCCGGTAGCTGCCCAGACCACTGCTCTGCCCATGGACTGCCTAGACCACTGACGTGCTCGGGGACTGCTCCGACCACTAACGTGCTCCGGGGCTACTCCGACCACTATCGTGCTCAAGGACTGCTCCGACAACTATCGTGCTCAGGGACTGTCCCGACCACTGCTCGGAGAATCGTTCTCCTCGGCTACATGTGATTTGTACTCACATACAGTTGAGAGACATTTATTTAGACCTTGCTACAAGGCTCATACTTTGCCTTTCCAGCAAGCTCGGGGACTACATCGGTATGATGCACCTGCCGGTGCATCTCGTATCGCTTATACGACGATTGGGTTCTCAACTTAACTGGGAATTCTTTTTAGACCCTGCCACCACGTGCCTACGTCACCTACTACCAGGCTCGGGGACTAAGTGGGCACACTTCACCATGCGGTGAATGTGCTTGTTTTTCGACCACTACGCCTCTGATGATCAAAGATGCTACGCTTCAAGACGCACTTACATTTCTTTTCAGAAATACAAGTGGGCACACTTCCTGGGACGGAAATCTTTTTCTTTTTTCTTAAGAGCACCATACATTCTTCGGACAACCTATTTCTCCGGTGACGACGGTGGTCAAGAGATGTCAAGGACTCGGGCCTTACTTGTCGGAGAAGGTCGAAATGGCATGATGCAGCATAATACATGGTGCTCGGGGACTAGCTGTGGGGGTATTAACCCCTATACCCTTACGGCTAGTCTTGGGCCGGCCCGGATCGATAGGTATGGTCCATCCGAAAGATGACGTGTGGCCCAGCCAACCTAGTTGGAGTCCCGCACAAGGAGTCAAGGCGGATTTGATGATCAAGCAGGATCCTAGTCGGTTAGAATAGGAATCCTTATCCGGCCACATATGGCAATTGTAACTGACTAGGATTAGTTTCTAGATCTGTAACCCTACCCCCCGGACTATATAAGGCGGGCAGGGGATCCCTCTAAAAAATATCTCTCATTGACATACAGTAATACAAATCAGACGCAGGACGTAGGTGTTACGCCTTCTTGGCGGCCGAACCTGGATAAAACTTCGTGTCTGTCTTGCGTCAACATCTTGTTTGTGGCTTGCGCATCTGTCTGCCGACAATCTACTACCTTGGGCATACCCCTAGGTAGACTGCCGACCATATTTCGTCGACAATAATGAACTCCAATACGAGATCGCCATAAATGCTCTGCCATGTTTCTCCATATCTCCATCATGTGATCGCCACAAACACTCCGCCGCATTTCTCCATATCTCTGAGATGTTTCACCAACCACCAAGCAGCATATGTCATGTTCTGTTCTCTATAGAGAAGACCCAGTCTCTGATCTCTCCCTATATATGCTACGGGCTCCGCGCTCTGCGTTATGGGTGGTCGGCTACGGTTCCTTGGTCATGCCTATTCCTCCTACATGTGCATGGGCTCCACGCTCGACGTTATGGACTATGGGCTAGCCAAGGCCGAGAGCTCAGTGAAGAACTAACTACTCGGACGCCACTTATACTATGTTTATCTCCAAGTTATTTCGCCAACCGCCGAGCAGCACACATTTCGCTCTGTTCTCTATGAAGAAGACCTAGTCTCTGATCTCTCCCTACACATGCTATGGGCTTCGCGCTCTACGTTATGTGTGGTCGGCTATGGTTCCTGGTCACGCCTATTCCTCCTACACATGCACAGGCTCCGCGCTCAACGTTATGGACTATGGGCTAGCTAAGGCTAAAGAGTTCAGTAACGAACTAACTACTCGAACACTCTTTATACTACGTATAATTGCGTTAGAGTTAATACTACAACGATTTCTTCACCGCAACACTACAAAAGGCATAAACATGCACATGTCAACATTTATACATATACATAAATGTCTATCTGCGCCCTAGCGCGTTTTAACTACTCTATTTAGTTATTACAGCATACTCTCCGAGCAGATCACCAAGCTTTGCCATCGCCGTCCGTCTCGCCAAACAGGTCGATGTCACTGGCTAGCTTCTTCACCACGTCCTCCACCTCATCCTCCAGCTGCTGGTGCTCTGCCTCACCCATCCCTTCGGCGAATCCGGCCCCAATTGCCTAAAGGTCAACGGTTGGGTAGTCGGACCGGACCACCGCAAGGGCATGAGTAACGACAGTAACAATGGTGTCGTGGTTGAAGCTCTTGAAATTCTCCCACGCCGCCTTGCACCTCTCGTGATGGTGTCCGAACACAGCAGCCTGCCATTAGGCTGAGGAGCCACCTCCAGGTCGATGCAGTCGAGCACTGGTTTGACTCTGGCAACTACGGCATCGAACTTGTCCCTTTGGGTCTTGGCCTCTTGCACCAGCACATCAAACTATGCCTTGGCCCTTTGACAGTAGTCTACAAGCATTACAAGGTTCCATCAAGCAAGGAAACTACTTCAATAGTAACTTCGACCAGGAAGTACTCACCTTTCAGCTCCTCGGCTAGTTTGTCTGCTCACCCTGACTCCTTTGCCTTCTCCTCTTAGAGTCGCTCGATGTTTTGGCATAGTTGGCCGAGCTCCGCTTCTTGCTCTACAAGCACAGCGGTCATTAGCACCAATAATAATTCGGCAATGCAAAGCAAGTTCGCCGATACGCCATACCTGCTTTCTGCTCGAAGACACTTCTGAGCTGCTCGGATTTCTGCTCCAGTTGCTTGGAAGCACTCGCCAGCTGCTCGAAGATAGTGACCAGCTGCTCAGACTTGCCCCGTAGCTGCTCGGACGTAGCCGCCCGCTACTCGGATAGGACGCCCTTCTGGTATTCTAGTCCCCGCGCGTTGAACTCAGCAAGGTCTCGCTCACGCTGGGCCCTCTGGATGTTTCTCTCCATAAGGTTCATGGCCTCTTTGAGTTTTTCATTCTTCTAGGTGAGGGCTCCATCCTCTTTATCAGCTGGCGCCGCTGCTCGGCAGATCGAGTTATCCCCTATAAAATGCCAAGATTATGAAGAAGAATAATCTCCAATGTCAAAGATGAACGCTACAAATGCAGTATTGACCTGGATTTGTTTCATCACTCCAGCAAGGGCGGACTCCAGTCTCCTCAGTTCCCTGGTGGTGTCCTCCTCCTCAACAACCACCGCCTCATCACCGTGTCTACGAAGGATTTGGACAGCTTGGGGTCAAGATTCCTCACATTCGATCTCATCCACCTCGTCCTGCTCTGTCGTGGCTGGAGGCACCACTGGGGGGCTCTGTGGATGGACAGTGGGTCCGACCATGCCCTGCGACGCCTCGGGGGGGCATTGTTTGCTCCTCGGGCACCACTGGCTTTGCCGTCCTAGACTTAGGAGCGGCACCAGCATCTCCTGCATCCGCCACTAAAGACCCGACTATTTCCACCATTGCCCCAGGCACCGTCATCGACCCATCCACCGTCGGCACCAACTGCTTGCCGTCGCCAAGTTCGCCAGCAGCAGCGGTTGACTCCTCCGCCAATAGCTGAGTGCCGAGAGACTCTAGGACAGGAGCCGCTGGCATTGCCTCCGCCCTAGGACCAGCCCCTGGCTGCTCGTCGGCCTAAACGGGTGGGGTTAGATCCTCCGTATGCCTCGCTCTGCATCAGATCAGCTCATTAAATCGCCAAAAAGGATAAGGATATGACAACCAAATAACTCCAAGACAAGGGTATTTACGTATCGGCTTTCTGGTAGATTTTTCTGAACCAGCGCTGCCTACCCAAGCCCCCAGCCGTGCCCTTGGGGTCGATGCCTACATCATGGGGTGGAGGTCCCGCGGTCTCCTCCATCGGCCTCTCCTCCACCCATCGCTCCAAGACTCCCCTCGCCTACTGCTCGGGGACTCCCTCTGCCCGCCGTTTTGGCACTCCCCTTGCCTGCTGCTCGGGGACTCCCTTCACTTGCTGCTCGAGGACTCCCATCGCCTGCTATTGGGGGACTCCCTCCTTTCCCTTCGATTGTTCCTCCACGTGCATGCTGCGCGAAGGCGCCTTCGTGCTCGGTGGAGGAGCCATTGGAATATTGTCATCATCCAACCACTCAAACATCACGGTACTCTACGTCCGAGTGGTCTGCTCACCGCCAAGCGAGATGCCGCTCGGCTTGAGGGGAGCAGCATCCGCCGTCTTTCTCTTCTTCCAAGTTGGCTCGTCTGCCGCTGTCCTCTTCCCCTAGACTTTCTCCGACACCAGGGATGGACTCTCCAACGAGATGCTGACGGCTCCCTCCTAAGGCTGCGTCAGTGCCCGGGCATCTACTACCTACGGCTCATCGCCCCTCGGCATGCCTGAGAAGTACACCGCTCTTTCCTACGAGTAGATCTTCGCATAAGTGAATCGGTCGACTGTTCGGCAATGACAAAAGATAAAAAGCATAAGGAACACACAATTGAGATATTTACCTGAGGAGGCAAATTCTGGTAGTGAAAGGGTCTTGTCTGCCCTAGCAGGTTGAACGAGGCAAGTAGAGCGAATAGCTCTATGGCCCGCTCCTACACAACGTCCATCGATAGCATCTCTGTCCTCTCCTGGGTACCATCGGTCTCCCCCATGAAGTCATGATGCGTGGGCCCTCTCCTTACAAGGCTAGATGCAGTGCACTATGAAGCTCGCCGCCACCAGTCCACCATTGGTCTTCATGCCCTTTATTAAGCCAAGGAGCTCCCTCACTTGCTCCATGTCAGCACTGTTTGGTTTCTCCGACCAGCTCTTTTGCCTCTTCGGGATGTGGTCAACGTCACAACGGATTGCAATGTGGCACTGCTTCATGTAGAACCACCGTGGTATAGTGATGTACTCACTCTCCATCCTATCCCGGAGTTGTAGATATACGCCGCCGACCACCTTAGAACCGCCGCCACCTTTCTTCTTCAACCAGAACAAGTGTCTTAAGAGGTTGAAATGTGGAAGAATCCCTAGATACGCTTTGTAGAAGTGGATAAAAATCAAGATGTGCAAGATGTTGTTTGGGTGGAGATTACACAGACTAATCACCTAGAACTCCAATAGATCCCTCAGGAAAGGGTGAACAGGAAATCCCAATCTGCGCCAGAAATAATCCTCAAACACCACTACTTCATCAATATGAGGCATTGGGAAGGGCTCACCACTGGCTGGCCGCCATCCGGCGGTGACACGGTCAGGAAGATCATTCGCCTCCGCCAATTCGTTGAGCTCCACCTCCCCCATGCGCGACAGCACCCACTCTTCGTCATGGTTGGCTCTGATGCTCGCCTTCTTTGGGTTCGCAGCTCCCCTCTTAGGCATCATCTCTCGGATCTGGACGGGGACTAGCGGCAGAACCACACGTGGATGTGAATATGGAAATGCGAGGGCTGAGAAGGAAGATGAAATGGCAAAGTGGCAAAGGTGGGAGCGTGGGGTGCGACGGCGCAGTTATAAAGCACTCCACCCACCCTTTTGCATTCAAGGGTTTTTGGGAAACCGTTCCCATGATTTGCGCCTCTCTGAATTCTCCACAACATCAAGGTGGGTCATTACCTAGGCTTTCGCGCAACCGCGGCCCGTATCGCCGATTTATCTCCGCAATTTGTTATGGCTCGCGGAATATTCACTGACTTCTCCGCCAACTGCTATGGCTCAGTAATTACTATTATACAGCCATTACTCTGGTATTTTCTCCATGATTTGTTTTCTCCAAGATTTCCTCTTATGGCTCGAGGACCGCATCAGCATTATGTCTCGGTTCCTCACCGCATTAGGGATATTTCTTCAGTTGACTGTTGTTTCTGACCCGGGCACCACGTGACCACCTCACCTACTGTCAGGCTCGGGGACTAAGTGGGCACACTTCACATTGTGGTGAATATGTTTTTTCTCACCTCGGGGCTACGCCCATGGATTAGCTGCCTACTCGGCTGGTTTTTTACTATTCTTGTACTTTGGACCCTAGCACCACATGACTACATCATCTACTATTAGGCTCGGGGACTAAGTGGGCACACTTCACCTTGCAGTGAGTGTGTTTGCTTTAATCTAAAAGACTCCACACCTCTTGAAGCTGAAGAAGACTATCTCCTTTTCTCGTGGTCGGACTCTAAGTGGGCACACTTGGTCCACTACGAAGAAATTTTCGATTCTGAGCTTGAGCTCCTTACACCCTTATGGCAAGCCGTACTTGGGTTACACTACTCAGCGACGGCTCATGCTGCTCGATGATGATTCACACTGCTCAGTGATGGCTCATGCTGCTCGGCGATGGTTCACACTGCTCGGCGATTTTTCACGCTGCTCAACAACTGCTCACAACTGCTCGGCAACTCATCACGGTGGTCGGACCATGAGTTTGACTGCTCGGCTTTGTTCGCACCTGCTCGGACAAGCTCAAGATGGCATACAACGGGTACAAGGCACTTAGAGACTAGCTGTGGGGGGTATGACCCCGAATACCCACGGTAGACCACATGGGCTGCGCCTCTAGGGGTGGCCTAGCCCATAAGACGAAGCCTTGCAGGGCACGACTCTGCTCGGTGCCTCCCACAAGACACCGGGAAGATATCCTTAAGATACTACGAGATATGTTAGGATACATATGATCCCTTGATTCCTGTAATCTGTTATTACTTTCCAGTTATCTCTTAGATCTAACCGACTTGTAACCCTGCCCCCAGACTATATAAGGTGGGTAGGGACCCCCTCCAAACTCACGCAATATCATACGATAGCCAATACAAACCAACAGACCACAGGAGTAGGGTATTACGTCATACTGATGGCCTAAACCTATCTAACTCGTGTCTCTATTGCCTTCTTGTTCTTGATTACACGCCTCTCTATCGATCAATCTACCTTCGTGGGATATCCCTCGGAGGACTGCCGACGATATTCTATCAACACTAACCAACTCAAACTGGACGTAGGGCACGTTGCCTGAACCAGTATAAACCTAGTGTCATTGAGTGCTAGGCCACATCCGATCACAACATACAGCAAAACTACAAATATTTACGTGTTGGTCACTTTCTGCACCGACAGTTGGCGCCGTCTGTGGGGAAGACGTTGTGCGTTCACACTTTTGGTCATCAGATGGCCCACTTTTCCGCCACCTTCACCATGGCGGGCTCAAGCGATACGACTCGATTCGGCCCACTAGAGTTCCCTCCACTCCCACCTATTGGGATGTGGGGGCCTCCTGTCTTCGAGCCATCCCAGGCCTTCCTCTTTGAAAGCCTGGACTTCATCGCCGACCAGCTCAGCGTGCTGCACCACCACAAGGAGGCACCCATCCCGGCGCCCATCGGAGGGGCGCCCTCTGTCGGCTCTGAGACTCCTGACGACTTCAATGACGAGGCGCCTGCGCTTCATTCTGAGTAAACACTCTACTCAAACCCCGCTGTGAGTAATGTACATGCTGTTATTTACTCGTTATTTACTATCTTCCGCCGATTATTCAGAGGGACCGCGTTGTCCGCACCGCAACCACCGTACGACCGGTTCCCCTATGGCCTCGTGTCCCCAGTGGAGGCATATGCTTGGGGGCTCTAAAGGACACTGGCGCCATCTGCCTCACATCCGAATTCGTGGGAATGGCGACCTATGCTCCCACCACTTTCCACGAACACTTGGATGATGAGGTTGAGAGCGACGGCTCCAGCTTAGGCGATGTGGCACCGAGCCACCATCCGTCCCGGGAGTGTGCTATGGCGGACGCTCTAGGACAACCATCGATGGTAGCGGAGTCCTTATAGACTCACACCCCTCTAGACCATCATGCCAGGGCCCTCGCGCTCACACAAGAGCACGACGAGGAGCTACAACAATGGTGGCAGAACTAGCCACCACCTGCGCCCGTGTGCTCGGTGCAGCATGTTGCGCTCCATGCGCGTAACCCGCTGAGCGGCGCCCAAGGTCACGCCTGCTAGGTCTAGCATGACATCATGGACGAGGGGAACGATCCCCCATAGTTCGCTCGGGCTAGCCAAAACATCGCCGCTGCGGCAATGCTTCTGCGCGGCATTCCCGAGCCCGTCGACCCCTAGGAGCGGGCGGTCCACCAGAACCTCCGGGCGCTGGTCGAAACCACCACCGTTCAACAGGCGGAAAGCTCCGCATCGTGACTCCAACTTGTGGCCTCTCTCCCCACTAGGGGAGTAGGGAAGCACCAGACGGATCACTCCATCCGCTCACCGCTATAGCCACCAAGCGCAGCACAGGAGGTCGTAGCTGCACCGCGGTCTGACCTGGCGCCTGCTCCACACAAACCACTGGTACGAGAATGGCTCGGTCCAAACCAAGATGCTCGCAGCATCATTAGCAACTGACATTAGGCCTGACATGCTGATGACATCCATCGGGCGGCGGTGAGGGTAGGCGACATGAGCCCCGGCCGAACCATCTAGGGAGCAGTGAAACACGCCCTAGGCATGGTCGCCAGCCAAATGACCGGAGTCCTAGCCCGGATGGCCCAGGACCATGGGCCTTTGGCTGACGCATCCAGAGAGCGTCATTCCCACAGCGCTTCCAACCGCCCACCAACATCGCTAAGTACACTGGGGAGACGAACCCCAATATATGGCTCAAAGATTTCTGGCTCGCCTGCCAAGCCGAAGGGGTGGATGATGACCTTTTCATCATTCAATATCTCCCCATCTATGTGGGGAACATGTTCGGGCACGGCTTGAATTCCTCTCGCACGACAACATCCGCGACTAGGCGGACCTCAAGAGGATCTTTGTCAGAAATTTCCAGGGGACATATGTCCGCCCCGGTAACCCCTAGGACCTCAAGAGCTACCAGCTGGAGCCTAGCGAGTCCCTGTGGGATTACATTCATAGGTTCTCTCAACGATGCAACTCCCTCCCTGATGTCATCGACGTAGACGTCATCAGCGTGTTCCTCTCCCGGACAACCTACGAGTCCCTAATCCACAAGGTTGGCTGCCTGAAGCCTCGTACCACCCGTGACCAGCTGGACGTCACCACGAACCACACCTCTAGTGAGGAGGCGATTGGAACAAACTTCAATGGAGGCCTAGACAAAGGCAAGGCCAAGCACGAGGACCAAGATGAGGGCCCCTCCACGTAGAGGGGCAAGAAGAACAAAAAGGATCGACGCCAACTGGCCAACATCGCGTTGGTCGCCGTAGCTGATCGCGCGGCCAAGCAGCCCTAGCCGTGCCTGTCTGACCACTTCAACAAGCTCATGGATAGCCCATGCACCAACCATGCCTACCCTGTTAAACACCTCTACAAGGACTGTGAGCTCCTCAAACATTTTCTGCGATAGGCCAGTGGGCCAAAAGAAGGAGATAGCAAAGAGGCGACAGCCAAGAAAGGAGGCACAACGGGCCAAGACGGAGACAGCTTCCCCGACCCCGAGGAATGCATCATGATCTTTGGGGCATCTGACGTCATCTGCTCCAAGTGCCAGCACAAGGTACGCTACCGAGAGGCATGCACCGATGAGACCATCCCTCCCACATCGCCAGACCAGGACGCTACCCGCTCATCGTTGACCTCATCGTCCACATGAAGCGCCTCACCAAGGTGCTGATGGACAGAGGCAGTGGCCTCAACATCCTCTACATCGACACTCTTGATGTCATGCACATCCTCTGGTTAGAACTCCGCCCAGCGGGCTCTCCCTTCCATGAAGTGATCCTAGGAGCGCAGGTGTACCCGCTCGGGTAGATCGACCTGCCCGTCACATTTGGCAACCGAGCCAACTTTTGCTCGGAGATCCTCACCATCGAGGTGGTGGACTTCCCAAGGTCCTACCACACCAACCTAGGGCGTCCATGCTACGCCAAGTTCATGGCTATCCCCAACTACTCCTACCTCAAGCTGAAGATGCTAAGACCGAACGATGTCATCACTGTGGGTAGGGCTTTCTCTCATGCCTTCACATGCGACCGTGAGCATTTCAAGCTCGCCACCGCCGTCATCAATTCGTCTGAGCTCTCGCGGCTTGGGGAGTTGTCAACCCCAGCGGTCCTAGACTACAACAAACCAACCTCCTCAATAGCCTTCCGCCCACTCGAGGAAACCAAGGCGGTGGGGATTGACCCCACTGACCCAACCAAGATGGTGCGGATCGGGACCTAGCTCCCGACCAAAAAGGAATGCGAGCTCGTCGACTTCCTGCGTGCTAATCACAATATCTTTGCATGGAAGCCATCTGACATGCCAGGCATTCTGCGGGACATCGCTGACCACGCACTGTGCCTCATCCTAGGCTCGAAGCCCGCCAAGCAACGCCTACATCTCTTCGATGACAAGAGGCGCAGGGCCATAGGCGAAGAGATCGCCAAACTCCTGCCAGACAGATTCATCAAAGAGGTATTCTACTCTGACTGGCTTGCCAATCCTGTTCTTGTCAAAAAGAAGACCAAGAAATGGAGAATGTGCGTTGATTATACTGGCCTCAACAAAGCGTGTCTGAAGGATCACTTTCCTTTGCCGCGCATGGACCAGATAGTCAACTCCACCTCGGGTTGCGAGACCCTCTCCTTTCTAGATGCCTACTCACGCTATCACCAGATCACAATGAAAGAGTCCGATCAGCTCGCAACCTCATTCATCACCCTGTATGGTTCGTACTGCTACATAACCATGCCTTTCATCCTAAAGAATGCTAGTGCCACCTACCAAAGGTGCATGCAGCAATGCTTCGCTGACCAAATCGACCTGCTCGATCAGCCCGATCAAGCCGAGCGGCCGAAACCAACAATCGCCGTCTATATTGATGATATAGTGGTCAAAACGGCTCAAGCTTGCGACCTGATTGCAAACTTGGCTGCGACATTCACGAACCTCCGAAGGTTCAACATCAAGCTAAATCCCAAAAAATGTATTTTTGGGGTTTCGAAGGGAACGCTGCTTGGATACTATTGGGGACCTAGTACCGGGGTACCCAATGATATGGGACTAATAACCAGTCAGACAAGAACACTACTATGCTTCTTGCCCGAACGATGGAAGATTGGTTCTACCTCGCTCGATGGCTAGGGGCTGGCTCTGCCTTGCCCAACGTCCGAGCGTGGGCTCCGCCTCGCTCGACGGCTAAGGGCTGGCTCCGCCTTGCTCGATGTCCGAGGGTGGGCTCCGCCTCGCCCGACGTCTAAGGGCGAGCTCTGCCTTGCCCGACCCCTGAGGGCTAGACTCTGCCTCGCCCGATGGCTAAGCGCTGACTCCGCCTCGCACAACGTCTTAGGGCGAGCTCCACCTCGCCCGACGTCCGAGGGAGGGCTCCGCCTCACCCGATGTCCGAGGGAGGGCTCCGCCTTGCCCGACGATTAGGGGCTGGCTCCACCTCACCCGACGTTCGAGGGTGGGCTCCGCCTCGCACGACGTCCGAGGGCAGGCTCCACCTCGCCCGACGATTGTAGCCTCATGCGAAAGTTCTTGTCTAGAGGCTCCAACAAAGGGGAGCAGGGAAAGGAACTTGCCCCCGCTATGGACGACGCCGATGAGAAGGACGATGACTTTCCAATGCCAGACGATAGCCTCATGATCTTCGGGGGATCAACAGCCTACGACTCCAAACGTCGTCAAAAGGTCGCACGCCGCCAAGTCTACACGGCCCAACCGAACACACCTCCCTTTCTCCGGTGGTCGGAGTCCGCCATAACCTTCAATCGAGCCGCCCCGCACCTGAGAAGGTATCCGCTTGTGGTTGACCCGATCGTCGGCCCAAAGCGCCTCACCAAAGTCCTGATGGACAGAGGCAGCGGCCTCAACATCATGTACGCAAAGACGCTCGACGTGATGGGTGTCGACCGAACGCACCTCCACTGAAAGGTCCTAATGGCTAGAGGGGGGTGAATAGCCTAATAAAATTTCTACAACAACACTTAACAAAATAGTTAGACAAGTATGAGGTGAAGCAAGTGTTGCGCTAGCCTACTCAAAATACAAGCTACCTACCACAATTCTAGTTTAGATAGTGTCAATTCACACAAGAGCTATGACACTACCCTATGTTAGTGAGCTCTCAAAGGCTAACTAAAGAGCCACACCAACCAAGCAAGCAAGCTCTCACAACTAGCTACACTAAAGAGCTTGTCAACTAGTTTGCGGTAAAGTAAAGAGAGTGATCAAGAAGGTTATACCGCCGTGTAGATGAAAGAACCAATCAATCACAAGGATGAATAACAATGAAGACCAATCACCTCGGAATCAATGATGAACACAATTATTTTTACCGAGGTTCACTTGCTTGCCGGCAAGCTAGTCCTCGTAGTGGCGATTCACTCACTTGGAGGTTCATGTGCTAATTGGCTTCACACGCCAAACCCTCAATAGGGTGCCGCACAACCAACACAAGATGAGGATCATACAAGCCACGAGAAATCCATTAGAGTACCTTTTGGCTCTCCGCCGGGGAAAGGTCAAGAACCCCTCACAATCACCACGATCAGAGCCGGAGACAATCACCACCCTCTGCTCAACGATCCTCGCTGCTCCAAGCTGTCTAGGTGGCGGCAACCACCAAGAGTAACAAGCGAAATCCGCAGTGAAACACGAACACCAAGTGCCTCTAGATGCAAACACTCAAGCAATGCACTTGGATCCTATCTCACAAAGATGATGAATCAATGATGGAGATGAGTGGGAGGGCTTTGGCTAAGCTCACAAGGTTGCTACGTCAATGAAAATGGGCCAAGAGAGTTAGCTTGAGCCGACCATGGGGCTTAAATAGAAGCCCCCACGAAATAGAGCCGTTGTACCCCTTCACTGGGTACAGCGCGGGGTGACCGGACGCTCCAGTCCGATCGACCGGACGCTAGCCCTCAGCGTCCGGTCACGTGATTCACACCACGTGTCCCCTGCTTCAAATACTGTTCATCAGATTTCAACGGTTATCAGTTGACTAGACGTGTTAGTCAGAAAGCGACCAGACGCTGGACCTCAGCGTCCGGTCGTTTCCAGTAAGGTTCCAAACATGAATTTTCATGACCGAACGCGTCCGGTCATGCCCGATCGGACTCACCCAGCGTTCGGTCATTCAACGTCTCCTTTGTGCGCCTCACGTCAGCATATGTCAGCACTGACCGGACGCACCCTACCAGTGTCTGGTCGTAGAGCGACCTAGCGTCCGATCATTTGACTGATGCTAGCGTCTTCGCTGTTACACTTGACCAGACGCGCCGGTCCAACTGAGGCCAGCGTCCGGTCACTCCCAGTGACCTCCGTATTTTCTATCTAGGGCGCCGGTGGCACCATCGGACTATCCACACTCTACGGGCGGACACTCCACCGGTGGAGTTACTTACCCTTGCACCTAAACTTCACCACCCTTGATCAAATGTGCCAACCACCAAGTGTATCACCTTGTGCAAATGTGTTAGCATATTTTCACAAACATTTTCAAGGGTGTTAGCACTCCACTAGATCCTAAATGCATATGCAATGAGTTAGAGCATCTAGTGGCACTTTGATAACCGCATTCCGATACGAGTTTCACCCCTCTTAATAGTACGGCTATCAATCCTAAATGTGATCACACTCTCTAAGTGTCTTGATCACCAAAACAAAATAGCTCCTATGGTTTATACCTTTGCCTTGAGCTTTTTGTTTTTCTCTTTCTTCTTTCCAAGTCCAAGCACTTGATCATCATCATGGTATCATCATCATCAGGCCATGATCTTCATTTGCTTCATCACTTGGAGTGTGTTACCTATCTCATGATCACTTGATAAACTAGGTTAGCACTTAGGATTTCATCAATTCACCAGAACCAAACTAGAGCTTTTAATCTCCCCCTTTTTGGTAATTGATAACAACCCTTTCACAAAGATATAAATTGAAATTCAATTGAATCCATGTTGCTTGCCCAAGCATATTTACCATGTGTAAAAGGATATGGACAAGTTTCATGAACCCCAAATGGTAGCAATTGCTCCCCCTACATATATGCTAAGAGTTTGGATTGTAGCTTGCACATATGCTTAGATAGGAAATATAGGAGACAATGTCTACCAAATGATGCTAAGGTATAAAAGATGGACCTTTGAAGCATGATACCAATTGGAGTGCACCATTATACCATCCTTAGCACCATGGTTGGCTTTATATCACTTGGAAATATACTTTGAAAAGATACCACATGTAAAAACTTACTTGGAAAAGAAAGTTATATAGTGATTTTATTTCATCATTCAATCTTACAACTAGCATATATCACACAAGCATAGATATTTTGAATTTAAAACTTATGCCATGCAAGCAAACATATGAAATGCACATTCAAATGCACCATACAAGTTCATGAGCTTGCTCCCCCTACTTGTGTGCTCAAAATTTTAATTGATCCCTTTCCTTTGTCATACCTCTCCTCCTATGTCAAACTCTCCCCCTATTACTTATATCTTTGTTTCTCTCTCCCTTTGTCATCAATGACCACAACGGTTCAAAATATAGATAGGTAGAGATTATCAATGTCAATCAATGGGGTGAGGATCATTTTCCCAAATTTGGTCCAATCTAGATCATTTGCCAAAGATATTTAACTCGGTTTGATCCAAGGACAAGCTTCTTCACACCTCCAAATAAGGGTTATCTTGTACCATGTTGAGTTAAACACTTAGAGCTCATTTTTTAGATCAAACACTAGGTTTACAAGCCCATAAGCATGTCATATGCTACCACAAGATCAAGTCAAGCATAGAAGCAATAGTGATACCATATAAACATCAAAATCATTTGATTTTCATGAATGAGCCAAATAAAATGGAGAGATGACTAGATGCACTAAACATGTCCTTAGCAAGGATGCATGTCATGCCAATCATCTTTTACCTTGGATTGCTCGAAGGAGAGGCATGTCATGTGAGTGGGGGTGCATCAACACATATTTGAGAAATCCAATATGTTCAACTCATTCCTTAGCTTGCAAAACCTTTTCTCATCCAATGGCTTGGTGAATATATCGGCAAGTTGATCTTCGGTGCCTATACTCTCAATGCAAATGTCCCCTTTTTGTTGGTGATCTCTTATGAAATGGTGACGGACATCAATGTGCTTTGTTCTTGCATGCTAAACCAGATTGTTTGTCAACTTGATTGCACTCTCATTGTCATATAGCAATGGCACTTTCTTGAACTTGATTCCAAAGTCACTCAAAGTGGCCTTCATCCAAAGTATTTGTGCACAACAACTACCAGCGGATATTTATTCGGCTTCGGCGGTTGATAATGCAATACTATTTTGCTTCTTTGATGTCCATGAGACAAGTGATCTTCCCAACAATTGACATGTGCCTGGGGTGCTCTTCCTTTCAACCTTGCATCCCGCATAATCCGAGTCAGAGTAACCAACTAGCTCAAACTTTGCTCCTTTGGGATACCACAAACCAACATTTGGTGTATGCTTCAAGTACCTCAATATTCTCTTTGTAGCCTTCAAATGACTTTCTCTTAGTGAAGCTTGAAATCTTGCACACAAGCATACACTAAACATGGCATCCGGCCTTGATGCGGTCATATAGAGTAGGCTTCCAATCATAGACCGATACAATTTTTGATCCACCATATTTCCACTTGCATCACTATCCAAGTTGCCATTTGTTCCTATTGGTGTGCTAATAGCTTTGCTATCACTCATGCCTAACTTCTTGATCATGTCCTTGATATACTTGCCTTGACTCACAAATGTACCATTCTTCAATTGCTTGATTTGAAGACCAAGAAAGTAACTCAACTCTCCAATCATGAACATCTCAAACTCATTAGCCATCATCTTTCCAAACTCATCACAAAAGTCTTGATTTGTTGATCCAAATATGATGTCATCAACATAGATTTGCAACACAAACAAGTCATTTCCAAGCTTCTTGGTGAAGAGAGTGGTGTCAACCTTTCCCATCTTGAATCCCTTAGAGAGTAGGAAGTCCCTCAATCTCTCATACCATGCTCTAGGTGCTTGTTTCAATCCATACAAAGCTTTCTTCAACTTGTATACATGGTTGGGCTTCTTGTCATCTTCAAAACCAGGAGGTTGCTCAACACATACTTCTTCATTGATGTAACCATTGAGAAATGCACTCTTAACATCCATTTGATAGAGCTTGATGTTGTGGGCACAAGCATAGGCTAGCAAGATTCAAATTGCTTCCAATCTAGCAACCGAAGCATATGTTTCTCCAAAGTCAAGACCTTCAACTTGTGTATAGCCTTGTGCTACTAATCTTGCTTTGTTCCTTACTACTATGCCATCTTGATCTTGCTTGTTTCTAAAGACCCATTTGGTTCCAATCACACTGTGTCCCTTTGGTCTTTCTACCAACTCCCATACTTGATTTTTTTGTGAAGTTATTCAATTCTTCATGCATAGCATTCACCCAATCAACATCCTTCAATGCTTCATCTATCTTCTTTGGTTCAATGGATGACATAAATGAGAAATGCTCACAAAATGATGCCAATCTTGATCTTGTTTGTACACCTCTAGAAATATCACCAATGATAGTGTCCAATGGATGATCCCTTGCAATATTAGTTGGTTGGAGGATTGGAACTTGATTGCTTGCACTGATCATTGGGTTGAGATGATGTACTAGCCACTTGATCTTGTTCATTATCATGAGATCCACTTGCACTAACTTGATTTGTATCATCTTGCACATTTGAGTTAGAGAGCACTTGCACTTGATCATCTTCATCATCATTCACTTGCCTAGGCCTCAATTCACCAATATCCATGTTCTTCATGGCATTTGAAAGTTGAATGCCTCTAACATCTTCCAAGTTCTCATTCCCTACTTGTGAACCCATGGTTTCATCAAATTCAACATCATGAACTTCCTCAAGAGTACCACTATCCAAATTCCAAACTCTATATGCTTTGCTTGTAGTGGAATAACCAAGTAGGAATCCTTCATCACATTTCTTGTCAAACTTGCCCAATCTAGTGTCTTTCTTCAAGATATAACATTTGCACCCAAAGACCCGAAAATATGTAATGTTGGGCTTTCTACCATTCAAGAGCTCATATGGTGTCTTCTCTTTCAATGGGTGACAATAGAGGCAATTGCTACAATAGCAAGCGTGTTGATAGCTTTGGCCCAAAAGAATTGACTCATATTGTACTCACTAAGCATAGACCTTGCCATATCAATGAGTGTTCTATTCTTTCTCTCAACAAGGCTATTTGATTGTGGAGTGTACTTGGCCGAGAATTGATGTCTAATTTCAAATTCATCACACAACTCATCAATTCTAGTGTTCTTGAACTCACTACCATTGTCACTTATAACTCTCTTGATGGTTGTTTCAAACTAATTGTGAATGCCCTTGACAAATGATTTGAATGTTGCAAACACATCACTTTTGTCCACTAGAAAGAATACCCATGTGTATCTAGTGTAATCATCCACTATCACAAAGCCATATTTGTTACCACCGATACTAGTGTATTGTGTTGGCCCAAACAAATCCATGTGTAATAACTCAAATGCTTTACTAGTGCTCATCATGCTTTTCTTAGGATGGCTGTTTCCAACTTGTTTGCCGGCTTGACAAGAGCTACAAAGCTTATCCTTTTCAAACACATCTTTCAAGCCTTTAACTAAGTCATGCTTAATCAATCTATTCAATTGTTTCATTCCAACATGACCAAGCCTTCTATGCCATAACCAACCCA
Source organism: Miscanthus floridulus (assembly GCF_019320115.1). Taxonomy (NCBI): domain Eukaryota; kingdom Viridiplantae; phylum Streptophyta; class Magnoliopsida; order Poales; family Poaceae; genus Miscanthus; species Miscanthus floridulus. Next base: position 48,624,100 of record NC_089582.1, read on the forward strand.
TGCTAGACTTAGTGAACAAGCATGTAGATAATCTAGCTTCACTAGCATTGAAATCAACCAAGTATAGATTCTCATATCTAAAGCCTTTGAAGATCAAGTTAGAGCCATCTACACTTATGATCTCTACATCATCTACCCCAAATATGCACTTGAATCCAAGATCACATAATTGTGCCATGGATAGCAAATTGAAGTTCAAGCTTTCTACTAGCAACACATTGGATATGCTCATGTTATTGGATATTGTAATCTTACCAAGCCCTTTGACCTTGCCTTTGCCATTGTCACCAAATGTGATACTATCATAACCATCATTGCCATTGGTGTTGATTGAGTTGAACATTCTTGCATCACCGGTCATGTGTTGAGTGCACCCACTATCAAGAACCCAATGCCTTTTCTCCGGCTTTATAATTGACCCACAAAAGAAGATCAATTCTTTTTAAGTACCCAAACTTGCTTGGGTCCTTGAAGGTTAGTCACTAAGCTCTTTGGTACCCAAATGACTTTCTTCTTTGAGCCCATCCATGGTTTACTAATGAACTTAGCCTTCACACCATTTGTACCCTTAGTAAGCATATAGCATGAATCAAGCTTAATGGAGGATACATTAGCATTTTTGCTCTTGTTTTTGCATTCTTGCTCTTTGTGACCAACTTGCTTGCAATTAGTGTAAAACCAACCATTGTTCTTCATAAAACTAGTATTGTGAGGAGCAAAGGCCGCCTTGCCTTTCTTGGGGGTATAGCCCAATCCCTCTTTGTAGAGATAAGCTCTTTGGCTACCCAAGCACATAAGCAAGCGGTCCTCACCACCATAAGCCTTAGCTAAGGTGTGAGTGAGCTTAGTGACCTCCTTCTTGAGGTTCTCATTCTCAACCACTAGTGAGGTATCACAAGTGTGACCATCACTACTAGATGAGGTAGAAGTGGAAGTGCTACAAGAAGGGTTAGTAGGAGCAACAATGATAGGCATAGATAGTGATTCATCAATTATATCACAAGTTAAACCTACATTGCAAGTTTCAACATGCTTCTTTTTATTTAGCTCTTTAAGTGAAGAAGAATGAGCTTTTTCAAGCTTTTTGTGAGCTTTGCCAAGCTTCTCATGGGCTTCCTCAAGCTTCTCATGAGTTGCTTTGAGCTCATCAAGGGCTTGCTTAAGGGCTTTTACCTCCTTATTCAAGCTCTTGCATTCTCTTCTCTTAATGTCAAAATGTTCTTTAGCATCTTCTAGCATGTCAAATAATTCATCTTTAGTAGGTTCGTCATTATCACTATCACTATCACTATCATTTTTATTTTCATGGTCATTTTCATCATCATGTTCTTCATCACTTTCATCATCACAAGATTGTACCTTAGTGGCCTTAGCCATGAAGCATGATGATGATGAAGATTCGAAGAGAGAAGGCTTCTCATTGATGGCAATGCTTGCAAGAACCTTCTTCTTGGTGGTCTTGTGATCATCATTATCATCATCATCATCACTTGAGGAAGCATCACTATCCCAAGTGACTACATATGAACCACCCTTCTTCTTCTTGAAGGCCATCTTGTCCTTCTTCTCTTTCTTTTTTTTCTTGTCCTTCTTCTTGTTCTTCTTGTTGTCATCATCATTGTCGCTATTGTATGGGCATTGAGCAACAAGATGATCTTTGCTTCCACATTTGAAGCACCTTCTTGACTCTTCTTTGTTCTTGGATGAAGACTTCTTCCTTCTAGCATGGTAGCCCTTCTTTACCATGAACTTGCCAAATCTAATGAACAAAGAGAGCCATCTTCTCATCATCATCATCATCCCAAGATTCATCTTCTTCACTTGATGTCTCTTGCTTAGCTTTGCCCTTTGATGATGTGGCTTTGAATGCCATGCTCTTCTTCTTGTCATCCTTCTTGTTATCTTTCTTCTTCTTCTTTTCTTCCTTCTCATCATCTCTATAAGTATCATCAGCCATTATATCTCCCAATATTTGGTTTGGTGTCATGGTGTCCAAACCGCTTCTTACTAAAATGGTGACCAATGTGCAAAATCTTGAAGGTAAGCACCTCAAGAACTTATGGGAGAAGTCCATGTCCTTCACCTCTTCTCCAAGTGCTTTGAGATCATTGACAAGCACTTGAAGCCTATGGAACATCTTCGGCACACTCTCATCCTCCTTCATCTTGAAGCTTGCAAACTTCTCTTTGAGGATGTATGCCTTAGCACCCTTTATCGCTTGAGTGCCCTCAAATGATTCTTCCAAGCTTCATGTGCCATCTCAAAATTCTTGATTTGCTCAAATGTTTTTTCATCAATTGCATCATGAATGGCACTTAGAGCAATATCATTGTTTTGGAGAAGCACTTCTTCGGCCGCGGTGGGATTTTCTGGATCTTCAATCTCAATTTTGGTTTCTACCACCTTTCACACCTTTCTATTGATTGACTTGATGTGTGTGGTCATTTTTGACTTCCAATAAGGATAATTTGTGCCATCAAATTGGGATGGCTTCTAGATGTTGATTTGAGCCATTTTTACACCAAAGGTTGTTAAGCCTCAAATCACGGTGACCTCAGCTCTGATACCACTTGAAAGGTCCTAATGGCTAGAGGGGGGTGAATAGCCTAATAAAATTTCTACAACAACACTTAACAAAATAGTTAGACAATTATAAGGCGAAGCAAGTGTTGCGCTAGCCTACTCAAAATGTAAGCCAGCTACCACAATTCTAGTTTAGATAGTGTTGATTCACACAAGAGCTATGACACTACCCTATGTTAGTGAGCTCTCAAAGACTAACTAAAGAGCCACACCAACCAACCAAGCAAGCTCTCACAACTAGCTACACTAAAGAGCTTGTCAACTAATTTGCGGTAAAGTAAAGAGAGTGATCAAGAAGGTTATACCGCCGTGTAGATGAAAGAACCAATCAATCACAAGGATGAATAACAATGAAGACCAATCACCTCGGAATCAATGATGAACATAATGATTTTTATCGAGGTTCACTTGCTTGCCGGCAAGCTAGTCCTCGTTGTGGCGATTCACTCACTTGGAGGTTCACGCACTAATTGGCTTCACACGCCAAACCCTTAATAGGGTGCCGCACAACCAACACAAGATGAGGATCACACAAGCCACGAGCAATCCACTAGAGTACCTTTTGGCTCTCCACCGGGGAAAGGTCAAGAACCCCTCACAATCACCATGATCGGAGCCGGAGACAATCACCACCCTCCGCTCAACGATCCTCGCTGCTCCAAGCCATCTAGGTGGCGGCAACCACCAAGAGTAACAAGCGAAATTCGCAGCAAAACACGAACACCAAGTGCCTCTAGATGCAAACACTCAAGCAATGCACTTGGATCCAATCTCACAAAGATGATGAATCAATGATGGAGATGAGTGGGAGGGCTTTGGCTAAGCTCACAAGGTTGCTATGACAATGAAAATGGCCAAGAGAGTGAGCTTGAGCTGGCCATGGGGCTTAAATAGAAGCCCCGACGAAATAGAGCCGTTGTATCCCTTCACTGGGTACAACGCGGGGTGACTGGACTCTTCGGTCCGATCGATCGGACGCTGGCCCTCAGCGTCCGGTCACGTGATTCACGCCACGTGTCCCCTGCTTCAAATACTGTTCATTAGATTTCAACGGTCATCAGTTGACTGGACGCGTTAGTTAGAAAGTGACCGGACGCTGGACCTCAGCGTCCGGCCGTTTCTAGCAAGGTTCCAAACATGAATTTTCACGACCGGACGCGTCCGGTCATGCCCGATCGGACTCACCCAGCGTCCGATCATTCAATGTCTCCTTTGTGCGCCTCACGTGAGCGTACGTCAGCACTGACCGAATGCACCCTGCCAGCGTCTGGTCGCAGAGCGACCTAGCGTCCGGTCATTTGACTAACACCAGCGTCTTCGCTGTTACACTTGACCGGACGCGCTAGTCCAACCGAGGCCAGCGTCCGATCACTCCTAGTGACCTCCTGATTTTCTGTCTAGGGCGTCGGTGGCACCGTCGGACTATTCGCACTCTATGGGCGGACACTTCGTCGGTGGAGTTACTTACCCTTGCACCTAAACTTCACCACCCTTAATCAAATGTGCCAACCAACAAGTGTATCACCTTGTGCACATGTGTTAGCATATTTTCACAAACATTTTCAAGGGTGTTAGCACTCCACTAGATTCTAAATGCATATGCAATGAGTTAGAGCATCTAGTGGCCCTTTGATAACCGCATTCCGATATGAGTTTCACCCCTCTTAATAGTACAGCTATCAATCCTAAATGTGATCACACTCTCTAAGTGTCTTGATCACCGAAACAAAATAGCTCCTATGGTTTATACCTTTGCCTTGAGCTTTTTGTTTTTCTCTTTCTTCTTTCCAAGTCCAAGCACTTGATCATCATCATGGTATCATCATCATCATGCCATGATCTTCATTTGCTTCATCACTTGGAGTGTGTTACCTATCTCATGATCACTTGATAAACTAGGTTAGCACTTAGGGTTTCATCAATTCACCAAAACCAAACTAGAGCTTTCATCCGCCCAATCCAAGTGCCTTTCCACAGCGTCATGCCTGGGAAGCAGGCCATGCCACTCAGACAGATCGATCTACCCATTACCTTTGGGGATCAGTTCAATTACAGGACTAAGACCCTCACCTTCGAGGTGGTTGGGTTTCTTGAAACTTTCCATGCCATCCTAGGACACCCATGCTATGCGAAGTTTATGGCCATCCCCAACTACACGTATCTCAAGCTGAAGATGTTGGGCCCCCACGGGGTCATCACCGTCGACACCTCCTTCCAGCGTGCCTACGAGTGCGAGGTCGAGTGATGTAGCCATGCCACGGCAATTGTCGCCTCTGGGGAAACTCGCCGCCCTCAAGGAGGAGGTCGCCGAAGGAGCGCCCGACGCAAAGAAGTCGATCGGGTCGTTCGAATCAGCAGAGGGCTCCAAGGAGGTCCTCATAGATCCCAGTAGCTCCGAGGGTAAAATGGTATGCATTGGTACCACGCTCTCCTCCGAATAGGAAAGTGCGCTCATTGACTTCCTCCGTGACAATAAAAACATCTTCGCGTGGAAACCCTCGGATATGCCAGGCATTCCATGGGAGGTCGCCGAGCATACCTTGAAAATCCATCTAGGCTCCAAGTCGGTGAAGCAACGCCTATGCCGCTTCGATGAGGAAAAGCGCGGGGACATCGGTGAGGAGATAGCAAAACTGTCGGCTGCCAGATTCATCAGGGAAGTACACCCAGAGTGGTTAGCCAATCCCATCCTTGTACGAAAGAAGAGCGGGAAATAGAGGATGTGTGTTGACTATACGGGCCTCAACAAGGCATGCCCAAAGGATTCGTTTCCTTTGCCACGCATAGACCAAATAGTTGACTCTACCTCAGGGTGCGAAACCCTCTGCTTCCTTAATGCGTACTCCGACTACCATCAAATCGCGATGAAAAAGTCCGACCAACTCGCGACGTCTTTCATCACCCCCTTTGGATCGTTCTGCTACATTTTGATGCCATTCGGTCTAAAGAACGCTGGGGCAATGTACCAGCGATGTATGCTCAGATGCTTTAGGAACCTCTTTGGGCGGACCGTTGAGGCCTATGTTGACGACATCGTAGTTAAGTCCAAACGGGCTGACCACCTCATTGCCAATCTTGAGCAAACCTTAGCGAAACTTTGGGCGAATGGCATCAAACTCAATCCCTAGAAATTTGTTTTTGGGGTCCCAAGGGGTATGCTGCTCGGCTTCATTTTCTCCGAGCGTGGCATCAAAGCCAACCCAGAGAAAATCTCAGTCATCATAAGGAAGGGCCTAATTCAGAACATAAAGGGGGTTTAGCGAATCACAGGGTGCCTCACCGCCCTCAGCCGATTCATCTTGCGCCTCGATGAACGAGGACTCCCCCTTTATTGGCTCCTAAAGAAAGTTGACCGCTTCGAGTGGACATCCGAGGCCCAGGAGGCGCTTGACATGGTCAAACTACTTCTAACAAGGCCCCCGATCCTAGTTCCTCCAAGCGACGGAGAACCCCTCTTGCTATACATAGCGGCCACCACACAAGTGGTCAGCGCCACCCTGGTAGTAGAGCGGGAGGAAGAGGGGCACGCCCTCAAGGTCCAGCGCCCTATGTACTTCATCAGCGAGGTACTATCCGACTCCAAAACATGCTACTCCCAAATCCAGAAGCTCCTTTACACCATCCTCATCACCAAGAGGAAGCAGTGCCACTACTTCGAGTCACATCCCATGACAGTTGTGACATCGTTCCCCCTCGGCAAGGTCATCTAGAGCCAGGACGCCACGGGAAGAACTACAAAGTGGGCACTCGAGCTGATGGATCAAGGCATCCCATATGCCTCTCGAACAGCGATCAAATCCTAGGTATTGGCTGACTTCATCGCCAAATGGACCGAGGTCCAAACACCACCAGCGGTCGTCGATCAAGAGTATTGGACGATGTACTTCGATGGATCGCTGATGAAAAAGGGCGCCGGCGTGGGGCTAGTCTTCGTATCACCCCTCGAGGTCCGCATGAGGTACATGGTTTGGCTCCATTTCCCCACATCAAATAATGTGGCCGAATATGAAGCACTCGTCAACGGCCTACGCATCGCCATTGAGTTGGGCATCCGACACCTCGACATTCAAGGTGACTCTTAGCTGGTCGTTAACCAAGTCATGAAGGAGTCAAGCTGCCACGACGCCAAGATGGTTGCGTACTGCCAAGAAGTTCGACACCTAGAAGACAAGTTCGACGGCCTCAAACTCAATCACATCCCAAGGCGCCTCAACGAGGCGGCTGACACACTTGTGAAGGCGGCGTCCGGATGAGAACCGGTGCCAACGGGCGTCTTCGCCAGCGACCAACACAAACCCTCGGTGCGCTACAAAGGGTCAGAGCGGGCCGACGATGGCCCATCTGATCCAACCTCGGGGGCTAACCAACCAACGGCTCCGCCTAGCCCCAGTGTCATGGAGCTTGAAGAGGACCCAGCGACAGAGCCCGACCCTCGAGACGACTAGAGAATACTCTACCTTGACTACCTCGGGGGCTAACCAACCAACGGTTCGTCTCAACGGCCGTCCCAACAAGGGATGGGCCCGCAAGCAACTAGGACTCAGGTACACGAGCAGCACAGGGGTCTCGATCCATAATCGAGTCCTAGCCAGACTAACCCTAGATGAAATCCCCATGAACAGGATACCAGGGTTCCCTTAAAACTATCCAGCTAACAAAAACCGAATCCCACAGCCTTACCCGCGAAGGATTCGAAATTACCACTCGGATGGTTCTATCCAAATCACCCGGGGGCTAATCGAAATACCCTCTGGGTGATTCTATCCGAATCACCCGAGGGCTCGAGGGCTACTGTCGAGGACTTAGTACCGGGGTACCTAATGAGGTGGGACTAATAACCATCGAACGTTGACGCTTCCAGTCAGACAAGAACACTACTACGCTTCTTGCCCGAACCACGGAAGATTGGTTCTGCCTCACCCGATGGCTAGGGGCTAGCTCCACCTCGCCTGACGTCCAAGGGCGGGCTCCGCCTCACCCGACCCCTGAGGGCTAGACTCCGCCTCACCCGACGGCTAAGGGCTAACTCTGTCTCACCCAATGACCGAGGGCGGGCTCCACCTCGCCCGATGGCTAGGGCTGGCTCTGCCTCGCCCGACGTCCAAGGGCAGGCTCCGCCTCGCCCAACGATTGCACCCTGCTCCTTCATGATGACAAGCACATGGTACGACATGACATTCGAGTCAAACGCAGTACCGAGGACCATGCCCTACACGCCTACAGCAAGGTAACATTAGGATATGATGGGACGGACGCTTTAAGCCCTTTCCGACATAACTATGCTCAAATAGTGTTGTAGGTGCTGACTTTTGTCCCACAGTGTAGTAGGCGCCGCCTTCAGTCCTCGGTGAAATGTCCTAATGGCTAGAGGGGGGTGAATAGCCTAATAAAATTTCTACAACAACACTTAACAAAATAGTTAGACAAGTATGAGGTGAAGCAAGTGTTGCGCTAGCCTACTCAAAATGCAAGCCACCTACCACAATTCTAGTTTAGATAGTGTCAATTCACACAAGAGCTATGACACTACCCTATGTTAGTGAGCTCTCAAAGGCTAACTAAAGAGCCACACCAACCAAGCAAGCAAGCTCTCACAACTAGCTACACTAAAGAGCTTGTCAACTAGTTTGCTGTAAAGTAAAGAGAGTGATCAAGAAGGTTATACCGCCGTGTAGATGAAAGAACCAATCAATCACAAGGATGAATAAAAATGAAGACCAATCACCTCAGAATCAATGATGAACACAATTATTTTTACCGAGGTTCACTTGCTTGCCGACAAGCTAGTCCTCGTTGTGATGATTCACTCACTTGGAGGTTCACGCGCTAATTGGCTTCACATGCCAAACCCTCAATAGGGTGCCGCACAACCAACACAAGATGAGGATCACACAAGCCACGAGCAATCCACTAGAGTACCTTTTGGCGCTCCACCGGGGAAAGGTCAAGAACCCCTCACAATCACCACGATCGGAGCCGGAGACAATCACCACCTCCGCTCGACGATCCTCACTGCTCCAAGCCGTCTAGGTGACAGCAACCACCAAGAGTAACAAGCGAAATCCACAGCGAAACACGATCACTAAGTGCCTCTAGATGCAATCACTCAAGCAATGCACTTGGATCACTCCCAATCTCACTATGATGATGAATCAATGATGTAGATGAGTGGGACGACTTTGGCTAGGCTCACAAGGTTGCTATGTCAATGAAAATGGCCAAAGATGTGAGCCACAGCCGGCCATGGGGCTTAAATAGAAGCCCCCACGAAATAGAGCCGTTGTACCCCTTCACTAGGTACTCTGTGCTCTGACCGGACGCTCCGGTCCACTTGACCGGACCCTGGACTCAGTGTCCGGTCCACAGATGGACGCCACGTGTCATCGCCTTCAAACGCTGTTCATCAGATTCCAATGGCTATGACGCTGACCGGACGCTCTGGTTAAAACTGACCGGACGCTGAGTAAGGGTCGAAACCTGGTTTTCCTCGACCGGACACATCCGGTCCACCTCGACCGGACACAGCCCAGCATCCGGTGGTAAACCCTAGCCACTGTACCGACAGTCAACGCGACCGGACGTAGGCAGTCAGCATCTAGTGCTTCTGGATCCAGCGTCCGGTCACTGGACCGACGCTGGCATCAGCTCTATTCTCACTTCTATCTTCTCTACCCTTGCTCCAATGTGCCAACCACCAAGAATTTGCATTCGGCGCAATAGAAAATAGGCATTTCATTTTCCCTCTGCAAACTCGGCGGGAGGGAGAGAGGGACCCAAACCCATCTCAACCCTGCAAACACCTTGTGCACATGTGTTAGCATATTTTCACAAATATTATCAAGGGTGTTAGCACTCCACTAGATCCTAAATGCATATGCAATGAGTTAGAGCATCTATTGGCACTTTGATAACCGCATTCCGATACGAGTTTCACCCCTCTTAATAGTACGGCTATCAAACCTAAATGTGATCACACTCTCTAAGTGTCTTGATCACCAAAACAAAATAGCTCCTATGGTTTATACATTTGCCTTGAGCTTTTTGTTTTTCTCTTTCTTCATTTCAAGTTTATGCCCTTGATCATCGCCATGCCATCACCATTGTCATGCTATGATCTTCATTAGCTTCTTCTACTTGAAGTGTGCTACCTATGTCATGATCACTTGATAAACTAGGTTAGCACTTAGGGTTTCATCAATTCACCAAAACCAAACTAGAGCTTTCACTCGGGCACGGATACTAACATAGGCATACGACAACCACTACGGTCCAAGAAAGAAATCACATCATCTACAGTGACGGACGTATGGTCACTTCCCCGATTACTCCCCAAGGGGTCACAGCTCGGCTCTCCAGCACGTCGCACCATCCGTCGACGTAGGATGGGATGCACCCACTGGCTAAATGAGGCCAGGGCATGGCCTACGAGGATCAACAAGCATGCCACCTCTGACATGGTCTGCCATGTTAAGTAGTGCAGGCATAGGGAAAAAGGAAGACCCGGCTCCCTCAAAGGACCTTCTATACCTTTAGCATTTTCCTCTTTCTCCCATATGTAACCCCTGCTCCCCCCTTGGTCTATAAAAGGGAGGGCAGGGCTCCCCACTAAGGGGACGAACTCTCGACGAATCAGTTCAACACACACAACACATCACACATACAGCCAAGCAGCGACCGAGCTCTTGGTGTCTTTTCGACCATTCCATTAGAGACATGGGACCTCTCCCTCTCTCGACCATTTGTATCCCCAACTATGAACCTTTTTCGGTACTGATAACATGAGCAGCAGCAGACTAGATATAGGGACATTTAGCCCAAACCAGTATAAATCTTGTGTCCTTTAGTGCACCATCCGGGTCTAACGTGCAACAATTATAAATTTACTAGCCGGTGTTTGCTCGAAACACGGACAGATACATTGTGTCCGAGCGTGACATCGAGGCCAACCCCAAAAAGATCATGGCCATCTCCAACATGGGCCCTATACGCAACATCAAGGGTGTACAAAGGCTCACCAACTGTCTGGATGCCCAGAGCCGATTCATCTCTCAGCTCGGCGAACGGGGGATACCACTCTACAAGCTCCTTAAAAAGATGGATGCCTTCGTCTGGACTGAGGAAGCTCAGCAGGCTCTAGAGAGCCTCAAAGCGTCACTGACGTCGACCCCAATCCTCATCGCTCCCAAATGGGGAGAACCCCTCCTCCTCTACGTCGCAGCGAGCAACCATGTGGTGAGCGCCGCCCTGGTTGTCAAAAGGGAGGAGCCGGGACACCACCTTAAGGTCCAGCGACCCATATACTTCGTCGAGGAGGTACTTACCGACCCCCAAGGTCCGGTACCCCCAGGTGCAGAAACTCCTATATGCCGTGTAGATGGCGACCCAGAAGCTCCTGCACTACTTCACCGACCACGAAGTCACAGTCGTCACTTCATACCCGCTCGGAGACATCGTCCACAATGGCGATGCCACGGGATGGATCTCCAAGTGGGCGAGTGGACGGAGGTCCAGCTACCGACCCCGAACATCACCCAAGACTACTGGATGATGTACTTCGACGGGTCTGTAATGGCGCTCGGATCAAGGGCTAGAGTGGTTCTAATCTCCCCGTATAGGACTAGGCTCTGCTACGCCATCCGCCTCCATTTCTCGACCTCAAACAACGCCGCGGAATACAAGGCCCTCATCAACGGGATACTTATCGCCATCGAGCTTGGCGCTACGCAACTCCACGTCCGCAGCGACTCGGAGTTGGTCGTGGACCAAGTCATGAAGGAGTCCTCCTGCAAAAACCCCCTCATGGAAGCATACTGCCAAGAGGTGCGTAAGCTCAAGAACAAATTCCAGGGGATCGAGCTACATCACGTCCCTCGAAAGGACAACGATGCCGCCGATTTTCTCGTAAAATTGGCCGCTAGATAGGATCCGTCTCCAAGCGGGATCTTCATCAACGATCTCCACGAGCCATCCGCCTGCATCCCCGAAGGTCCAATCCAGACACACCCCGATGCCAAGCTGGCGCTCGAGGGCCCTGACCCCGATGCCAAGCCAGCACTCAAAGGCTCCGACCCAGTGCCTCCAAGACGATGTTTCCCGTCGACGTTGCCGTATTGGCACTCGATCAAACTGACTGGTGAGCCCCACTACTTGCCTACCTCCTCAAGGAGGTTCTCCCACCCAAAAGGACTGAAGCTTGATGGATCGCTCGATGCACTAAGACCTTCGTCATGCTCGATGACGTACTCTACAAACAGAATCCATCGGGGGTGCTCATGAAGTGCATCCCTACCAACCAGGGGAAGCAGCTCCTTCTCGAGGTTCATGCCGGGATCTACGAACATCACGTGGCCCCGAGGTCGCTAGGAGGAAAAGCCTTTCACCAAGGTTTTTACTAGCCCACCGCCCTACGAGATGAAGAGGAGCTCATCCATAGGTGTGAGGGATGCCAATTCTATGCTCGGCAAACTCATTTACCGATGCAGGAGCTTCAAATCATCCTCATCACCTGGCCATTTGTGGTCTGGGGCCTCAAGATGGTAGGTCCCCTCAAAAAGGGTCTACACGGCTTCACTCACCTACTCATAGCGGTTGACAAGTTCACCAAGTGGATAGAGGCCAAGCCCATCACCAACATCCGCTTGGAAGAGACGGTCAAATTCTTCCTCAACATCATCTACCGGTTCGGTGTTCCTAACTTTCTCATCACTGACCACGGAACTAACTTTACCAGGAAGAAGTTCCTGGACTTCAGTGATGGATACGGCATCAGGATTGACTGCGCCTCGGTCGAACATCCAAGTACTAACGGTCAGGTCGAGCATGCCAATGGCATGGTCCTCTAAGGGCTTAAGCCACGCATCTTCGACCGACTCAACAAGTATGCGAGGCAATGGGTTGCAGAGGTCCCAGCGATCCTCTGGAACCTGAGAACGACCCCAAACCTATCCACAGGGTTCATACCCTTCTTCCTAGCCTACGGAGCTGAAGCAGTGCTGCCCTCCGACCTCAACCATGGCGCCCTAAGAGTGAAGGCTTTCGACCTTGATCAGGGTGCGGAGGCTCAGCAAGACGCTGTTGACCTGCTCGAGGAGGCCCGCGAGACAACCAGCATCCGCTCCGCTCGCTACCAGTAAACTCTCCACAGGTACCACGAAAGGACCCAATCAGCAAAGGAGAAGCACAAACTCTCTCCACCATGGGAAGGTCCCTATACGGTGACCGAAGTTATCTAACCAGGCGCCTACCGACTAAAGGACGACAACGGCAGTGTTCTCACTAACACTTGGAACATTGAGCAGCTACGTCATTTTTCCCCTAAATTCGGTCTTACCGCTTTTTATTCAACAGTTGCTCCTGTAAAGCACCCCGCCTGAACACTTTCAGCCCGGATCGCTCGGGGGCTCCATGAGGGTACAATACTACCTCTCTTTTTTACTATCATATGGAAAAAACTTTTTACCCAAACAAAAGGGTGTTGCCCGAACGAAAGGGCATTCCATTCCTTTGATTACCCTACGTGACTTTGTTTTTACTCCCGACCGAGCGCACCCTGCCACGACCTACGGTTACGAGCAGACGAGCCTCACGGGCAACGCCCGAGTTCTTGAAGTTGCAGCCTACGGAACGAATGAGCAGGTGCGAAAAAGAAAGGATAAAAATAAAGCTATGCTAGGATAAAGGAATGGATAGTAATTCTATCACAAAGCAGAACTAATGTACTCATTGATGCAAAAATTGTTCACATGGGGGCTCCCCCACGAACTTAACGGTTACATTTGCTGACTACTACCCCAAATGCTACTGTGGCCGACCAGCGACATAGGCTAATGCCAAAGGAGAGGCCATGGCACATACCGCCGAACATACCACCACTGCAAGGGCCCCACCCGGTTTCGCTCCCTCGACTTCGACGAGTGCAACAGGTATCTCAAGGGCGTCGCACCCATAAATGCTCAGCAGAAGAGCATGGAGCTCTGGACCTACTCATGCAGACGAGGCAGCTCCTAGATAGGAACGCTGCCCACCATGGCTGGAGGATGTCTCATCAAACTTTATGAACTGGCCAACCTGAGCAGCTACAAGGGCGAAACCCCCCACCAGCGCAGTCCTGAGCGTCTTCCCCTCCGACAAGACTTGCCCTGAGAAGATTCGCTGGAAGAAGTCCACGTACGGCTCCATCCCGACAAGCCTCGTAGACGGTGACAAAGCCGGCGACGTGCAGTACCCTCTAGTGCGCCACCTCCTTTGGCGGAAGCAGTCCCTTCTCGGCGAAGGCAGCCAGCACCACCTCATCTACGCTGGATGACCTCTAGCTCAACATTGCACTCTAAAATCATGAATGGGTCTATGAGTTCCCCTTTCCCTCTCCCTTTCCCTATTTAAGGAGATGCAGCAGTTGAAGAAGGGCAAAGGATTGGGGCAAAAAACCGTCTCCCTTCCCCCATTCAATGCGGATGGAAAACGACGGGACACGCTCAGACCGATGGGACGCACCTTGCCCGATGGAACGGCGCCTAGTCAGACGGGACGTGTGAAAGCTCTAATTTGGTTTTGGTGAACTGATGAAACCCTAAGTGCTAACCAAGTTTATAAAAGTGATCATGAGATTGGTAGCACATTCCAAGTGGTGAAGCGAATGAAGATCATGACATGATAATGGTGATGCCATGGTGATGATCAAGTGCTTGGACTTTAAAAAAGGAGAAAGAGAAAAACAAAAGGCTTAAGGCAAAGGTATAAATGGTAGAAGCCATTTTGTTTTGGTGATCGAGACACTTAGTGAGTGTGATCATATTTAGGATCGATAGCCGTACTATTAAGAGGAATGAAACTCGTATCGAAATGCGGTTATCAAAGTGCCAATAGATGCTCTAACTCATTGCATATGCATTTAGGATCTAGTGGAGTGCAAACACCCTTGAAAATGTTTGTGAAAATATGCTAACACAAGTGCACAAGGTGATACACTTGGTGGTTGGCACATTTGACCAAGGATTAGAAACTTCACTGATGGAGTGTCCGCCCGTAGAGTGCGGACAGTCCGATTGTGCCACCGACGCCCTATACAGAAAAGACAGAGGTCACTGTGAGTGACCGGATGCTGGTCTCGGAAGGACTGGCGCGTCCGGTCTGTAGAAGCAGCGAAGACGCTGGCGTTGGTATCGGACCGGACGCTGGGTCACATAGTGACCGTACGCTGAAGGGTTGCGTCCGGTCCTGCTGACGTGGCAGCGCATTGAGGAGACGCCAAGTGACCGGACGCTAGGTGAGTCCGATCAAGCATGACCGAACGTGTCCGGTCGTGATTTTTCGCTTCTGGATGCTTACTAAAAACGACTGGACACTGAGGTCCTGCGTTCGGTCACTTCGAAGCAGCGCGTCCGGTCACAACTTAAATGTACTAGTGACGGTTGAGATTGGGCGATCAGCGTTTGAAGCAGGGGACACGTGGCACACATCGCGCAACCGGACGCTGGGGTTCAGTGTCCGGTCGATCTGACCTGCGCGTTCGGTCGCCCCGTGTTCAGAGCAGTGAGGAGCCCAACGGCTCTATTCGTGGGGGCTTTCTATTTAAGACCCATGGCCGGCTCTAGCTCACCCTCTTGGCCATTTGCATTGATATAGCAACCTTGTGAGCTTAGCCAAAGTCCTCCCACTCATCTCCATCATTGATTCAACATCTTTATGAGATTGGGAGAGAATCCAAGTGTATTGCTTGAGTGTTTGCGTCTATAGGCACTTGGTGTTTGTGTTTCGTTGTGGGTTTCGCTTGTTACTCTTGGTGGTTGCCGCCACCTAGACGGCTTGGAGCAGCGAGGATCATCGAGCGGAGTTTGGTGATTGTCTTCGGCTCCGATCATGGTGATTGTGAGGGGTTCTTGACCTTTCCCCGGCGAAGAGGCAAAAGGTACTCTAGTGAATTGCTGGTGGCTTATGTGATCCTCATCTTATGTTGCTTGTGCGGCACCCTATTGAGGGTTTGGCGTGTGATACCAATTAGCGCGTGAACCCCCAAGTGAGTGAATCGCCACAAGGAGAACTAGCTTGCCGACAAGCAAGTGAACCTCGGTAAAAAATCATTGTGTTCATCATTTAATTCCAAGGTGATTGGTCTTCATTGGTAATCATTCTTGCGATTGATTGGTTAACTCAACACGGCGGTATAAACAAATTGATCACTCTTTACTTTACTGCAAACTAGTTGTCAAGCTCTTTAGTGTAGCTAGTTGTGAGAGCTTGTTAGTTTGGTTAGTGTGGCTCTTTAGTTAGCCTTTGAGAGCACACTAACTTAGTATAGTGACATAGCTATTGTGTGGATAGAAACTATATAAACTAGAATTGTGGTAGGTGGCTTGCAATTTTAGTAGGCTATCGCAACACTTGCTTCGCCCCATAATTGTCTAACCGGTTTGTTAAGTGTTGTTTTATAAATTTTTAATAGGCTATTCACCCCCCCCCCTTCTAGCCATTAGGACCTTACAACATGGCCTGGGTATGGCCCACCACTACCGCATGCTGGGCACGAGAAACAAAGCGCCACCACACGCAGGCGGACCTCCGCCTTCCCAGGCAGGACTTTGAAAGGCCCAAATACGGGATCTCCACCCAGGAGAGACCATCGGGCTTCCTGAGTCGATCGAATGGCTCAAGCAAATGCCGAGAGACAGGTAAGGAGCAGAGGGATGCCCCATGTGGGCCATGCCAACTCCATCACAAACGATGAGCGCGGATCCCAGTCGAACATTTCTGATTGGAACTCCTCAAACCCCGTCACCCGAGTCATCAAGGTAACATTACCAACCCCCACTATTTCTTTATATAATCATTCATTCATCTGATGTCATTCACACTCATCTATACATGCATTCATTCCATACATCCGAGGCATCGCATATGTAGTTAAATGCATCACAACGCTCCGTGTTGCGTCACGAAGCAACAGTTGCCTCATTCAACATGAGCAACGACCGACCGGGGTTTGAAGACCGGCTCACGAAGGGCTCGAGGCCGGCTCGCGTCAAACAGAGCTAGGGGAGAAAACATAGATGAGCCCCGAGCGACCCTCGCCCAGACTGCCCCGAAGTAGACAGGGTCATCTCAACCTTCTCGTTCGATCCTAACCTCGAGCCAAACCCATAGAATCTCCATCGAGGGAAGGCCAGCGGGCCACCCGAGTCGGTCTCCGAAATGACCCAGACATCTGTCGGGTTACAAGTTAAGGAGCAGTGGAATGCCACATGAGGGCTATGCCGACCCCGTCGTGAACTACGGACCCAGATTTCACTCGAACATGCCCGTTAGCGAGCTCACCGAGCGCGTCACTCGAGCCATCAAGGCAAGCGATGTTAGCTCAGCCCCGACAGAGGCTGCGTTTAGGGACCTCCGCCCGTCTTAGGCGGAGGCCGGCGTCCGCCCATCTCGGGCGGAGACCCCGACCTAAGACGAAGGCCTCCGCCCACTTCTCACCCTTGTTAGAAGCCGATGTTTCAACAGTGGCGCCCACCGTGCTCAGCACGAATTTTTTTCGAGAGTTGCTCGCCTTCGATGCCCGGGCGCCCATGTCCTGGAACACCTAGACGCCCACGACGACGGCGCCCCCAACCTCAACAACGCCAATGGTTCTACGGTGCTCATGACCTTTTGCGTGCCACACCGTCGTGCTCGCTGTGCACCCATTAGGCAGCGTTGCACTCGCCGTAGGTCGTGGCCTAGGCTCGCCAACGCTCAACCTCCTTCAAGATGCGCGGCGTCGACTGTTAAAGTCGAACAGCCCAAACGCCAAAGCAAAGGCTCTACCTGCTACGACAGTTCACCTCTCCGGCCAGCAAACACATACTGTACCATCGTACGAAGGCCAGATAAGTAACGTATACTCACATACTCTCTTTCCAATTCAGCAGTAATTATTGCCTCACCATTAATCCAACACGATACCAATTCGTACACCTAGTTTGCTTACAGTCATGATGCACCTATATACAGTAACTGTGCAATGCTTCACTAAGCTTTGTCTACAGTACAAAGATGTACAGAGTCTATATAAGCCTTCGGAGATTTGGATCACACAGGGCAGTCCAGCACGTACATCCATGAGTTTTCTTTGTTCCCAGACCTTTTGACAAAAATATATAGCCTCCGGCTAACCAATAGAGCACGCGTAGCGTTCCCATTGTTTGCCTGTAGCATCTACGCCGGCTAGAATGCAAGCCCAAAGGAGCCTCCGACTAGAGTGGCGGAGGTCCAGGCCAAGCTTCGAATTCCTATAACCTCCGACCAAAGATTTGAGAGTTGAAACCTTTCGGACGTTAAGCAAAAAAAACATAAAACAACAAAAAAACAGAAGATCTTCAGCCTTCGCCAGAATTCGCACATCTTCATACAAGGGACCTTCGCGTCTCCGGGCTCCGAGTGTGGAGTAAACCATTTCAATATCAACTTCTTAGTATCAGCATCCCCTCACTTACATGTCAAACATGCATGTTCTATTTTTTTTTTTTTTGCTTCTTCTATTTTTGCTTAACAACCAGCGAAGGTGCCAGGAGAAACTCCAACAAGCAATGTACACAACTCAAGGCCTCTGGCTAGAACACAAGCACGTACCTGGTCCAACCTCCGACGACCACGCAGGCCAGCAAGCCATTCAGACCACCGCCTTGGCTGGTTGCAGATTCAGATGCACAACGTGGACCGAACCACCGACTTGAGGCATCATTCAGACCACCACCTCGGCCGGACGTTGTTCTCCAGCGTTCGGCCTCCGCCTCGGACAACACTCAGGATCTAGATGCCAAAGACCTCCGCCCTCTATGGTCGGAGGCCCACAGAACGCATCGGTGACAAGAGCCGCATCGTGGCATGGCTGTAGTTTGATTGACTGCTAACGACTAATCCGAAGAAGGCTCTAACTGTTGCAAGATACCACTGCTATCTAACTTAGCGTAACACGAAGGCCTAGATAAGTTATCAGTTCAGTTCTCAGAAATTGCCAACTAATTTTATCTGCAGCTGCCGGCCCAGCATGATGGCAACGAAGGATGATCTCCGACGCAAAACCGCAGCTAAGTTGCTTACCTTTTCACAACTTCGAATTCTTGAACTACAACACCACAGGTATCAAAATAGCATAAGAGAATACCTTTCATCAGCTTATAATCCTAACAAATTTCGCCCTTGTCATTTATTTTTACACATTCTTGTCTAACCTTTGCCTTTCAAGGCAAATTTCGTAAACCAACCTTGGTGTACAACTTGTCACCAACGTGACCAAAAAACTTGTTGTGGCCTTCGCCGCATCAAAAGCATGGCCTGAGTGGCTATACATGTCTGGCCTTGACCCGGCTAACTTAAAATAATTTTAAACTTTCGTCGAATCTTTTTTTTACTAACATGCAGGTCACCAGCACTATAAGTATCTCTTATCCTCCCAAGTTAACCCCCTTAGAATATATTTTATTTGTTATATGCGCATTTGCACCTCCTCAAGACAAATCAGTAGTACTCCTCATCAGGCAATTCTTCTCGTTAAGTGATCAGCCTTCGTCACATATCTGTCCAACAAATCTTTGGATCAGTCAGTTAGTGGTTCTCATGGAATATTCAACACTTATCAGAAAACTCAGTGATCCTCTGAGTCAGTGAATATTTATCTATAAATGGCCTTCTCCAGTAAGTGGTATTCGACAGCCAACAACCTCCGCCGATTATTGGTCTTCGCTTATATGTCAGTGCACCTTATCATTGGTTCTCCACAGCCTTCGACACGTATTGGCCTTCACCAGTCAATAACCTTCGTCAGCCTTTGGCCTTCGTCGGTTTGAGCCTCTGTCAGTCATGGTCTTCGTTCATCAATCAGTGGACTTCACATATTATTGGTTTTAGGCAGCCTACATCAGTCATAGGCCTTCGACAGTGAGCAAACTCTATCAGTCAGTGGGCAGCCTTCGATCAGTCAGCAGCCTCCGTCATCAGTTAGTGGGCAGCCTTCGATCAGTGCCCTCCATCATCAGTCAGTGGGCAGCCTTCGATCAGTCAGCAGCCTCCGTCATTAGTCAGTGGGCAGCCTTCGATCAGAGCAGCCTCCATCATCAGTCAGTGGGCAGCCTTCGATCAGTGCAGCCTCCGTCATCAGTCAGTGGGCAGCCTTCGATCAATGCAGCCTCCGTCATCAGTCAGTGGCTTTCATCAATCAAGGTTCTCTACAACTTTCAGCTGGGCATGTGTCAGTAAGGACCTTCGCCGATTATTCATCTGTCAACGGTCTTCGCCAGTCAGTGCCTTTGACACGTATTGGCCTTCACCAGTCAATAACCTTTGTCAGTCTTTGGCCTTCGTCTTTTTGAGCCTTCGTTAGTCATGGTCTTCGTTCATCAATCAGTGGATTTCATCTATCATTGGTTTTCAGCAGCCTTCGTCACTTATTGGTCTTCGTCACTCATTGAACTTCATCAGTTGGTAGCCTTCGCCACTCTACAGCCTTCGCCTGTTAATAGCTTTCTAGTCGGAGACCTCCATCAAAAATTGACTTTCGACATCCAACCAACCTTCGAACCCACAAACACTAACATGTCTTCCTCTTTTTTGCAGGCTATACTGACTAAATTCTTTGAAGATCTTCATAATATCTATATCAATCAAATATTTGAGCTAACCTTCACAGGGAACTAATCCTTACTATAGTCACTGCTATGAATCTTATCTGTGCTCATGCAGGCTATCAAGTGGCAGCCTTCTCTAGCCATCTAAAACTATAACCCTCTCATACAATGCAGAGGTTATCTTTTATTCAAACTTTACCATCATTTTTGCAGGATGCATAATAACTTTACACCTTTTAAATATTGTTGCGCAAATGCTATCATTCTCATCATCGCATACATATATTGCATAAGTACATTGCAATGCATGGCCCGGGCCACCCGAAAGAAGTTCCAAGAATACACGAGCGCCATGACTCTATGCATCAAAATCCTGGAAGAAGTCCTGAAACAACACGGGCACCAGGTCACGAAGCTAAGGCTGTCATGCTGAGACATCAAAATCCTAAAAGAAGTCCTGAAACAACATGGGCACCAGGTCACGAAGCTAAGGCCCTCGTGCTGAGACATCAAATCCAGGAAGAAGTCCTGAACCAACACGGGCACCAGGTCACGAAGCTAAAGCTCTCGTGCTAACTTCACGTATCATATAAATGACTAACCATCTTTTGCAGCTAGTGGAAAAGCCAGTGCCTTTCCAAGTGTCGAAAGACTTGCAAAGCAAGTCGATATTCGACGAAGCTATAATGCCCAACCTAAGTCCCTAAAAATGCAGGAGATCAACTCAGTTGCATTTTTATGACTTCTCCGGCCTTCGACACGCGGCGTCGGCGTCTATGTCGGCATTGCCTTCGCCTTCGATAAACTTCAACAATATCGCCTCCGCCAAAACACCTTTTTCTTAGGAGGGCCATCGCCAAGCAGCTTTGCAGGAGGGCCTTCGGCAAAACCATGATAACTAGCCTCCGCCAACGCGACGGCATGAGGGGCTTCATCGACACCTTCATCGTGTACAACAACATCGCCTCTGTCAAAAACTTTTGCAATATGGCTCAAGAACCTCCATCGACACCTTCGACACCAAGTTCTACAACACCTTCATCGACGTCTACATCGGCAAACTTGGTTCTGAACACCTACTTCCACTACTACGACTACGTCGACTACACCAATCGTGGCTAAAAACTCGGCCACAAACGCCAGCCAAGAGGGGCTAGGGGAGTGCACCGGAGGACCAACCACTCAGGAGCGTGAGGTCTTTTGTCTGGCGCTCGTGAGCGAAGATTTAGTCGAAGACCTCTACCTAAAGAAGGATCGGAGACGAAGACCTCCGCCCAAAGAAAAGTCGAAGACCTCCGCCCAAAGAAGGATCGGAGATGAAGACCTCCGCCTGAAGAAAAGACGAAGGCCTCCACCCACAGAAGGATCGGAGACGAAGACCTCCGCCTGAAGAAAAGATGAAGGCCTCCACCCAAAGAAGGATCGGAGACGAAGACCTCCGCCCGAAGAAAAGTCGAAGACCACCGCCCAAAGAAGGATCGAAGATGAAGACCTCCGCCCGAAGAAAAGTCAAAGGCCTACGGAGGCCAGCATGCCAAGATAATACCTGACTTGGAGGTAAAGACCTCGGAGATAAACACCTGCGAAGGCTTTGGAAGCAGAGGCCTGCGCATCATGAAGGCACTAGAGGCGAAGACCCCAAAGATGAAGACTTGGGGAGGCCTCGGAGGCGGAGACCCGCACGCCGAGATGACACTAATGGCGGAAGACCCGAAGGTGAAGACCTTTGCACCGAAAAGAGACAGATGAAGGCTCATACGATCGGGCCTTGGAGACACACCTGCACGCCAAAAAGACATCAGAAGCAAAGGCCTCAAGGATACAGACCTACGCATCGTGAAGGTCCCAGAAATGAAGACCAGAGCACTGAGCGAAGCCGATGAACCATGCTATAGAAGCAGCAGAAGGAGCCGAAGGCCATAGATGAAGAAATCTAGAAGATAAAGGCACTCAGAGCTAAAAGCCAAAGGAATTAGTGCATGTATAGGTAGGAGTCATGCGCGTGCTCTTTTCTCCATGCCCTTTTTCCCACAGGGTTTTTGGGATGGAGTTTTTAGCGAGGCGTGCATGAATAGGTTGCGGAGGGCAATCCTCGCAACCAAGATCTGGGTTGTATAGTGCCTCTTCTTGTATGAACATCTACCAGGTCATGTAGTACCGTCCATAACCTAGTAGCTGAGGGGCTACTATTGGGGGAGCCCATACGGAGTATGGGTCAACTCCCCCTCGAAGAGGCCTGATAAAGGAATAATGGCGGAGGCCTAGCCGGCGGAGGTTCTCCCTAAGACGGCGAAGGCCCGGCAGGTGGAGGCTCTCCCCAAGACGGTGGAGGCCTAGCCGGCAGAGGCTCTCCACACGACGGCGGAGGCCCAGCTAGCGGAGGCTTCTCCCCAAGACGGCGGAGGCCCGACCGGCGGAGGCCCTCCCCAAGACAGCGGAAGCCTGGCCGACGGAGGCTCTCCCTAAGACGGCGAAGGCCTAGCCGGCGGAGGCTCTCCCCAAGACGGCGAGGCCTAGCCAACGGAGGCTCTTCCCAAGACGGCGGAGGCCCGATCGGCGGAGGCTCTCTGCAAGACGACGGAGACCCAGCCGGCGGAGGCTCTCCCCAAGATGATGAAGGCCTAGCCGACGGAGGCTCTCCATAAGACGGCGGAGGGCCAGCCGCGGAGGCTTCTCCCCAAGACGACGGAGGCCCGGTCGGCGGAGGCCCTCCCCAAGACGGCGGAAGCCTAGCCGGCGGAGGCTCTCCCCAAGACGGCGGAGGCCCAGCCGGCGGAGGCTTCTCCCCAAGATGGCGGAGGCCTAGTCGGCGGAGGCTCTCCGCAAGACGGCGGAGGCCCAGCCGGCGGAGGCTTCTCCCCAAGACGGCGGAGGCCTAGCCAGCAGAGGCTCTTCCCAAGATGGCGGAGGCCTAGTACAAGAATGACGGTGGAGTTTCTCCCTAGGACGGCGGAGGCTCTCCCCGGGACAACGGATGCCTAGTGCAGTGATCATGGCGAAGGTGTTCCCCGAGGCGTCGGAGGCCCACCAAGGTGCGGGACGATCAAGTCAGCAAGGCATACGTGAGAACAGTTGATGGGCCTCCAGTGGGTGTCGGCTTAGGCCCAAGGTGAAGACATCGCGAGACGGTGTGATTGATGAGAACACCCCTGAGATTAGACACTAGGGCTGGAATATTCCTGGAATGTACCGTAGCAGTCGATGGGCACTGTTGTAAACTTTGTACAGTGGTAGTTGAGCCCTATAAATAGGGAACACTTGTAACTGTGAGGAGGAGGTTGGTGAAGCAATTATGAAACCCTAGTTCTTGTGAGTCGGTTCTTCATCCTCACTCTCTCCTTCAGGCAGAGCCTGAGCCAAAGCCCGAGTCTGGAGCATCGACCAAAGCCGAGGGCCTCCGCCCCTTTCTCTTACTCCTACTTGGCCAAAGCCTACTGAATCCCTCGTTTAGCGACCTTCTATCTGGAGCCTCCGACAGAGGATTTTGTCCGACAGGAGTGTGCTGCGTTCAGGGACCTCCGCCCGTCTTAGGCGGAGGCCAGCCTCCGCCCATCTCGGGCGAATACCCTGACTAAGACGAAGGCCTCCGCCCACTTCTCACCCATGTTAGAAGCCGATGTTTCAACAGCCAGGATCCGCGACTCCGTCTCGACCGATCCCTGAACTGCCTCGGCTGCGCCTGACGCCAGGATCCGCGAACCCTGTCTCGCCCGATCCCTAAAACTAACTCGGCACGTCCGACGCCTGGATCCACGACTCCATCTCGCCCGATCCCTAAACTGTCTCGGCTGCGCCCGACGCCAGGATCCGTGACACCATCTCGCCCGATCGCTAAACTGCCTCGGCTACGCCCGACACCTAGATCCGCGACTCCGTCTCGCCCGATCCCTAAAACTGCCTCGGCTGCGTCCGACGCCAGGATCCACGACTCCGTCTCGCTCGATCCCTAAAATTGCCTCGACTGCGTCCGACGCCAGGATCCGCGACTCCGTCTCGCCCGATCCCTAAACTGCCTCAATTGCGCCCGACGCTAGGATCCGAGACTCCGTCTCTCCCGATCCCTAAACTGCCTCGGCTGCGCCCGACGCCAGAATCCGCGACTCCATCTCGCCCAATCCCTAAACTACCTCGGCTGCGCCCAACACCAGGATCCGCGAACTCCGTCTCGCCCAATCCCTAAATTGCCTCGGTTGCGCCCGACGCCAGGATCCGCGACTCCGTCTCGCCCGATACCTAAACTTCCTCGACTGCGCCTGATGCTAGGATCCGCGACTCCGTCTCGCCCGATCCCTAAAATTGCCTCGGATACGCCCGACGCCAGGATCCGCGACTACGTCTCGCCTAATCCCTAAAACTGCCTCGGTCGCGTCCGGCGCTAGGATCCGCGACTCCGTCTCACCCGATCCCTAAAACTGCCTCGACTGCGTCCGACGCCAGATCGGTGACTCCATCTCGCCCGATCCCTAAACTACCTCGGCTGCGCCCGACGCCAGGATCCGCGACTCCATCTCTCCCTATCCCTAAACTGCCTTGGCTGCGCCCGATGCCAAGATCCGCGAACTCCGTCTCGCCCGATCCCTAAACTGCCTCGGTTGCGCCCGACGCCAGAATCCGCGACTCCGTCTCACCCAATCCCTAAACTGCCTCGGCTGCGCCCGTCGCCAGGATCCGCGAACTCTGTCTCGCCCGATGCCTAAACTGCCTCGGCTGCGCCCGACGTCAGGATCTGCGACTCCATCTCGCCCGATCCCTAAACTGCCTCGACTGCGCCCGACGCCAGGATCCGCTAACTCCGTCTCGCCCGATCCCTAAACTGCTTTTGCTGCACCCGACACCAAGATCCGTGACTCCGTCTCACCCGATCCCAAAACTGTCTCGGTTGCGCCCGACGCCAGGATCCATGAACTCTGTCTTGCCCGATCCCTAAAACAGCCTCGGCACGTCCGACGCCTGGATCCAGAACTCTATCTCGCCCGATGCCAAAACTACCTCGGCTGCGCCCGACGCCAGGATCCGCGACTCCATCTCGCCCGATCCCTAAACTGCCTCAACTGCGCCCGATGCCAGGATCCGCTCACTCCATCTCGCCCGATCCCTAAAATGCTTTGGCTACGCCCGATGCTAGGATCCGCGACTCTGTCTCGCTCAATCCAAAAAACTGTCTCGGCTGCGCCCGACGCTAGGATCCGTGACTCCATCTCGCCCGATCCCAAAACTGCCTCGGTTGCGCCCGACGCCAGGATCCG
Source organism: Miscanthus floridulus (assembly GCF_019320115.1). NCBI lineage: Eukaryota > Viridiplantae > Streptophyta > Magnoliopsida > Poales > Poaceae > Miscanthus > Miscanthus floridulus. The sequence continues at coordinate 48,649,523 of NC_089582.1, forward strand.
CGAACTCTGTCTTGCCCGATCCCTAAAACTGCCTCGACACGTTCGACGCCTGGATCCACAACTTCATCTCGCCCGATCGCTAAACTACCTCAGCTGCGCCCGACGCTAGGATCCGCTAACTCCATCTCGCCGGATCCCTAAACTGCCTCGGCTGCGCCCGACGCCAGGATCCGCGACTCCGTCTCGCCTGATCCCAAAAAGCTGCCTCGGCTACGCCCGACGCCAGGATCCGCGACTCCGTCTCGCCCAATCCCTAAACTGCCTCGGCTGCGTCCGACACCAGGATCCACGACTCCGTCTCTCCCTATCCCTAAACTGTCTTGGCTGCACCCGACGCTAGGATCCGCGAACTCCGTCTCGCCCGATCCCTAAACTGCCTCGGCTGTGCCCGACGCCAGAATCCACGACTCCGTCTTGCCCAATCCCTAAACTGCCTCGGCTGCGCCCGTCGCCAGGATCCACGAACTCTGTCTCGCCTGATGCCTAAACTGCCCCGGCTACGCCCGACGCTAGGATCCGTGACTCCGTCTCGCCCGATCCCTAAACTGCCTCGGCTGCGCCCGACGCTAGGATCCACTAACTCCGTCTCGCCCAATCCCTAAACTACTTTGGCTGCTCCCGACACCAGGATCCACGACTCTGTCTTGCCCGATCCCAAAAAACTACCTCGGTTGCGCCCGACGCTAGGATCCGTGACTCTGTCTAGCCCGATCCCTAAACTGCCTCGGCTACGCCCGACGCCAAGATCCACGAACTTTGTCTTGCCCGATCCCTAAAACTGCCTCGGCACGTCCGACGCATGGATCCACAACTCCATCTCGCCCGATCCCTAAACTGCCTCGGATGCGCCCGACGCCAGGATCCGCTAACTCCATCTCGCCCGATCCCTAAACTGCCTCGGCTGCGCCCGACACCAGGATCCGCAACTCTGTCTCGCCCGATCCTAAAAAACTGCCTCGGCTAGGACCGACGCTAGGATCCGTGACTCCGTCTCGCCCGATCCCTAAACTGCCTCGGCTACGCCCGACGCCAGAATCCACGACTCCGTCTCGCCCAATCCCTAAACTGCCTCGGCTGCGCCCAACGCCAGGATCCGCGAACTCAGTCTCACCCGATCCCTAAATTGCCTTGGCTACGCCCGACGCTAGGATCCACGACTCCGTCTCGCCCGATCCCTAAACTGCGTCGGCTACGTCCGAAGCCAGGATCCGCGAACTCCATCTCACCCGATACCTAAACTTCCTCGATTACGCCCGATGCTAGGATCCGCGACTCCGTCTAGCCCAATCCCTAACACTGCCTCGGATATGCCCGACGCCAGGATCCACGACTACGTCTCGCCCGATCCCTAAAACTGCCTCGACCGCGTCCGGTGCCAGGATCCGCGACTCCGTCTCACCCGATCCCTAAAACTGCCTCGACTGCGTCCTACGCCAGGATCCGCGACTCCATCTCGCCCGATCCCTAAACTGCCTCGGCTGTGTCCAATGCCAGGATTCGCGACTCTGTCTCTCCCTATCCCTAAACTGCATTGGCTGCGCCTGACGCCAGGATCCGCGAACTCCGTCTCGCCCGATCACTAAACTGCCTCGGCTGCGCCCGACGTCAGAATCCGCGACTCTGTCTCGTCCAATCCCTAAACTGCCACGTTGCGCCTGTTTCTAGGATCCGCGAACTCTGTCTCGCCCGATGCCTAAACTGCCTCGGCTGCGCCCGACGCCAAGATCCGCGACTCCGTCTCGCCCGATCCCTAAACTGCCTCGGCTGCGCCCGACGCCAGGATCCACTAACTCTGTTTCGCCCGATCCCTAAACTACTTTGGCTGCGCCCGATGCCAGGATCCGCGACCCTGTCTCGCCCGATCCCAAAAAACTGCATCGGCTACGCCCGATGCTAGGATCCGAGACTCCGTCTCGCCCGATCCCTAAACTGCCTTGGTTGCGCCCGACGCCAGGATCCGCGAACTCTGTCTTGCCCGATCCCTAAAACTGCCTCGACACGTCCGACGCCTGGATCCACAACTCCATCTCGCCCGATCCCTAAACTGCCTCGGCTGCGCCCGACGCCAGGATCCGCTAACTCCATCTCGCCCGATCTCTAAACTGCCTCGGCTGCGCCCGACGCCAGGATCCGTGACTCCGTCTCGCCCGATCCCAAAAAACTGCCTCGGCTGCGCCCGACGCTAGGATCCGGGACTGCGTCTCGCCCGATCCCTAAAACTGCCTCAGCTACGTCCGACGCAAGGATCCACGACTCCGTCTCGCCCGATCCCTAAACTGCCTCAGCTACGCCCGACGCCAGGATCCGCGTCTTTGTCTCGCTCGATCCCTAAAACTGCCTCGACTGTGTCCGACGCCAGGATTCGCGACTCCGTCTCGTCCGATCCCTAAACTGCCTCAGCTGCGCTCGACGCTAGGATCCGCGACTCTGTCTCTCCCTATCCCTAAACTGCCTCGGCTGCGCCCGACGCTAGGATCCACGAACTCTGTCTCGTCCGATCCCTAAACTGCCTCGGCTACGCCCGACGCCAGAATCCACGACTCTGTCTCGCCCAATCCCTAAACTGCCTCGGCTGCGCCCAACGCCAGGATCCGCAAACTCCGTCTCGCCCAATCCCTAAACTGCCTCGGCTGCGCCCGACGCCAGGATCCGCGACTCCGTCTCTCTCGATCCCTAAACTGCCTCGGCTACGCCCGACGCCAGGATCCGCGAACTCCGTCTCGCCCGATACCTAAACTTCCTCGACTGCACCCGATGCTAGGATTCGCGACTCCGTCTCGCCCGATCCCTAAAACTACCTCGGCTATGCCCGACGCCAGGATCTGCGACTATGTCTCGCCCGATCCCTAAAACTGCCTCGACCGCGTCCGGCGCCAGGATCCGCAACTCCGTCTCACCTTATCCCCAAACTTCCTCGGCTACGCCCGACGCCAGGATCCGCGAACTCCGTCTCGCCCAATCCCTAAACTGCCTCGGTTGCGCCCGACGCCAGGATCGGCGACACACCCGCTAATAAAACCCCCTAGGCGATTCTGCCCGAATCACCCGAGGGCTCAGGGGCTACACCCACTGACGAAACAAAACTTTCCCCGCTGACAACACGAAAAACCCCCTAGACGATTCTATCTGAATCACCCGAGGGCTCGAGGGCTACACCATGCGCACCTGCCGTCAAGACAAAAATCCCCCAGACGATTCTACCTGAATCGCCCGAGGGCTCCTGTCGGGTTCATAAACCCGGAGTCCCTCATGGATCGACTTCCCAGCAAAGGCTTGGCCTAGCTCAAATACCTAAACGATATGACAGAAGAGCGATCCAATCTCCGACCGAAAGGCCTCGCTAAGAAGGAACAGCGCTCGCTTCCGACTCTAGCCTGCCTCTCCAACCGAAAGGCCCGGCCAAGGAGGAACATCGCTCGCATCTGACTCCAGCCTACCTCTCCAACCAGAAGGCCTAGCCAAACACCGCTTCCGACTCCGACCCACGTCTTCGACCAGGGATACACCAAACCTCTGCTTACAGCTCTTCTCCAACTGGCACAGTCGGAGCCGACTGGGACCGACCGACCGGGAACGCCCACTCGGTAAGGACTAGGTAACGAGCGAAGCAGATAAAACAGGACACTCAAGTCAACCGCAATACCAAGGACCGTACCCTATACACCTGCAGGACAATACCAACAGTACATGTCAGAAGGGTGTCCTGCAACCTTCCAGACATATTAGAACCCAATCAGTATTGTGGGAGCCGACATTTGCCCAACAGTGTTGTGGACGCCATCAACTCCCATACCATGACAAACATGGAAAGGCTCCCCCACATGCCTCTGGGCACCAACAGTATTATAGGCGTCATTATTTGCCCTACATGGAGAACACGGTAAAAACCTCCCACATGCGTCTGACATCAACAGTGTTATGGACGCCTACAATCATCTTGTACCCAACAATGTGGACAACACTTAGTAGCATACGTACTCTATCTCTCTCTCTCTTGTAAAGTTGTCCCCTTCATCTATAAAAGAGGATACGCTCTCTCCCAATAGGGAGATCAACTCCAGTAGGATCAGTTCACTCACACACAATAGAACCACTAGATTCAAACCTTGAGCACACGCTCAAACACTCAACGCACGTAGGAGGTCCCATCACTCTTGGCCCTTCAGACCAGAGTCCGACCAGACCTCTTGCACCCCCTATCTTACTCCCTCTCGTTTGTAACCCCACAGCAAACTTCGAGCACCTGGGCTCAGGAATAAAGTCACTGACCAACTCAAACTAGACATATGGCATGTTGCCTGAACCAGTATAAACCCTGTGTCATTAAATGTTAGGCCACATCCGATCACAACATACAACAAAACTACAAATATTTACGTGTTGGTCACTTTCTACACCGACAATATGCGCATTCAAGCAAACACAGTTGACAAAGACTTCTCACAAAGTAAACTGGAAATCAATAGAACAAACAAGTGATATGATTTTTAAGTTAGTGGTGAAAGGAGGTAATACTATTATAACAAACCAGCATAGAATAACATTTAGCCAAGCAAAATATGATAATTATCTCACAGGTACAACTAATCCAATGTTGACAACGGAAGAGTAGGCCAACAAGTCAACAACTCAACCAAAAGAGAAACATATAACAAATAAAGTTGCTTAGAGGGAACAATTGTTACCTGGAAGTGGGAGCTGTTCAAGCAGCGAGCAATCTGGTGAGAAAGAGGAGCCATACATTTAAGACCAATTTAGTAATTAAGTAGCCTACTGACCACAATTATTAAAGGTCAAATAAAAAACATTTTCAACTAAGTGATATTTTGACACTAGCTCTACTTTATTAACCAAGAGTATACCAACATTACCTACAACCAGCATCCTCAAACATTGCCAATAACTTTTGCATGAAGATCTAGTGGTTTATAGATTAGTAAGTTAAACTGCGGCTCTGGCAGAGTGCCACAATTACACAAATCTTACAATACACATAGTTCATTTTGCAACCCCCTATTTCAACACTGGGGAAAAAAATAGACCTCATCGAATTTAACAGCAATCAGGAGTAGAGTCAGGCAGTAACTACTCAAAGGATAGGCATGCACCAACCCCTGCTTCAACACATTCAAAGGGATCGCTTATAGACAAATCATGGGCATGATTGATATGCAAAAACTCATGGCGACAGCTTTCAGTAGTAAAATAAAACCGAGCACATCTTGAAGCCCTTTTCTCCAGCTGGAGCAGCTGGTGCTGCTCTGCAAGAAATCTATCAGTCACACTGTCCCTTTGACACTCAAATGTCATTGACTCCAGCATCTTTGCGTTCAGTACAAAGAACGTGGTAAAGTTAACTTGTGACTTTATGCCTCGATAATTATTCAACACAACTGTCTTGAGACGGATGTCAAGGCATTTAATAAGATTATGATGTTTACGGTGCCACAAATTCTTGTCTCCCTCCTCGTATGACTGAAATTTTAAAAAAAACAGCATACAACCACAACTATTTCAAGAAGAATTGACACAATATCAAATTAAACCAGATCCAAAGAATATATGTTTACCTGGATATACAACTTCTCCAAGCATGGGAAGCATCTCATTAAGTCAATAATCACATCCAGGCGAAGATTAAAAATATTGATTGCTAAAATCTTGACAGTACATGCCGGCGTTGAGTTAATGACCCGGAATTCCTTTATGTAGCATGGCTGCATGAAAATGCGTCAGCACATTTATAAAATTCGATATTTTCAGAAAAAAAATTCTGCACACAAAAAAGCAGCTCAGAACCTGTAGGCAATAGGTAGGAAACCAAGAGGTACCTCAATAATCGTAGAGCCCAACGTGAGTCTGGAAGAGTAATCAGAATACTTTAGGCAACCCAAGGTCTCTAGATTGGGTGCTGAAATAACTGACACTTGCAGTCGCATGGGCAATTGTGGTGGTCGATGATACAGAATCCTTTTAAGGCAAGGGGCATCCTCGATGATGAATTCTTCTAAGAATGTCACTGTTGGTTCATACCCAGCATTAGCACCCACTCCAATGCTTGTAAGGCTAGCTGAGTTGATCCTGACACAGCGGAAGCCAAAGATGGTGCTAAGCAGCAAGCACTCGAGGACGGGAGAAGCAGCAATGATGCTATGCAGGGAATCCTCCGAAATGCTGACCCATTGAAGTGAGAGCTTCTTGAGCTTGGGGAACTGAAGCGCCTGGGCGACGTCGTCAGAGAGGTGGCACTGGCTGAGAGTGGCTACGCAAAGGCACGACGAGAACCGGAAGGTAGACGCCGGCTGAGGTGGTGCTTGCAACACATCCGGTGCATATATGTCGATGCAGCAATCAATCTCCTGGAGGTTGTCGAGGGCGGGGGATCTGAGCCAAGCATCCACAATGGCGGGGTAGTACTGCAGGTGTTGTGCGGGGAAGCGAAAGCGGCGGCCGGGGCCCCGGTGGGCGGAGAGGATGCGGGAGACGACATCGATGGTGCGAAGGTCACGGCCGTCGAGGTTGAGAGGGGCGGAGCGCCAGAGATGGCGCCACCGGTTGGCGAGGATTTGGGTGCGGGCGGCATCCTTGGTGGGGAGGAGAGAGATGACCTCACCCAGAATGGCGTCCGGGAGGAGGCTGATTCGGTCGATCCCATCTTCTTCTTCTCCACCGGCTCCAGGCGGTGGATCTTGGATGTGGGATTCGTCTCCTCCGGCTCCAGGAGGACAGGAATCAGGCGCACTTGTCGCTGGTACCAGCGACGAGATGTTTGCTCCATCCTCCTGTTCCGGGCTCTTGGGCGCCTCCGGCTTCCTTCTCTTGGCACGGCGAGGCGCCGCCGCCAGAGCCTCCATGGCCGCCGGCCGTTGGGTTGATTGGGGGCGGGACGGGTAAAGGGGAAACACGACGGCTGGCTGAAGCTCCGTAGGGTTTTGGGTGCGTGCAGCATCCAGAGGCCTCCCGTTCCCGGCCCATGGGCCCAGAGCATACACGTGAGACTTCACAGCCAATTTCGAATGCAAACATAAAAGAGAGAATCAACATGTAAATGGATGGGGCTTTTACATTTTTACCATTATTAAGATTGACGTTCATCTGATTATCACTCTTAGTTTGGCACTTACAACTTTGCCATATGAGAGAACTTTGAGTTCTTAATTTACCACATTTGCGCATGTGGCACGCCACGCCAGCCCGACACGTTGACGCCCAGTCAGCATAGGCACGCGAAATGTCATTGCTGCCCCTGGCATCAGCTTCGTCTTCTAGCTCCATCCCTAACAGCTGGGTCCTCGCCGGAGCAGCTGCTCCCCATGCGAGCTCCCCAGTGGCGACGGAGCTCCTCGCGAGATCCTCCTCGGTGGCAGTAGTAGCCACGGCCTCAACCCGGCGAGGTCGTGGCCGACGTAGCCCACCGTTGACCACCCGCTCACCACGGACACGTCGCAGTAGCTCTGCAGGAACATCTCCACCAGCACCTTGTGGTTCTGCGGCTGGTTTCCAGCTCCTAGTGGCTGCAGCACGCTGACATGCTCGCCGGTCACCGTGGCCTGCTCGTAGTACATGGACTTGAGCCTTTCGGCATATTCCGGCTGCGCCGAGATGACGAGCACCGCCTTGGACGACGTCGCAGCCACCGCGTGCTCACTTGACACCACTTTGGGATCTACCTCGGGCAGGATCTTCTCCTGACTCGTGCACGCCGCGATCTGGTTGAAGTACGCCTCCGTCGACACAGAGTTCCTTGCGAGGGTCGTGATCTGAAGCCCAATCTTCTCATCGAACTAGGCCATGTACGACGTGTAGTACCCCTAGATCATCTTCCACACCTTGTTGGACGGGTGGAACAGGTACCTTTCGATGTGGTGGAACGCCGTGTCTGTGGTCAGGAACATCCACCGGAGCTCGTCCTCGAACTGTGGCACGAGGAACAGCCCCGACACGAAGTAGAGGTCGGAGCACAGCAGCAGCCAGTTCACCTTCCCCAGCATGGTCTGGTCGTCGTCGCAGAAGAAGCGCTGGTCGGGCAGCTGGTAGTCATGTGCCAGGTGGAGGTACGCGTACGACGGCAGCGACTCGGACCGCACGCCGACGGGGTCGTCGTTGCTGATCTTCTTGGTGCCCAGCAAGCTCCCGTAGCTATGCTCGCTGCCACGGCAGAGCTGCGTGAGGTTGTGCACGGGGAAGCCCGGGGGCAGCTCCCAGGACGTGCCCGGGAAGGGCTCGCAGAAGAGGCCCGCCATGTCCTTGGCCATGTCGATGAGCAAGACGCGGTGGGTGAGCAGCGCGTAGAGAAAGGCGAACGCCATGGAGACCATGCGGTCGCCGAGGTGGTTGTCGAGCGTCCACATGAGGTAGCTGTACTCAGCGAGGCCCATACTGTTGTGGGCAGAGGCAAGCTGCCTCACGTACTTGTCGTACAAGGGCGTGCTAGGCCCGCACCTGCGGTGGAGCGCCTCGTACTTGCGCAGCCGCAACACGAGGTACGGCGACGCCCTGCGGTACAGCGAGGAGAGGTATCGGCTCAGGCAGATGCTCTCGCTGACGTCCGGCGAGAGCAGGCCACCGAGGAGGATGTCGTGGCTCTCCAGCGGCGAATCCGAAGGCTCCGACGACGATAGGAAGACAAAGCTGACGAGTGGGGCCCACCTGACAGTGAGAGGGAGCCGTAGAACCCGGTTGCTAGAGATGGAGAGAGAGGAGCAGGCCAGGGGAAGCAAGGACATTTCGCGTGCCTATGCTGACCGGGCGCCAACGTGTCGGGCTGGCGTGGGGTGCCACATGTGCAAATGTGGTAAATTAAGAACTCAAAGTTCTCTCGTATGATAAAGTTGTAAGTGCCAAACTAAGAGTGATAATCGGGTGAACGTCAATCTTAATAATGGTAAAAATGTAAAAACTCCTAAATGGATCGGAGTGACTGTTCATCTGAACACGCAAACCTGCTTCTATTGCATGATAATTTTCTTTTTTACGTTTCTTATTGTACAAAATTTCTTTCAAAAAGCTCAAATTCACATTTGCTTGCATCCGTATGTCATCTGCACTTTTTTTGTAATGCTCTCAGGACGGACAGACGTGACTTCCCATTTCCTACCTTATCCGTGGACTCGCTCCCTTCCGCACTCCTTCAAAACAAAAATCTCTCTACTGTGTTCGACCTCCATCATCGCAGTCTTATCCATCGCTCCATCGGACCTCCACGGCCGACTCCACCGTGCCGCCCGACTCCCCCACTCCGCGCTCCACTTCACCGCTCGCCTACACCACGGCATCCGCCCGCCACGGGCATCACCACTGCCCGCTTAGCCGCCGAGCAGGTGCTTTTCCAAGGTGTGCTGGCTAAGGCCGTCGCGCAGGTGCTTGCCCAGGGGTGCTCACGCAGATCCTCACCCACAATGCTCGTGCGCCTCGCGCAGGTGCTCACCAAGACTGCCGAGCAGGTCCTCGCCCAAGGGCGCACCGTGCGAGCTCCATGCGCCGCCGCCGACCTCTGTGTCGGTGTCGAGCACCGTGATTCGTTCAAGCAGCAATGTGACATTGCGCGCTGAAAACGCATGTTGCGAGAGACCAAGAGTATGTTTCAAGTGTTTCAAATGTTTCATCTGAATGTTGCAAGTATTTCACGTGGATGTTGCAAAAATAGATCGGGATATTGCAATGGTTGTACACGTAAGTTGCAAGCTTTTGTTCCCAATGTTGCAGCTGTTTTTTCCAGACGCATGTTGCAAGTATGTTTATTTGAATGTTGCATATGTTTCATACATATGTTGGAAGCGTTTTATCTAGATGTTACGTATGTTTTATATGGTTTTTGAGTGTTTTCAGGTGCTTTTTGCAGGTGTAATTTACAAAATCATTTCCAAATCTTTGGCTGACAGACTCAAGCACCACCTTCCTCACTCAATCAATCTAGCTCAGGCAGCGTTCATTAAAAATGACATATCTCGGCCAGTATCATTGTCACACAAGAAATCATTCACTCCTTCAATTTAAAATCTTGGAATCGGACGGCTTTCCTTTTGAAGTTGGATCTGGCTCGGGCTTTTGACCGTCTGGAATGGGATTTTGTTATGGCTACCCTTCATTGTCAAGGGTACCATGGGAATTTCAGTCGCCTTATACATGCATGGATGCATTTCAACGTCCACTTTCTCTGTTCTCGTTAATGGCGAGCCCACTGAATCCTTTCGATCTCAGCGAGGAATCAGGCAGGGTTACCCTTTGTCTCCGTGCTTTTTGTTATTGCCATCAATGAACTTACCCATCGTCTTCAGTCTGAACTGCAACATTCCAACCTCTCTAGGGTTACTCAGGGGTAGGCTGCCGCCAGTCCACTCCCTTCTGTTTGCAGACGACTTGATTCTCTACGGCAAAGCCGCTGTTGATGAAGCCATGACCATCCGCCACGTATTCCAAGAGTTCTCCAATCTCTCTAGCCAAGTTCCAAATTTCCAAAAGTAAGCTTACCCTGTTCACCAAGATTGTGGATGATCACACAAAAGCCCAGCTCAAATCTATTTTTCCTGTACCCGGCCTGCAGCCCAACATTATGCACCTAGGTCACCCTGATCTTCAGCTACATAGACACGACCAAAGCCTATGAATTCATCGTAAACAAGTTTTGTGCCAAGCTTACTGCTGTCACAGCTAAGGCCAGTCTCAATGGGGAATTTCATTATGTTGTTTCCAAGACTGCCATGTCATTTGAAATGAAATAAAACTTGGATGAAACACCCACTCTCAATGGAGAGTTTCATTCCATGGTTTCATAGACATTTAATTCAAAGACTCATAGAGAGTTGATAATCGTGCCAAGAGAGTTTTATCTAAATGAAATCCATTTCATCTCTCTCTTCTTAAATACACTGTCATGTCATCAAAAGTGTCTATGTGGCAACCTATTTAATGTAAATGAAACTCACATGAAACTCCCACTGAGACTGGCCTAACAAACTCAACCTTGTAGCCCATCTCACTTCCATTAAATTTGTCCTTGCTTCCATTCCTGTTTATTACATGTTAACTGTCCTTTTTCTCAAAGCCTTTTGTGGAAAAAATCAACTCTATTATTCATCGATTCTGGTGGGCTGGAGTGCAGGAAGACAACACCACTAATCCTATTACTTTTCGTTCGGGGGGGGGGGGGGGGGGGGGGGGGGCATCTGCCAATGTAAAGAAAATGGACGACAAAAGCCTCGTCACTCAGGCAACTTGGAACATAGTTACTAACAAAAATAGCTTACTGACTAGCATTCTGAAAGCAAAATATTTCCCCAACTCCACTTTTTGGACGGCTACTACTACTGGCCCTCGTTATATGTTCTGGTCTTCAATCATGCAGGTCAAAAAGGAGCTCATTCAGAAAACGGTATACCAGGTTCATGCAGAAACAGTTCCATTTGGTCCACGCCTTGGTGCAATTTATTTGGCAATCTATTCATGACCACCACCTAATTCCGGTTTCCCAAGCTCCTTTACCCAATACTGTCTCAGATTTATGGATGTCTAAGGGCACCCACAACAATAAGAGCTATATACTAGCTCTAAGCCAACCTCTATAACAGTATTAGGTTTTAGTAATTACTCATAATATGATTAGATCCACATGACACTGTCACATGATCTGTAATGCCCAGAAGATTTATTGCAAAAAAAATACTAACAACTTTCTGGTACATATGGAAAGTTAGAAACGACAAAAGATTTGGAAAAAAAAATTGGACTCCTCACACCATTCGGTGGCAGCAAACATCTCGGTGGCAAACTTAATCAACTATACAGGTGACGACCAGCACTATACTACACTACCAGCGGAAGGAAATGAAGGTGACAGCTGCTGAAACACAGAACCAGGCGTACAGGAACCAAGCCCTTCCACAAACACCACCGACACCGGTGCACGAAATCAGACCAGGTATGAATCCTACACATGCAGGAGGAAACACTCAGGAGGCAATCCACTACCAGGCGCAGCAACCAAACGGAGGAAGGCAGTGAAGCTGTCATGAACACCGAAAGTGCTGCAGCTCCGACACTGATGCGGAATCAACAAGCCGCTCACATTCAGTTCTCAGGTATGAATCATACAATTGCAGGACAGAATACCCAGGCTGCAATCCACGATTGGGTGAACTGGAACAATGGAACAGCCTCAAATACACACATTGTACAACTCCCAGCACTGCTCCCAGGCTCCAGATGCTACACCGATGCATCCACGGTGCCAGACCAGGACTCGGACTGGGAATCTATATTATCAATACAGGAATGCATCCACCTCAAAACATCTACATCAAGGCTGCAATTACAAACTCTGTCTCGGTGGTCATGGCAGAGGCAGCTGCCCTGGTGCTTGATGCTACTGTCACCGAAAGACTGCAGATACACAACATCACCTTCCTATCAGACAACCAGGAACTTGTCAACTTCTTCAATTCAGGTGATCAGTCCACACCGCCTGATTGTAGAATCAAGCACCTCACCCAAATACTTGTTGGATTTATTATGGGCTAGGCCCATTTATATATTTAATAAATCAATAACTCTATGGCTTGTAATTGTGGGTATTATTATTTGTACCGGATTGGAAGTTAAAAGGACGTTGACTCAACTTAAATGATTGGAATTAATCCGTCTAACTTGAGAAGTTGAGAAATGGACAAAGGCGTGCCACACGCGCGCGCGCGTCGCCGCCGGCCGGGCCGGGCTCGGGTCGGGGTAGGCGGGCGTGGCGTGTTAGTTTTTAGCACCCACTAACCCGACCTGACTCTTGATCTCCCGGGGTCTCTCTGTCTTCCCGGCGCATGCCTCTGTAACCTCTTCGTTTTTCCCTGCGAGTCTTCCAACTCCAGTTAAATAGAGAACACACGTATTCTGGAAAAACATTCAGTTGCTTGATGGCTTTCCTCATCTCGTAACTCTGCGCGCACGGAGGAGCGAGAGGGCAGGTGCCTCCGAAGCCCTTGTCGTTCGGGACCTTGCACGGGGGATCGGCAATTAGGTTTTTGGGGAGCGTCTATGCGACTGCCCGAAGAGCCGCCGTCACCATACGTCGTCTTCCTCCCGTTCGCTGACAGAAGGAACATCTTCTTCTCCTACGGCATGTCAAGGGAAGCTGGAACTTCGGAATTGCGGATGGGAGGGTATGATCGTTTCATCTTCTCTATGTTTTACGTTCTACATGTTTCAGTAGTTCATCAGTTTGTTTCATATGTTCAGTCATGTCATTTCATAAGATATCTTATGTCTGTTCCTGCTAGATATATGCTCTACATATGTGTTTCCTGTTTACAGTCTTGTTGTTTCGTATGTAGCTTTATGCTTGTTGCAGATATGAAATATAAATCATTCCATGAGTTTCTCTTTGTTATGATTCATGATCTTCATAAGTTTCACATGATATATGATCCAGCATGTAGTTTTACCATGGATATAATCGATATCATGATTTCAATGATTAATAATTCTTTATATGTCATCATCATGCTGTTAATTTATGGAATTAAAATGACATGAAAATTGCCTATTATCCTAACAATCCAAAAACCTAATTTTAGGCATTTTCTGTCAGAGGTTTTGCTGCTGTGTTAAAGCCTGATCCTTTTGATGGTAAAAACTTCTTGATCTGGAAAGCTAAGATGGAATTGTGGCTCACTGCAATGTCATGTTATCATGTCTCTAAGGGCAAACCTGCTTACTTGCCTCCTGAGGATGAGGCTAAGTTTAAAGCTGATGACAACCTCTTTCGAGGTGCAGTGATTAGCGCACTTGATCCAAAATTCCAGAAAAGCTATATCATCCTTCCTACAGGGAAAGAGTTGTGGGATGCACTTGTGGGAAAGTTTGGAGTTACCGATGCTGGTAGCGAGCTGTACCTCATGGAGCAGCTGTATGACTATAAGATGGCTGAGAACCGATCTGTAGTGGAACAGGCTCATGAGATTCAGGCACTAGCTAAGGAACTTGAGCTCTTTCCATGTGTCTTACCTGACAAGTTTGTGGCTAGCGGTATAATCGCCAAGTTACCACCTTCTTGGAAGGACTTTGCTACCTCACTCAAACATAAGAGACAGGAGTTCAATGTTGAAGAGCTCATTGGTACTCTTGATGTTGAGGAGAGAGCGAGAGCAAAAGACAATGAAAAGAGTATTGAGACCTCTACTGCTAATGTGGTACATAAGAGAAACTCTGGATTCCGCAAGTATAAAAAGAAGAAAAACCAGAACAAGCAAGAGAACACAACTAAGCCTGTTCAAACAGCACAGTTTAAAAAGAAGAACAACAACAATAGAGATGGAGGCTGCTTTGTTTGTGGCAGTGAACAGCACTGGGCAAGTGAGTGCCTTGAGCGCAAGTTCAAGCAGGAAAAGAAATCAGCAAATGTTGTCACTACTGATACTGGAGAAGGAGCAACTGGGTATGGTAATTCTTTACCATTTGTTCTTTCAGTATGTAATTCACCTGAGTGGTGGATGGATAGTGGTGCAAATATTCATGTGTGTGCTGATGTTTCTCTGTTTTCTTCCAACCAGGTCGAGAGGTCTGGCGCCTTGTTGATGGGAAATGGGTCGCGTGCTCATGTTCTTGGTGTTGGTATGGTCATTCTGAAGTTTACTTCAGAAAAGACGGTGCCATTGAAGAGCGTGCAGCATGTGCCCTCCATCAAGAAGAATCTTGTTAGTGTGTCTATGCTATGTCGAGATGGCTACAAAATTGTTCTAGAGTCGAATAAATGTGTTGTGTCGAAACATGGTTCTTTTGTTGGTAAAGGATATGATTGCGGAGGCTTGTTCCGCTTATCACTGCATGATGTGTGTAATAAAATGGTGAATTATATTAATATTTCTGATGAGTCGGATTTATGGCATTCACATTTCTGTCATGCAAGTCTTGGCTGTCTTATGCGGTTAGCAAATCTAAATTTAATTTCTAAATTCAATTTGGTCAAAAAGTCTAAGTACCATATATGTGTTGAATCAAAACAACCCCGCAAGCATCACAAGGCTGCTGAGGCGAGGAATTTAGCACCTCTAGAACTTGTCCATTCTAATTTATGCAAAATGAATGGAATTTTGACTAAAGGCAGTAAAAGATACTTCCTCATGTTTATAGATGACTCCACCAGGTTTTGCTATGTGTATCTCTTAAAAACAAAAGATGAAGCGTTTAATTATTTTAAGACCTATAAAGCTGAAGTCGAGAACCAACTTGAGAGGAAAATAAAGCGGTTAAGGTCCGATCGAGGTGGATAATTTTTCTCTAATGTTTTTGATGAGTTCTGTGTGGAACATGGTATTGTTCATGAGAGGACACCGCCATTCTCACCACAATCCAATGGGATTGCTGAAAGGAAAAACCGCACTCTAACAGAGTTAGTGAATGCCATGTTGAGTACAACGGGATTATCCAAGGAATGGTGGGGTGAGGCGATTTTGACAGCATGTCATGTCCTGAACAGAGTTCCAACAAAGAACAAAGAGATCACACCATTTGAGGAATGGGAAAAAAGAAGATTAAATCTCTCATATTTGTGCACTTGGGGTTGCATGGCTAAAGTAAATGTGCTAATCAACAAAAAGCGTAAACTTGGGCCTAAAACTGTTGATTATATTTTCCTTGGCTATGCCTTTCACAGCATTGGGTATAGGTTCTTAATTATAAAATCTAAAGTTCCTGATATGTATGTTGATACAATCATAGAATCCAAAGACGCTACATTCTTTGAGAATGAATTCCCAATGAAGAATACACCTAGTGAAACAAGTCATGAGACTATAATTCCCCATGAACACGAACTGTCTATTCCAATAGATCATGCTGAAGAATCTCATGTATACATCCCTAAGGAGGATGACACTATAGTCACTCGAAAGAGTAAGAGACAGAGGGTTGCAAAATTCTTTGGTGATAATTATTTAGTGTACCTTGTGGAAGACATACCAACCACCATTAGAAAGGCATATTCTTCTCCTGATGCTGACTTGTGGAAGGAAGCAGTAAGGAGTAAGATGGATTCTATTATGTCTAATGGAACTTGGGAGGTCGTTGACCGTCCTTATGGGTGTCAACCTATAGGTTGCAAATGGATTTTCAAGAAAAAGCTTAGGCCTGATGGTATAATTGAGAGGTACAAGGCAAGGCTTGTGGCCAAAGGATATACCCAAAAAGAGGGTGAAGATTTCTTTGACACCTATTCACCAGTTGCTCGATTGACTACAATTCGCACCTTAATTGCCGTGGCTGCCTCTTATGGTCTTATCATTCATCAGATGGATGTTAAGACAGCTTTCCTGAATGGAGAGTTAGAAGAGGAGATCTATATGGATCAGCCAGAAGGGTTCATTGCGGATGGTCAAGAGAACATGGTGTGCAGGTTGTTAAAATCATTATATGGCCTAAAACAAGCACCTAAGCAATGGCATGAAAGGTTTGATAATACTTTAACATCTAACGGTTTCTCTGTGAATGAAGCTGACACGTGTGTGTATTATCGATATGGTGGGGGTGAAGCTGTTATGCTGTGCCTATATGTTGATGATATCTTGATCTTTGGATCAAATCTCAATGTGATTAAGGAAGTAAAGAAACTTCTGTTGAGCAATTTTGAAATGAAAGATTTGGGAGAAGCTAATGTTATTTTGAACATCAAGCTTATTAGAGAAGGTGATGGTGGGGTAACTCTGTTACAATCCCACTATGTGGAAAGGTATTAAGTCGCTTTGGTTTTAGTGACTGTGATCCTGCTCCCATGCCTTATGATCCTAGCGTGCTATTGAGGAAAAAAATCAAAGAATAGCAAGGGATCAACTGACATACTCCCAGATCATTGGATCACTCATGTACCTTGCGAGTGCGACAAGGCCTGATATCTCATATGCTGTGAGCAAGCTGAGCCAGTTTGTGTCAAACCCGGAAGATGATCACTGGCGTGCTCTTGAGAGAGTGTTGCGTTATCTAAAAGATACTATGACTTATGGTATTCATTATACTGGACATCCAAAAGTGCTGGAAGGCTATTGTGATGCCAATTGGATTTCTGATGCTGATGAGCTTTATGCCACGAGCAGATATGTGTTTCTGCTTGGAGGTGGCGCTGTTTCCTGGAAGTCTTGCAAGCAGACTATCTTAACGAAGTCTACAATGGAAGCAGAACTCGCTGCATTGGACACTGCTGGAGCTGAGGCTGAGTGGCTTCGTGATTTCCTGTTGGATTTACCGGTAGTTAAAAAATCGATACCGGCTATCTCAATGAACTGTGACAACCAGACTGTGATCACAAAGGTCAACAGTTCCAGGAATAACATGAAGTCCACAAGGCATGTTAAAAGAAGATTAAAGATTGTCAGAAAGTTGAAAACCTCTGGAGTTATAACATTGGACTATGTTCACACGTCGAATAATCTGGCAGATAAATTCACTAAGGGACTATCACGAAATGTGATAGAAAGTGCATCGAGAGAGATGGGTATGAGACCCACGTGAAAGTCTACTGTAGTGGTAACCTGCTCTATGTGATCGGAGATCCCGTGAAGTAGAGTGGTGAAACAAGCTATAAGTAGATTGAGAGGAAAGTTCCCTACGAACCTATCTCTGATGCATATCTTTCTTTCTGTAAGGCAGGATGGTATTTACCTTAATGTATTTCGAGAGTCTTATAAAGATGAGATGTTGTCCTACATAATATCTTTTGAGAAGTACACCTATATGAGTCAGACTGCTGGTCACAGTCTATGGGACCTGGGTTATCCCTAAACACACATGAAAGGCATAGAAGTGTGACTTATATGCTTCAAACAGCGGGAATGCTTGTTGCAACCTAGTACCAGCTAAGGATTTGAGTGAATCTCACCTCACACAAAACTGTCAATTCAAGGCATAGTCCATTGTTCAGTTGTGACTGAGTGAAACTCTTGTTCTAGGTGGATGTTCAACTTAATAGTCTCCATCGAAACACTGGTATATCAAAGAATTGTGATTCTGGAACTATACAATTACAAACCCTAGAGTTTGGTGGGGATTGTTGGATTTATTATGGGCTAGGCCCATTTATATATTTAATAAATCAATAACTCTATGGCTTGTAATTGTGGGTATTATTATTTGTACCGGATTGGAAGTTAAAAGGACGTTGACTCAACTTAAATGATTGGAATTAATCCGTCTAACTTGAGAAGTTGAGAAATGGACAAAGGCGTGCCACACGCGCGCGCACCGCCGCCGCCGCCGGCTGGGCCGGGCTCGGGCTCGGGCTCGGGTCGTGGCGTGGCGTGGCGAGGCGAGGCAGGCGGGATGTGGCGTGTTAATTTTTAGCACCCACTAACCCGACCTGACTCTTGATCTCCTGGGGTCTCTCTGTCTTCCCGGCGCATGCCTCTGTAACCTCTTCGTTTTTCCCTGCGAGAGTCTTCCAACTCCAGTTAAATAGAGAACACACGTATTCCGGAAAAACATTCAATTGCTTGATGGCTTTCCTCATCTCGTAACTCTGCGCGCACGGAGGAGCGAGAGGGCAGGTGCCTCCGAAGCCCTTGTCGTTCGGGACCTTGCACGGGGGATCGGCAATTAGGTTTTTGGGGAGCGTCTACGCGACTGCCCAAAGAGCCGCCGTCACCATACGTCGTCTTCCTCCCGTTCGCTGACGGAAGGAACATCTTCTTCTCCTACGGCATGTCAAGGGAAGCTGGAACTTCGGAATTGCGGATGGGAGGGTATGATCGTTTCATCTTCTCTCTGTTTTACGTTCTACATGTTTCAGTAGTTCATCAGTTTGTTTCATATGTTCAGTCATGTCATTTCATAAGATATCTTATGTCTGTTCCTGCTAGATATATGCTCTACATATGTGTTTCCTGTTTACAGTCCTATTGTTTCGTATGTAGCTTTATGCTTGTTGCAGATATGAAATATAAATCATTCCATTTGTTTCTCTTTGTTATGATTCATGATCTTCATAAGTTTCACATGATATATGATCCAGCATGTAGTTTTACCATGGATATAATCGATATCATGATTTCAATGATTAATAATTCTTTATATGTCATCATCATGCTGTTAATTTATGGAATTAAAATGACATGGAAATTGCCTATTATCCTAACAATACTCATCAACTCAACAAGGCAACGGAACACAAGAATCTACAAGATTAGGAGGACCCAAAATCACATTGCTCATACATTAGCAAAACAGGCTTTTGTATACTCTCAACCCCACCCTACAAGTCTATCATTGTCATGTTCCAACAGAGATCATGTCATACAGTGCCCACCAATACTGGAAGCACTGGATAATGTACTGAAAGACCATGTAACAATTCTAACAGCTAGACGCTGTTGAAATATGTGCATGTTTGTTGACAAAAAAAAAAGACTCCTCCAATAAGCCAATAAGTAGAGAACCCCACAAAGATGCCTTCATTCTTATATAAACTGCATTCTCATGTGTTATCACCCGAAAAGTAGCAGAAAATGGGATCTGTTAGCTCAAGTTATCAGCATAGAAATCAGAGGCTCCTCTTTTGCTGCTACTGCACTCTTATCTGTTTGAAAGTACATATGCCATTTTGTCCTAATGTTCCATAGTTTACTCAAATAATAGAGCACAAGTTAGTCCTACAATTCTTGAATGCCATAACAGCTGAACTTATCTCTCCTCCATGCCATCTGTTAAACAATTTTTGCTTGGTTTGTAGTTGTCCATCTGTAATCATATTATTATTATTTTTGTAAATTTGCCATTATAAGGTACATTGCTGAGCTACAGAATGAAAGCACAACAGACAACTAAAATGAGATTGATTCTCTAGGCTACAATGTATGGAAGACGGGCTGGTACACTCCAAGCCGCGCCGGTGTTTCTAGTGCACCTCAGCCCAAAGGGCTGAGCCGTGATTCATCGACGAGCCCAACAAACCACCAAACATAATTTTGGGCCCTAATTTGTGCTATAAGCAAAATTTAAGACCAATCAAGTAATTATAAGTAGTCTGTTGTGCTGCCGAGCACAAGTAAAGAACATCAAATAAAAGAACATTTAAAACAAAGTTATATTCACACTAGCTCTACTTTATTAACAGAATTACCTGCAACATCAAACATTGCCAATAACTACTACATAAAGATTTAGTGCATTACAGATTAGTAAGTCAAACTGTGGCACTGTCAGATTGCCACAATTACAGAAATCTTACAATATACATAGTTCATTTAGCAACCCCCTACTTCCACACTAGAAAAAGGAATAGACCTCATCAAATTTAACAGCAAACAAGAGTACGAGTCAAGCAGCAACTACTCAAAGGATGCGCATACACCTACCCCTCTTTCTTCACATTCGAAGGGATCGGTTTTAGACAAATCATGGGCATGATTAATATGCATGAATGCATGCTCACATCTTTTAGTAGTAAAATAAAACCGAGCACATCTTGAAACCCTTCTCTCCAGCTGGAGCAGCTGATGCTGCTCTGCAACAAATCTATCAGTCACACTGTCCCTTTGACACTCAAATGTCATTGACTCCAGCATCTTTGCGTTCAGTACAAAGAATGTTGCAAAGTTAACTTGTGACTTTATGCCTCGATAATTATTCAACACGACTGTCTTGAGACGGATGTTAAGGCATTTAATAAGATTATGATGTTTACGGCGCCATAAATTCTTGTCTCCCACCTTGTATGACTGAAAAGGAAAAAAAAAGTATACAAACCACTATAGGAACTGCTGGATTCCCCGAGTGCCGGTTGCACTCGGGGAAGGCCCAGTTGCACTCGGGGAAGCCTTCCCCGAGTGCAACACTCGGGGAAGAGCCTCCGGCTAATCCTCTCACGGGAAAGTCGCCTTCCCCGAGTGTCAAAAATCGTGCACTCGGGGAAGGCTTTGCCGAGTGCCGTGCTGGCACTCGGGGAAGACTTGACGCCGTTGGCCGGCGGCCGACGTTGTTTTTTTTTTATTTTCTTCCCCGAGTGCAACACTCGGGAAAGATTTTTAATTTTTTTTTAAAATACTCTTTGCCGAGTGCCGAAGTTCAGGCACTCGGGGAAGAAATTTGTTTTTTTTTATAAAAATCCCTCTTCCCCGAGTGCCACAGCACAGGCACTCGGGGAAGCCACCTCTAAAATTCTTTTTTTTTGTTTTTTGCTTTTCCACGTAAACAACAAAGCATATATATATATATATATATATATATATATATATATATATATATATATATATATATATATATATAACCACAAATCAACATCAATATGTCACAAACCACATTTATATATCACAAACGACCAAATTTGTCCGAAATCCACAATATATTACAAACCACACGTTCAAAAGTACACACTATTCCAAGTTCACAAGTTCAATACAAAAAAACGACTCCGAAGGCGGCTCACGGCGACTGTGAGGGGTGGGACGCCCCAGCGTGCGATCCCGGCGACGGTCCAGGTGGGGATGGCCCGACGTGCGATGCCGGCGACCCTTCGACATGGTTCGACGCCCCACCCGATTGATGCTGCAAAAAAGAGAAGAGATTGCACGTGAGTGACAAGATAAAAATATAAGGAGTGTAAAGAAAAGTTGAAAATTTCGGCAGCACCTCCCCTGCATGGGGAGGTTTCCAAAACCTGCAAGAAAAACGTCGGCACGAAGGCCGACAACCACATTTCCAGCACGAAGGCCGACACATCAACAAATCCGGCACGAATGCCAACACATCAACAAATCCGGCACGAAGGCCATCACTAGGTTTGACACTAAGCATGAGCAAAGAAAGTAAAACATCCGTACTCATACTCACCGGAGTAGACTCTCGACGATATGGTGGTGGTGGTGGTGGTGCAAGCAGCTCTGCTGGAATCTCCCAACCACTACGGGATACTGATTAATTACCGAGTGTGATAAACACTCGGCAAATATGGAGAAACACTCGGTAAATTGTTTACCGAGTGCCACACTCGGTAAACATGACTCGGTAAACAACGACTCGGTAAAGTTAGTTTACCGAGTGTCAACTAACGGGGCACTCGGAGAATAAATCTTACCGAGTGCTACGCCGGCACTCGGTAAACAACTACGACGTGACGGTCGTCAGTCCCCAAGCTCGCCGTTAACGGCGTCGTTTACCGAGTGTTAGACATAGCACTCGGTAAACAGATAACCATTTTCATGATTAAAACAATTCCGCAAATATTTTTCCCTAATATAGTTTACCGAGTTACCAGTAACACTCGGTAAACATGTAACTCGTTAACCGAGTGTTCCACTCGGTAAAAAATGGCACATATATCCGAGTGGGGTTGTGGCACTCGGTAAAAAATGGCACCACTCGGCAAAATTAACAGAATCAGAACCAATTTGGTTCTATTCTCTGTTTTACCGAGTGTAACACTCGGTAAACATGACCATTACCGAGTGTAACACTCGGTAAAACTTGTCCACAGTATTTTTTTTTGTTTGTTTCAGTGCATATCCAGCCACAATTAACAACAATTATAACAGAATATCACAGTTACCAACAGATAGACAATATATATCACATATATGTCCACAAATGTCACATCCACTCATTATAACCAACATATAGCTACAACAAATGTCACAAGCACAATGCAAAGTCCACAAACACCATCAACATGTCCAAAGTCCACAAAGTTCAACCCACTTCTAAGTTCAACATACAAACAAGTGAAACATGGTCCTGTCACATGGTCGGAGCCCTACCGAGAAACGGAGACAAGTCCAAGTCTTGATCGTTGTTCGATCCAGCTGTAGAAGGTCCCTGGAATGAGGGAGCAAAAGAAAATAAACATATTTGTCAATTAATCATAAGGTAGTATGCCAAATTCAAATATTCCTTCGAAAGACCAGTTAACAGTGACATCAATATATAGGCATATAATAGATAACACATATCAAGTTAGTTGCTGTTTAGGTCTCCTCTATGTGCAAGATATCGTCACACATGGTCGAGTAGACTGAACATGAATTGGGCAA
The DNA here is from genome assembly GCF_019320115.1 of Miscanthus floridulus. NCBI lineage: Eukaryota > Viridiplantae > Streptophyta > Magnoliopsida > Poales > Poaceae > Miscanthus > Miscanthus floridulus. The sequence goes on from NC_089582.1 coordinate 48,672,514, forward strand.
ACACCTATGTACTCATGTAGAACCTAACATGATGCCTTTCAAGGTCTGAACAATATTACTAATAATCTAACTTATACATGTATGTATCCTACTCTCTTCTAGGTTCTAACATGATAGTGTTGACTGTAGACAATCTGAACTGAAAAAGCCTTTCAAGATGAAGAGTGACTCACAGGAGTGCCGTCGCGCGGAGGTGGAGGCACCAATGGTATCATCGGCGGCAGCGGAGGCGGTGGAGGCTGGCCCATGCTCTGAGAAAAGCTGGCCATGTACTCGTACCAGGCCTTCTGCGATTGCTGGAAGGCCTCAAGCTAGGCCTGCACTCGCGCCCTCTCCTGTGCCAACTCGGCCTGGTGCGATAGCTGGAGGGCCTGAAACTGGCTCTGTGAGGCCTGCTGTGACTCCTGCAGGGCTTCAATCTGGGCCTACAATTATTTATCACATAGTTAGATTGCAAATAAAGAATGGGTAGAAAATGAATGGACAACGAATGCAACAGAACTAACCTGGAGTGCTACCACCTGGGGCTGTGAGCGTGGGCGTATGGCCGGGCTCGAACTCGTGCTCCGGGCTCTAATCTGGGCGAGTGTCTGAGTGTTGGCCGTGTCTATGGTGCTGTTGCCCATATAGTACCTCCCGTGTGGCTTACCTGGTCCCAACCTCATGACGATGTCACCCTCGAGGTCAGCGGTGCTCGGATCAAATTCTGGCCCATGGATCTCTCTCGCCATCGCCGTGTACTCGCTGAGGCGACTGTGCACGCTCAGGTTACTGTATGCCTCGGGCGGGTCCTCCGGGTTGTAGACGAGGTCGGGGTCCTTTGCCTTGCCCTTGTGTGCCAAGGCATATGCCTTGAACGAGGCGCACTCCTGGCCGGGGTGGAACCGCGTCTGCAGGAAGAAGCACAACAATAAGATATTATGCATTCAGAAGTTAGCGTAGCAACAACGAAATGAAATCCGCGTACATATCTGGCTGCATATTCCTTGAGGGTAGTGGGCCCTTGTTTGTGCGAGGAACCCTGCATCATCGCACGGCAACGTGAGCGTACGGCGTGATATTGCATCATCACATGGCATGACACTACCACAAACAAATCACCGATGACAAGCTGGCCGTGCCCTCCTTGCCTTCACTCATGAAATTCAGATCAGCAAAGCTGGCCGTGCCCAGTGGGCACAGAGCGAACTATTCTTTCGCCTTTTACTAAAGAATAGCGTGTGCCCGCTGCACCAAGCAGCATACGCCTATTTTTGGAGGGTTCTTCCTCTCTGTGAGGAGGAGCCCAACAATTCAATGCAAAGTTGGGTTGTTCTTGAGGAGCCCAACAATTCAATACTAGTTTTGTGGGGTACATCTAATCTATTTTTAGATTGTAGCTAATTCATTAATACAACATTTATGATCTGAAGCTCAAACAGAATTTACATATTTCTGAAAGAAAAAATAAGAGTATATCTCCTATTGTGCAATTCATGGAAGTTTCTGTGAGTTATTTTTTCTTGATTTTAATATATGATTATACCCTACGCTGAACAATGTGCATTTGGCAAGAAGGAAGTGATCATGTGAACCAAACCATATTTCAGTTGTTTTTCTGGTTTATAAAACTAGTTTTGTGGTCTCCTCCCTTTCCTAAAGCTCAACGCCTCAAAAGTCCTCTCAACAAACTCCCCCACTTCATGCAGTTATTTCAGAATTGACCACATCATTTCACACTCTATGCACTTACGCTGCCCCTAGATCAAACCTGCCAAACCCCAACTACACAACAATGGTACCATACCAGAATTTTCAACCCCGAATGCAAGCAAGCCAGCATCTCTCTAGCATATCCCAATGGGGAATCCAGCAGTGAGAGGCTCCAGAGAAAAATGCTGGGTCAAAGTTCGGTCATAGCATATATTCCAAGTTCAGAATCACACTGTCATTATCTCATAGTTGAGGTTGATTCATCATGGGCCGATAACCACCAGTCCACCACATTCCTCTGGAATCTTTTGTTCCTGTTGAACTTCCTGGTTGTAACTAACAGGTCCTCAACGAGAATAGGAACCTAAACAAAAGGCAAGGAGGTCATGGTCTATCAGATCAGCTGAATTTCATGAGTGGTGCACCGACAAAGCTGGCCATGCCCGGCCGGGGATCATCGACACACACAAACATACTACTACTAACCAGCTGCAGCAGGCCGGTCCTGTGCCATGCATGCCTCCACATTCTCCACTCTCCCCACTCTGATAAAAGATGGCAGCGGCCGGCTAGCCCAGGCACTGCAGAGAGAGATGAATAATGCAGGATATGCTAAAGTGGTAGAGAGAGAGAGAGGACTACTTTAGGGGCCCCACCCATGGCTGCTGCACCCTGCAATGGGGCAACGGGCAACGCTGATCGAAGAGAAAATAAGAACAGGTGGCTTGTATTTTTGTTCACAGGATACTTCTCAGATTTAGACAGGTGGCTTTATTTGTTTCCTTAACCTTCATATTGGGGTTGCATATCATAAATACTGAACTTTGTTTTCGTGTAGTCAGAGCTTAAAACAGTGAAGCGTAGGTTGCTTGATCAATGTGGCGTGCAGGTTGTTTGATGTGAAATCAATTTATTATATACCATGAGAAATAACTAGAGGTACCTCTATGATGTATGTAATTTGTAGATCAACTATTAGTCTATTCTTATGTGTTAATTGTCTCCTCTGTTAATTACAGGTCAAACCTAGGCCACCAAGGTTACAAGTTGAGATATATGCTTCAAATGGTTTCTACAGTCTTCCAGTGATACCAGTTTGCACGCGATCAACGTCGTGCCACGCTGCCAATCATCGATGATAGAGGGCACCATGAACTGATAAGGACATGAGGCAAAGGTGACACCATCATTGTCAATGTTTCTTCAGTTTTCCAGTTGTTGCAATTTGTCATTATTTTCCCTGAAGTTTTTTGCGTCTTTCAATGTTTTATTCAGTTGTTTTGTGTTTCATTGTTTGATTTGGTCTTTTAGACTTTTAGCGAATGATTCAAACTATTGCAAGGGCCAGTTCAATCTCAGAACTCACTTTGTTTATTTCCTTATTAACTTCATCTCTCTCTCTCTCTCTCTCTCTCTAATTTGCTGCTTTCTCTCTCCTCTTGCAAACATGCATGATCCGCGGCAACTATGCATGATCTCTCTCTCTAATTTGGAGCACCAGCAAAATAAATACTTCTCAGAAAGCCTGTTCAAATTCAATCTTAGACAACTATGCAGTAGCATTTTTTTTTGGATAGAATCTACAGAAACTTCTCTTACGAAAGCTACAAATCTCAGATTACTATTTTCTTACATTGATACTTTGCATCTACTACCCAAGTAAACCACAAAGCACAACACACGTGTCTGCCGCGCCTCTGTTCTAGTGTTCTAGCGAGGATGATGAAGATGAAGAGCCTCAGAATACCTCAGAAAAGGGTGGACGATTGGATGGAGTTGGAGCCGGGGGCTGCGCGTCCGCGTGCTCGGTGTCGAGCGGGAGGCCGGGAGCTCGTCGGAGTCAGACGACGCCGTGGATCACCCAGGTGTCCAGCGCGCTCGCGTCCAGGACGGCCAGCGTCGAGCTGGAGCTTCAGCCCTTCCTTTCCCCTTCTCCAGCTGCTTCGTCTTCCACCGCGCGCGCCGGTTCTGCGGCGGCGTGGAGGGGAGGAGGCGGCCGCGGCGGTGGGGAGGCGCCGGCGACGGCGGGGAGGCGTCGGCGTCGACGTGGAGCGCGCGGGCGCGGGGAGGCGCGGGCGCAAGTGCGGGGGACGGCGGGGAGGCGCCAGCGCGGGGGACGGCGGCGGTGCGGCGGGGATGCACGGGCGTGCGGTGTGTGTGTCGTCTGCACGATTTGAGGGAGAAATGACTAAGTGAATGCCTCTGTTTACCGAGTGCCTAGATATACGGCACTCGGTAAACTCAAGCACCGCAGCCCAATTACATGTGGGCCTGGTACATGTTTACCGAGTGCCTAGATCTACGGCACTCGGTAAACAGAAGCACCGCAGCCCAATAACATGTGGGCCTGGTACATGTTTACCGAGTGCCTAGATCTACGGCACTCGGTAAAGAGACAGGTGGGCCGTGGCTAATCTTTACCGAGTGTTTGAGGTCACACTCGGTAAAAGTCTCCATTATTTCATGCAAAACAAAAATGAAAAAATGCCAATTTAATCCTAAAATTCACCAAACTTTCACATGAACTATTTCATGTCATTTATTTACTATCTAAAAAATTCCAAGTTCAAATCATAATGTTGAATTTCACTCTTAATAGAAATCCTATTCGTCATTGTGAATGTTTAGTGTCTCTTTGGGAGATGTACCGATTCGGTAGCGACGAATGTAAAAATACTTCCGAAACGTTATGAAAATTTTTCTATAATATAGATGTATGCTTCAATGTTAATTCTTCCAATCTCGTGATTTATCGAGTTCGATTTTAATTATTACAATTAAATTTACACGATATGTATCTAATTATCATAAAGAATGAAAATTTTGTGAAATATAGTAAATAAATCGAAATAAACACCATATTTTGGAATGGAGTACTAAATATCATATGTGGATAGAGGAAAAAGAATGAAGGGAAAAACAAGAAATTTGGTTGAATTTTACCGAGTGTTGCGCCAGTACACTCGGTAAAAGATAGTGTTTACCGAGTGTTGTGAACTTACACTCGGTAAAACTTTATTATTACCGAGTGCAAATACTTCTACACTCGGCAAACATGTCATGCCGTGATGCCGTTTGGCGCACGGTCGGTATACTAGGAGACGTGGCAGCTTAATACCGAGTGTCTCTTTTTACCGAGTGCGCCCCTTCGGTAAAATTGTAGTTCTACCGAGTGTTTGAGGTTACCGAGTGTTCGGACTCGGTAAAGAGGTCTACTACCGGGTGTTTCTATTTTCCGAGTGTTGGCACTCGGTAATAAATGTTTTCCGAGTGTCCCGACTTTTGACACTCGGTAACTACACAGTCTCCGGTAGTGAACCTTGTTTCTACCCAAGTTGTTGCACGAACTTGAGCAAACCATCTTGCTGGGCCTCCAAAGCTTGTACCCTCTGACGCTCGGACTCCCGCTCGGCCCGCTCAGCCTCCCTCTCAACTAGCAAACTCTTCTGCTAAGCCCGAAGTTGCTGCAGCTCGGCCTGCAACATTTGACCCCAATGTTTCAATAATGCAGAGCTAAGGAACGTAAAAGTGAAAGAACGACGAATGAAACTGGAATACTTACCTGGATTGAAGCCACCGCTGTCGGCCGTTGGCTTATGGGCACGCTAGAGCTCGTGCTCGCTGCTCGTAGGCGGTTGAGAGGAGGAGTATAGCCCGTCTCGAGGATGCCATCGCCCATGTAAAACCGCCCATGCTTCTTGCCTTGCCCAATCCTCATCACTAGCTCAGGATCAAGGCGCTCCTCGGTCCTCGGATCGTAGTCCGACCCGTGGACTAACCTTGATGCCTCCATGTACGAACTGAGGCGGGTGTGGACGCTGGAGTTGGTGTACGCCTCTGGGCCCACATCCGGGTTGTACTCGATGTTGGACTTTGCCGGGCCCATGTGGGCCAGAGCATACGCCGTGAGTTGGCCAATTGGCTGGCCACCGTGCGCCGCCTCCTGCGAGAAAGACAACAACATGTGGTTAGAAATCATGCAGAATTGAGCGCGGCTAGATTAGACAAGTGGTGGAGACTTACATATGTCTTTTTGTATTTGCTGAGGGTGGAGACTTACATAGACAAGTGGTAGATTAGACAAGGATTGAACCCATCCGTTGCCAGCGCAACACGTACATTACGGGCCTCTTCATCTTTGCCACGATGCTTGGCATTAAAGCTTTTCCATGCTTCACCATCTGCTGGATGTATCATCTTGTCTTTATTGTATCGAACACCATTCTTGTGCCATCTCATCTATTTCGCGGACTCCTCTTTCATGAATAGCTGTTGGAGCCTCGGTATGATCGGAAGGTGTCGTAGGACTTTCATGGGGATCCTCTCATTCTGCTCCTTCTTGCCATCACCTTTGTCTTCCTCCACATATCTAGAGGATTTACACTTTGGACAGTACTTTGCATCCTTATGTTCTTTCCTAAATAGGACGCACCCCTTTGGACAACAATGTATCTGGTCATACGGCATCTTCAGTGCCCGAAGGAGTTTTGTTGACTCATACAAGTTTGGAGGCAGCTGATGACCCGCCGGAAGCAGATCCCCAATAATTGCCACCATATCATCGAAGCATTTTCGAGTCATGTTGTGCTGTGACTTCAACCCCAATAGGCGCCCAATGGCATCTAGTTGAGAAATCGATGTCTTCTCATGTAGGAACTTCTGTGCCAATTTCAACATGTCCAAGAACACCTTAGCGCTTGGCTCTGGCTCCTCCTCCCCATCCTCCTGCTCGTCCTCCGTACGTCCTTCAGTGAACATCGCATCCGCATAGTCACCTAACCATCCTGCTACCCCGCCATCACCATCAAATGCCTCCAAGCCTCGTCTCACGACCTCCTCTCTAGGACGGTAGGGTTCACCATGGTGCACCCACCGGGTATAGTTTGGCATAAATCCATACTTGCAAAGATGCTTCATCATGACTTCCCTTGTTCTTCTTTTCTTGTTTTCACATTCGCTGTAGGGACAGAATGTGTCTCTCGCTCCCTTAGCTGCCTTAAATGCATGGTCCAAGAATTTCTCGGTCTTATCCATCCATTCACGGGTGATTTGAGACTGACTTGGGCGTCCCGTGTACATCCATTCACGGGTATCCATCCTCTAGCATATACACATAACGGAGTAAAGTAACCATCAGTCGCATCTGCACGGCGTGCCTACTGTCTAATAGGTGAGGATAGGTCCTAATCCCACCCACGGATGCGTAGATGAGGTTAGTTTCCATGCTCTACTCCGATCCGAGACAGAATTTCGGCAGCACCTACCCGCTGCTCTCCCGATACACGTCCTGGAAGGGAGTGTGTATCTAGAGAACAACAGGTAGGTGGTGCCGAAACTCCGTCTCGGATCCGAGCAGAACATGGAAACTAACCCATCTACCCATCCGCGGGCTGTCCAATTACACCTGGACAATCCGAAATAGATACGGTCATAGATATGCAGAGATCCGCATACCTCCAATCGTATCTGTTTCGGACGGGAGACGCCTAACTGGGCTACACCGATCTACGTACGACAACGGTAAGGAAAAGAGCTTAATTATACCTAGGGTGGCGGTGGAGAAAGGCTAGCGACGCAGTGGCGATTCGGTGCAGTGGCGAGTTGGCGCTATGCAGGTAGGACCGTAGCGCCGACGAAGACGATCGAGGTCGCCTAGGTGCTCCGATTCCCCTGCGACAGGTCCTGCTCTGCAAAAGAAGAAAAACAGCACTATAAGTACAAAATTTCGGCAGAACCTCCCCTAGATGGGGAGGTTTCGATAACCTGCAAGAAAAACCGTCGACGCGATGGCCGATGTCCACATTTGGGGCACGATGGCCCACACATCCACAATTCCGGCACGAAGGCCGTCAACACATAAACGGCGCGATGGCTGACAACCAGAACGGGATGGTTCGTATACCTTGGGCGTTGGCGGGACGTGCACGCGGAGAAGAAGACACCGACAACGGGACATGACGTGGCGACGGTGGCACCTCCTCCCCTTCTTTCTCCTTCTCCTCCCCTTCCCCTTCTTCTTCCTCCTTCCTCCTCCTTCCTCCACCTACCTCCTCCTTCTCTGCTCCCTGACCAACGCTAGGGGCTGGGCTCCACACGGACAGACGGACGGATAGGGGCCAGGCGGCTTGCCTCGGGGCTGGGGAGGGGGCGCGCCGGCCGGACGGGCCCCAACGCGTAGGGACAGGGGCGCGCCGGCGGGGCCGCACCATCATCTCGGGCTACGAGGGCGCGCCGGCGGGGCCTGAGGGGTCACGCGGCGTGGGGGCTGCGGGGGCGCGACGTAGTCTTGGGCTGTGGGAGCGCGCCGGCGGGGCTTGCTGGGGCGCGCGGCGCGGGGGCTGCGGCGGCGCGCGGCGCTGCGGGGGCTGTGGGGGGCGCGTGGGGCTACGGGGGGCGCGACGCCGTCTTAGGCTGCGGGAGCGCACCGGCGGGGCCTGCTGGGGCGCGCGGCGCGGGGGCTGCGGCGGTGCGCGGCGCTGCGGGGGCTGCGGGGGGCGCGCGACGAGCGGCAGCGGCGCGCGGAGGGAGCTGGCGGCGGCGGGGGTAGCGCACGGACGGGGCGGGCTGGCGGGTGTGGGGTGGGGTGGGGTGGCCGGTTAGGTTTAGATAAGGCCTGTTGGGCCTTTTTTTTTTAAGTCTTCCCCAAGTGCCCTGTCCTGGCACTCGGGAAAGAGCCTCTTCGCCGAGTGCCAGGGAAGGCACTCGGGGAAGAATTTTTGTTTTTTTTTGTTTTTTTACCTCATTTTTTTTGTGAGGCCTTCCCACATTGTTTAAAACTGCATGTTCATATTTGGGACAATTTTGACTTATTTTGTTATATTTCGTTAGTTTTTTTTGTTTCGTTGAATTTTTTTGCATACTTCGAATTTGAACTGCAGGTGCATGAAATAATGGAATTTGGTGATTCAAAAAATTATATTAATGATATTTGGTGTATGTTGATGCCTTATCCAGGAACTCGCATGAAATGTCGAGCATCTTGTTGGCGTAACATGACGAACAACTTGCGGGAAAAGTGTATTTAAATTATATAAAATCCGAACGAAGTCCGAAAATCACGAAACTTGTCTGGGCGTCGTGTTATCGCATGTAGAGGCTATGATAAAAAATCGAGAAGGTTTCGACGAAGTTGCAACGTCGGATGCCTAAAACCCAAACATCTCCGCATATGATCATAATAGGTTTTTTCTTTTCTTTTCATTTTTTTGTTTTCTTTTCAAAATAGGTTTTCGAAGTCGTATTGTACGCTGCTAATTATACATTTATACGCGCATATAGTATGTTTCGGTTCAAGCACAATGAACGTATTAAATCACACAATTCAAGCATAGAAATATATATATATATATATATATATATATATATATATATATATATATATATATATATATATATATATATATATATATATATATATATATATATATATATATATATATATATATATGCATGCATGCATCATATATATATTTACATGCATGCATGCATATGTGTATTTTACATTATATTATTTCATGTGCATATATTACAAAAGATTGCATTATAGTTGTTGTGACATAACAAGTTTCCTCTCATCCTCTAGCTTGGCTTCAATGGCAGTGTTGGGTCGAAGTAGAACTCGCCCTTGGAATCGATGACCTGCTCATTAAAAAATCCGGCTATAGACTCTTGAATTGCTTTGATTTGGTCTTGCCGTATGACCTTTTCCTCCAACCATCGAGTCTACAGGTTTGAATTAAAGGAAAATAAATTAATATATGTACATATATATATACAAAGACATAGTAACACAATCAATAATAATAATTAAATGAATATATAGTGCATTTTTAACGTACTTTGAGTCTCTCTGTAGGAGTTCTTTGGGAGAGCACCTTGATAAACTTGCAAACATAGTAACCACAGTAGTTGTTCCCCTGTTCCTGCCTCAGACACCACTTTACGAGAAAAAGATTTGTCATCTAATCTGGTGATCCGGTGAAAGCTATATGTTTAATTAATAAAGATGATGCGATTCAGGGGACTTACTTTCAAAGGGATTACATTCAGTGGCGCTTTGCATTTTTCCATGTGTTGCTTCTCAATAAAGGTTTTCCAAACACTGCCCAATAAAAAATTTGCCACGTCATCAGATATAGTTAATCATCATGTTTGTGTGTATATATAGTTGCTAGAGATCCCAAAATTACCTCTGGATAATATCTATCATATCTTGGTAGTCTTATTGTGGTTTTCTCATTGAGTCATAGATTATCAAGTGACTTTTCACCAGATCGATGTCCATCAATATCCAGTGATTGCTGCATGTGTTTATAGGATATAACGCATAACACTCATTAATTAACTAGAATCAACATATGAGCCATTAAGGCTATGATCGACATGATTAACACTCACTTGAAGTTATAGGGAAAGAGTATATCCTTCTTGTGGTGTTGGTTCACTAAGAAGTTCATGAGGTTACTCTCTGACTCAGACTTCCAATTAGTCTTTGGAGTAATTGGGTCTTTGAATACTATATGGGGATCAACAAAACCAATTTCATTGCAGCCTTCCTTTCTGAACTCTGTCATTGTAAATCTGCATATATATAGTACTTGTTAGGATAATTTATATGCATATACACACATATGATGAGTTTAATAATAGATCAAAAGAATTATTACTTACAGGCAATAGCAGCTAATGATAACTTTGTCCAGAGAGGTCAGGTGGCATAGTTGATGAAATTCTGCAAAGTCAACATACATAACATCATCGCCACGGAACCAATGTTCGTCTCTAATTCTGACACCAACGCAGAAGTCTCCACTGGTAGACGTCTGCATGTACCACTTGTTTAGCAGGTACATTTGCGTCCCCAGATCAGATAAGGCTTGAGGGTTGTATAGACTCTGGCCTAGTACAAATTTTTTCTTCCAAATATCAACCTCCGCCGCACTCTCAATGTTTCCATCACCAAACATCTGGTAAAGGTCGAGACCAGTCTCATCAAGAAATTCACCAAGGTGATCCAAATCGACATCCGGAGGTATGTTTGCCTGATGCATTAATCCTAAATTCGAACCATATTCATTACCAACAACTAGCGGGGGGATTGATTGGTGCGCTTGTTGTCCGAGTTGGGCAACTCCTTTCCCTGCCCGCTTTTTTTTTCTGTGCCGCCTCAATTGACTTGGTGAGAGTGCGGTCATAGTCTGATAACGTTGATTTGGATGGCTTACGAGATTCCCGCTGTTGTTGCTGGTAAGAAGTCACCTTTTTTCTTAGAATATCTGGAGCTACGAAGAAGTACGGTTTCTCCGGGTTTCTCCTTGCTTCTTGATTCATTTTAAGTTTGTCATAGAATATAGACATGTCTTTTTTATATGCATCAGTTCCTTCTTCCTTCTCTTCATATATTATTTTAGGAATAGCCCTTGGTTTCACGGTGGATTTCTTTGCAGGCAGGGACTGGTTCTTCGTTTGAGGGGCTGGCCTCTTGCTAGGCTTCTTGGTAGGCGGGGGCGGGGGAGGCGTTGGAGACCTCCTTGGAGGTGTTGGCAGCGGCGTTGGAGACCTCCTTGGAGGTGGCGGCTGCGACGTTGGAGACCTCCTTGGAGATGGTGTGGATGCAGCCTCGTCTTCCAACACAATGTCATCGTACAGAGCACTATGATGATCTGGCGATTGAACAATTGGATTTAGGTTGGGGGAGGATCTACTACAAAAAAGGAATGATATATTATTATGAGCAGATTATTAATTATTTAAGCCAATACAAATTAATGATGTAGTGTTTTCATCCGCACGTATCTATGGTGAGGTAGTTCAGGAGGAGGTGGAGCCGACATCCCTGGAATGATGATGTAGCGCTTGCGCCATAGAATGAATGTCTTCTCCGCTTCTCCTAGAGTCTTCTCGCCATCACCTCCAGGAATGTCAAGAGGCAAATCACTAAAACCTTTTTCAGCTTTATCTACTGAGATGGTAGCATATCCTTCTTGGATTATATTCCCATGAATCCTTGGTGTCTTGGTTCGGTCGATAGGATTAACAAGACCGATAGCCACCTTGATTGTGGAATTCTCCTTCGGAATGTGTAGCTCACACGTTGTACAAGGTTCAGTGATGTCATCCACAGGGAAGCGCAGTCCTATGTCCCCTTGATTTGGTATCTCCGTGGAAGCACAGCTGCTTTTCAACTGAACAGATTGGCTAATGTTGATTCCTGGCTCTGATGCCTGCTTGCTTGCACTCACTGCTATTTGCACTTGCCTTCTGATTTCCTCCTGCATTCTCGCTTCAAGGTTTTTTTCCCGCTCCTGTGCTTCACGCACCGCTTCCTCCAACCTCTGGAGCCGTTGTGCCTCTTCTTCCTTCTTTCTCTGGCGACTTCTGTAGGAAGGTCTGTCCTGAGGGAATCCATGCTCCCACGAGACACTTCCTTTGCCTCTAGTTCGGCCACCATGTTCAATAGTCCCGATGGCGTATGTCAGCTCATCCTTCTCTCTGTTGGGCCTGAACGCACCACTAGCAGTAGCTCTCTGAGCATAAAATAATCTTTCTGCTGCTTCTTGCAGTCTTGCGCCATAAACGCACTTCCCTATCTCCTGGTCTAGTGTTCCCCCATGACCGAAAAACCAATTCTTTGCACGTTCTCCCCACTCGAGTGATTCTGGTCTGATACCCTTGGCAAGAAGGTCTGCTTCCATTTTGTTCCACTTCTTAATGGCAGTCGGGTAGCCACCTGATCCCAAGGTATGGTGGTATGTCTTCTGTTGGGCATTACGTTGGTTCTTTATCACCCGACTCACACCCTCTTCCGAAGTCTTGTACTGTACAAACTCATCCTAATAGGGCCTCTGCTTTGAGATCGGGCCTGGGACAGTAAAATCTGGTGCTATGTTCTTCTTGACATACGTCGTGTATAGGTGTTTCTTCCAAGTCTGAAACTAGGTGGCCATCTTCTTCATTGCTCAATCCCTAACTCGCTCCTTCAATTTATCACCATCTATTATATCATCATAACCATCTGTTTGGAGCGTGAAATGTACCAAGACATCATTCCAAATTAATGCCTTGTCACGATCGGAGACAAAACTGATATGAGGAGCATTGGTCTTCTTCTTCCATTCACGGGTACTAATCGGGAGCCGGTCCCGTACAAGGTAACCACAGTGGTGCACAAATTTTATTTTATTCGGCCCCCCCGGTTCTCCTGTATCCACATTGAACTCCGAGATGATGAAGCGACCCTCCAATGGCTTTTTGGGACCTCGAACATTTTTACTCTTCGTTGTAGTTGTTGATGTCGATCCAGAGGGCTACAAAACATAAACATTATTTTTAATGTCATGAGCACACATAAGACATATGATAATATATATAGCTAATAATAAAAAATATATGCTTGGCCAATATGTTGTTGCTCATTTTGTTCAAGAGCTAAGTACTGACTCCCGTCATCTGCATCCTCTTGCACGTTATTTTTAGCACCATCATCGCCGGCAACTTGAGTGCCAGTGTTGATCAAATTCATCATCAACTCCTCCTCATCCATATTTCTCGAGTCGGCCATCTAGCTTCAAAAAACAAAACCAATATATAGTACGTCAAATCTTTGCTTATTACATGCGTAAAATCTACGAACAATATGCATTATTAAATCTTGCCCCTCGGTCACGGACGCAATTCGCCACACTAGGACGAACTACGTCGGTACTAGGGCGAATTAGGGCTATACATAAACGGCCGAGGGCAAATTACGTCGGTGACTAGGGCGAACCACGTCGGTGACATCAACAGCGTGGTTCGCCCTGGTGTGATTGTTTAGCATTAACGATAACGATAATACGAATGTTGATCAACTAGGCCATGAGAAAGGGCGGTGTGATAAGAGTGGCGTGCTCCACTCCGCCGTATATATGTCTGTACACATGGGTGAACGAGGGCGGTGGTGCTCCGCCGTATACATAGAAACGCATGGACGAAATGCATATGAATACAAATGACGTATATATACGTGTCGGCGCGGTGGCCGGTGTGCTGACGACGATGACGTGAGGCGGGCCGGGGCGGTGTCGGTGCATGATGTTGTGATCCTATGTACCATGTGAACCATGTACTCATTCATCATATGAGAAAATTCTATGTTAATAATGTAAGTATAAGTCATTATGAAATGTAAGTATATGTGTCTTATTGCTCATATAACCATTACTATTTCCGAAATGATAAGAATTTATTTTCTTCTTCTACAGGCGATCTCTGATGCTATGATATGAAGTTTGAAGATAGTCTTCCCGGAAAAAATATGTAATGCTCATATTACTTTAGCAACATTAATATATTATATCTGTATATTCAAAGTTCACAAATGAAGAAACGTTGAAGTTTTCCTTCATTTGTCTGTAGCCATGCATGCAAGTCCAACCAAAACTGCTAACATCATCACATGTGATATTTTTGATAAACTAAAAAACGCTTAGTTTACAAACTAGGTATCAAAATTGAGTTCCTATTTGACCAGGATTTACAAATAATATATAGCGTGTTTATTATACAAGCCATGGATTTACATCGATCTAATTAATTTCTAAAGTAATTTCATTGGTGGTCCTTAATTAAACTTGTCATGAGTTCAGGTCCCAGTGATCTTAAAATATATTTTTGTACCATAAAATGCAGTTTTTGACACTCTAATTAAACTTGCTAATTTATCCATATAATATCCAAATATTCAAAACATGCGTTAAGATATGTTTTTTATTTAAAATCATTTAGAGTTCCAAATATCCATTTTTAGTTCCTAGATTTTGTGATTCAAAATTTGGAATTTTCAATCGACCTCGAGCGTTGACATGGCTTACACCAAAGTTGTAGTTTTCGACGTGATCTATAACTCGGCAGTGGAGGGCTCGGACGAATGTACAAAGAGATCGACGAATATATCACCTCGATCAAGCTCGACAGTGTGGAGGGCCTCGGGCGCGGTGGGGCAACGCGTGGTGGAGGGCCTCGGGCGCGGAAGAGGGCGCGGTGGAGGGCCACGGGCGCGCGCGGAGGAGGGGCACGGGCGCGCGCGGTGGAGGCCGCACGAGGAAGAAGAGGGCGGCGCCGGTGTCACGGAAGGCGAACGGACGCGGTGCGAGGAAGAAGAGGGCGGCGGTGTTCGACGAGGAAGAAGACGAGCGGATCGATCTGCGCCAGGCGCTGGAGGTTATATATCAGAGAGAATTACTCCCGGTGCCAGCCACCAACCGGGAGTAAAAACCCTTTACTCCCGGTGAGTATTACCAACCGGGAGTAAAGGTACCTTTACTCCCGGTGCGTGTTACCAACCGGGAGTAAAGGTATACCTTTACTCCCGGTTGGTAACACGCACCGGGAGTAAAGGGTTTTTTTGGCGGGCCACGAAACTGCAGCCCACCTTTACTCCCGGGTGGGCTTCCCACCCGGGAGTAAAGGTGGCCTGCAGTTTCGTTTCCCACCTGTTTTAAGCAATAGTCTTGTTAAATACAATAGAAATACAATAGTTTTTGTTAAATACATAGTAAATTAAATAAAAGGCATAAAATTATTTTGTTAAAAATATGAATTTTCTTTTTGTTTATTGCACATAGGAAAAATCTATAACCTAACTTTTTTTATTTTTTGTTAGAATTATAAAACATAATGTAACTAATATTTATTATTTCGTTAATGCAAAAATGTAGTGTTTAATTAAAATTATTAAAACTATTGGTTTTGGACAGGAAATTTGTTTTCACATCATTTTAACGTTAATATTTTAATTTTTCATCACTCAGTATCCTAATTTACCTTTTTGAGAGAGAAATCCCACCAAATCAAACATTGATTTAATTTGAAACATGACATAATAAACATCTGAATTCACAATTATTACATAATATCTCAAACACACACTATATTAAATCACTATATCATCAAGTGGGCATAGCAGTGAACTTCTTCTTTACGTATGTCCCTTGGTTATGATCGCTTCGTAACCATGGAGTGTCCTCATCATTTACCAAGATGCTAGGGTCTTTGTTCACTTTGAAGGGCGGAATTCGGTCATCCTTTTCATATTCTTCTGACATGTCCGACTTGTCCTCAATTCCCACGATGACTCTTTTCCCTGAAAGAACTATGTGGCGCTTTGGCTCTTTGGTTGAGTCATTATCGTTTTTCCCTCTTTTTGGTTTGGTAGACATATCGTTGACATAGAACACCTGATTCACATCCTTGGCAAGGATGAATGGTTCGTCTTTGTACCCAATATTACTAAGGTCTACTGTTGTCATTCCATACTCGTTGTCTACTGTTACCCCGCCTCCGGTCACCTTGACCCATTGGCACTTGAACAATGGGATCTTCAAAGTAGGTGCATATTCTAGTTCCCATATTTCATCTATGCGTCCATAATATGTCTGCTTATTCCCATTCGGGTCTGTGGCATCTATGCGGACACCACTGTTTTGGTTGGTACTCCTTTTTCTTGGGCTACTGTGTAGAATATGTTCCCATTTATCTCGTACCCTTTGTATGTGACGATATGCCATGATGGTTGCATAGCCAATAAATACAGTTGCTCATGGATGCTCTCATCACCTTGACATTTTTTTCGCAACCAACCGCCGAAAGTTTCCATGTGCTTATGCGTAATCCAAGCTTCAGTCTTCCCTGGAAACTCGGATCGTAAGAGATCCTTGTGTGTCTCAATATATGGATCTACCAAAGAGGAGTTCTGTAGAACTGTGTAGTGCGCTTTATTGAAATAATCATCATCCGTACCAATATATGTTTTCCTCCCTAGTGTCCCCTTTCCGCTTAGTCTCCCCTCATGTCTCGATTCAGGAACACCAATCGAGTCAAGGTCGGGAATAAAGTCAACACAGAACTCAATGACCTCTTCTGTTCCATAGCCCTTGGCGATGCTTCCTTCTGGGCGAGCACAGTTGTGAACATATTTCTTTAGGACTCCCATGAATCTCTCTAAGGGGAACATGTTGTGTAGGAACACAGGACCGAGAGTGAAAATCTCCTTGACTAGGTGAACTAGGAGGTGTGTCATAATATCAAAGAAGGAAGGAGGGAACACTAACTCAAAGCTGACGAGACATTGAACCACATCATTCTGTAGTTTAGCTAGATCAGTTGGATCAATTGCCTTCTGAGAAATTGCATTGAGGAATGCACATAGCTTCATGGTGGCTAGACGTACATTTGGAGGTAGAATTCCTCTTAATGCAACTGGAAGTAATTGCGTCACGAGAACGTGACAGTCATGGGACTTTAAGTTACAGAATTTCTTCTCTGGCACATTTATAATACCCTTTATATTCGAGGAGAATCCAGATGGTACCTTGATGTTGTTTAAGCATTCAAACATGATTTCCTTCTCCTCTTTGCTTAGAGTGTAGCTAGCAGGACGTAAGTAATGGCGTCCATCATCTGTCTTCTCTGGATGCAGGTTGTCTCTTTCTCTCAAACAACGCAGGTCCTGTCGTGCTTCAAATGTGTCCTTAGGCTTTCCATACACACCCATAAAGCCTAGCAGGTTCACACAAAGATTCTTCGTCAGGTGCATCACGTCGATCGAGCTACGGACCTCTAGGACTTGCCAATAGGGTAGGTCCCAAAATATGGACTTTTTCTTCCACATGGGTGCGTGACCGTTAGCGTCTTTCGGAATAGGTTGGCTTCCATGTCCTTTTCCAAAGACGACTTTCACATCATTGACCATATCGAGTACATCCTCACCGGTTCGGTTGCGAGGCTTGGTCAGGTGGTCTGCCTTCCCTTTAAAATGCTTACCTTTCTTTCTTATGGGGTATTTTGCAGGAAGAAATTGACGATGGCCAAGGTACACGACCTTTCGACATTTTTTCAAGAATACACCTCTAATATCACCGAAGCAGTGTGTGCATGCATTATATCCCTTGTTTGACTGTCCTGAAAGATTACTTAGAGCAGGCCAATCATTGATTGTTACGAACAACAATGCTCGCAGATCAAAGTGTTCCTATTTGTACTCATCCTACACACGTACACCTTCTTTATTCCACAAAATGAGAAGTTCGTCAATAAGTGGTCTCAGGTACACATCGATGTCATTGCCAGGTTGCTTCGGGCCTTGGATGAGCACAGGCATCATAATGAACTTCCGCTTCATGCATAACCAAGGAGGAATGTTGTAGATACTTAGAGTAACAGGCCAAGTGCTATGACTACTGTTCTGCTCTCCAAAAGGATTGATACCATCTGTACTTAAAGCAAACCTTAAGTTTCTTGTGTCATTTGCAAACTTCGGGAATTCTCTGTCGATTGCTCTCCACTGGGACCCATCAGCAGGGTGTCTCAACATATTGTCTACCTTACGGTCTTCTTTGTGCCATCGTAACAATTTTGCATGTTCTTTGTTTCTGAACAGACGTTTCAAGCGTGGTATTATAGGAGCATACCACATAACCTTGGCAGGGATTTTCTTACGTGGACGTTCGCCCTCAACATCACCAGGGTCATCTCGCCTGATCTTATACCGCGACGCATGGCATACCGGGCATGCATCCAATTTCTCGTACTCTTTGCCACGGTATAGGATGCAGTCATTAGGACATGCATGTATCTTCTCTATTTCTAGCCCTATAGGACAGACAACTTGTTTTGCTTCGTAGGTAGTGGCGGGCAATTCATTGTACTTCGGAAGCATCTTCTTTTGGATTTTTAGTAACTCTCCAAATCCCTTGTCAGATACACCATTCTTTGCCTTCCATTGCAGCAATTCTAGTGTGGTTCCCAACTTTTTCTGCCCTGCATCACAAGTTGGGTACAACAATTTCTTGTGATCTTCTAGCATCCGCTCGAACTTGATCTTCTCCTTTTCACTTTCACATTCTCTTTGTGCATCACGAATGACCTGAGAAAGATCATCAGCCGGCTCATCTTCTACGGCTACCTCTTCTTCAGCTTCTCCCATTGCAGTATCATTGAAGCACGCACCATCAGGAATAATATCATTGTCGTCCCATTGTTCTTCTTCACCTTCTTCCATTACAACACCGGTTTCTCTGTGCTTTGTCCAACAAATATAGTTTGGCATGAAACCCGACTTGAACAAGTGTGAATGAAGAGTCCTTGAGCAAGGATATTCCACCGTATTCTTACATATGGCACATGGGCAGCACATGAAACCGTCGCGTTTGTTTGCCTCGGCCGCACGTAACAAAGAATGCACGCCGTCAATGAACTCTTGGGAGCGGCGATCAGCATTATACATCCAATGACGGCTCATCTGCATTACATGACATAAATATCATATTAAAACCTAGATCATAATTAATTATTTATACAACATGCGTGCCACCACAAAAGATACAAATTTATGAAAGCATCGCTACAATGTAGACAATCCCAACTACCACTAAAAGAACTAAAGCTAAAATACATTTCTGGAGCACAAGGATTTCGCGACCAATCTCAACTAAAACAGACAGATCCCCCGATTGTGCAACATCTTTGGGCTTCTTCGGCTGGATCACTGCCTCATTAGCCGCCGTATCTGCCTGTTGTGCAAGATATTTTTGCACGAGTTCAACATACTCTTCCTCCCAGTAGAAGCCTGAACATCGTCCATTGCCATCCCACTGAAATTAAAACAAAAAATTAGAACTTTAATCACAACCATCATAAAAATAGGTATAAACTAACCATAATCATTAAATACGATAAAATAACTCACATTGCGATCCGGACACTTGTAGAAGATACGATCCTTGTTGGGACCCTCCTTCTTCACTCGGTACTCCATCACAATCTTCGTCTCATCACGACACTTGCCGCATGGAATGAGAGGAAGGCCCGGCCTAAGTCGCTTTGGAAACCCATGAGAGGCCGAGGACCCGGAAGCAGTTGCCATCTACTCTCTATACTCATTTTTTAATACACTATAAATTTCTCCTTTTATAAACAAATAAAATTAACAAACTATAAAATTATCTAGATCTCTAAACAATGATATTTTTAATGGTCATTGTGTTCTCGTCTTTTACTGCGGCAGGTAAGTAATTCATATGATATTTCTGCAAATTAACAGAAGAATGG
Source organism: Miscanthus floridulus (assembly GCF_019320115.1). Lineage (NCBI taxonomy): Eukaryota > Viridiplantae > Streptophyta > Magnoliopsida > Poales > Poaceae > Miscanthus > Miscanthus floridulus. The sequence continues at coordinate 48,692,293 of NC_089582.1, forward strand.
GAATGTACACACATAACAGACTACTACGACGATATCGGGACGTGTGAATAAATAACCATCCGTACTAGTTGACCTTGCTTACGTGATCATCTCGGCGAGCATTTCTCCACCGGACGGCACCGTACTTGGCCACGGAAGAGCTCCAATTCTACGAGGAAGGGAACACGGTCTTCCACGACCGTTGCCGCTCTCCCTCGTAGAATCAAAGCTCCTCCTTGACGTCCGTTACCGCTCGGCAGAGAACATGCTCGCCGAAATGAACACGGTCCGCTAGTTCAACTAGTACGGATTTTCTATAATTTTCTAACTATTTTCTAAGTTTTTCATTTCATAAAAAGTTAAAATAAAAAGTACGGTGATTGACAGACTACTGCGACGATATTGGGACATGTGAATAAATAACCATCCGTACTAGTTGAACTTGCTTATATGATCATCTCGGCGAGCATTTCTCCACCGGACGGCACCGTACTTGGTCAAGGAAGAGCTCTGATTCTACGAGGAAGGGAACACGGTCTCCCACGACCGTTGTCGCTCTCCCTCGTAGAATCAAAGCTCCTCCTTGATGTCCGTTACCGCTCGACAGAGAACATGCTTGCCGAGCTGAACACGGTCCGCAAGTTCAACTAGTACGGATTTTCTATAATTTTCTAACTATTTTCTAAGTTTTTATTTATATATACTACGTTTAGGTACGGTGATTGACAGACTACTGCGACGATATCGGGACATGTGAATAAATAACCATCTGTACTAGTTGACCTTGCTTACGTGATCAGCTCGGCGAGCATTTCTCCACCGGACGGCACCGTACTTGGTCAAGGAAGAGCTCCGATTCTACGAGGAAGGGAACACGGTCTTCCATGGGCGCAAGGTCCGGGACTAAAGGTCCCTGCCACCTCTGTCTGGCGCAGTAGCCGTTGGGCAGGGACCTTTAGTCCCGGTTGGATCTACCAACCGGGACTAAAGGTATCTCTAGTCCCGGGCACAAAAAATCCCGGGACTAGAGCCTATTTTGGCCGAGGATCAAAGGTCTGTTCTCTACTAGTTGAACTTGCAGACCGTGTTCAGCTCGGCAAGCATGTTCTCTGTCGAGCGGTAACGGACATCAAGGAGGAGCTTTGATTCTACGAGGGAGAGCGACAACGGTCGTGGGAGACCGTGTTCCCTTCCTCGTAGAATCGGAGCTCTTCCTTGACCAAGTACGGTGCCGTCCGTACTAGTTGACCTTGCTTACGTGATCAGCTCGGCGAGCATTTCTCCACCGGACGGCACCGTACTTGGTCAAGGAAGAGCTCCGATTCTACGAGGAAGGGAACACGGTCTTCCACGACCGTTGTCGCTCTCCCTCGTAGAATCAAAGCTCCTCCTTGACGTCTGTTACCGCTCAGTAGAGAACATCCTCGCCGACCTGAACACGGTCCGCAAGTTCAACTAGTAAGGATTTGCTATAATTTTCTAACTATTTTCTAACTTTATATTTATATATACTTTAACCTTCTTTCATGTAAATATGCAAGCTTGAAGTGATTTTGAGCTCAAATTGCTTACAAATGAAAAAAACCACAATAAAGAACCATAAATATATATAGTGAACAAAATGGCATAAGAAAATGGTAAAAAATGAGAGTATAAGATTGGTAACCTTTACAACTGAAGAATCGACGGAGGAATCGAAGAAATCGACGGAGGAATCGAAGAATGGATGGAGGAACAATGGAGGGAGGGAGGAAGCAAGAACACTACTGCAGTGAGCTTCAAAATGTGCTGAGCTTGGGCTCGGGGAGGAAGGAGGAGACGGCCGATTTATAAAGGGAGAACATTTAGTCCCGGTTGATGGATCCAACCGGGACTAAAGGTAACTTTCCAACCCCGGGCGCAGCCACGGCCCGGGAGTAGACCTTTACTCCCGGTTGGAGCCACCAACCGGGAGTAAAAGTATACCTTTAGTCCCGGTTGGTGGCTCCAACCGGGACTAAAGGTCCCTACCACCTCTGTCTGGCGCAGTAGCCGTTGGGCAGGGACCTTTAGTCCCGGTTGGATCCACCAACCGGGACTAAAGGTATCTCTAGTCCCGGGCACAAAAAATCCCAGGACTAGAGCCCATTTTGATCGAGGATCAAAGGTTTGTTCTCTACTAGTGATACTCATATGCCCGGGTCTATAACTCCCAAAACACTTCCAAAGTGAGCAGGTAGGGTTTACTATGAAGTCTTTCAAAGATTCGTCTAACAAGTTAGGACCATTAGATTCACTCGGCAAACAGATGTAGAGCCCCCCTCCCGATGGCACATTGACGCGCAGCCTATACACATGGAGACAGAGGCCGCACTATACCCGATTCGGCAAGCCATTCTTACGCCAATAAAGGTAACCACTAACAAGCTAGAAAAGATCCTCATACTGAGCTAAAGCCAGAGCCATGTAGCCCTCACAGCTGTACTATAAGTCCCAGATGATCACTTACAGATAAGTCCTTAGGGAGAGAAATCTGAAGCATTTAGAAAATAACTAAACACTCCAGCCCCTATTTTCAAGTTGCTAAAAAGTCATGTTTTAATGTTTATTGCATATTCCATTAGTCAAGTTACAAGATCATAGTTTAGTTGAGCACTAGCAAAGCTACCCAATGCATATCCCATAGGAGTCAAGGCATAAGTACAATTCTAAAAAATCCTTATCAAGGTGACACATGCAAATATGGATTGATTATTAGAGTGAATAGGTAACAAAGATGATCCCATGCTATACTTGCCTTGAACAAAGTGCTCCTGCTAATCCTGCTCATCAAAGTAGTACTCTTGATCACCCACGAATTACTCACCGTCTATACTCAATAATCACAGCAACATACAAGCATCCAGAAGCAATCATGCATAACAAACAAAAGTTATAGATTAGAACAGTACACCAACAGTATAAAATCAAGATAAAAAGTTTGTAAAACGAATCTACGTCTCGTTATGAACACACAGACGCGAAGATCACGGAAATCGGAGCTAAAACGAAGAAGTTACGAATTAAACAAGATTTCCTTTAATGAAATAAAAGATTAAATCTGACCTCAAATTTTAAAAGTTGAAAACATGTCTAACAGTAAGATGAACATGTAGATTATAGAATAACGAACCTAACGCAAGTTGAACGGATCAAATCGGAGTTAAAACTAAGATTTTATGGCTAAAACAAAATTAGTGGCAAAATTATAAATAGATGAAAACGTATTTTGAATCTAATCCAAAAGTAACTACGCTTTCAAAAGAAGAAAACGTATTATATGAATACGCTTTGGACTGGGGGTGCGATAATAAAAAACCTGAGGGGTTCTTTAGCAAATATAACAGGCGAAGGGGTATCTTAAGATCTAGACCGTTGGATCGGGATCGAACGACGCGGATTAGATCGAGAGGAGGAGAGAGAGTGCAGTCGCCGGAAAAGAAGGCCGGCGCGGCGGCTGCCATGAACGGCGGCGAGAAGCTCACCGGCGCACATGAATCAAGGCCTACGAACCACTGTTTGGCAAACTAAGAGCACGGGGAGAGAGAGAGAGAGCGGCACGGCGAACACGTTGGAGGGATTGGAGGGGCCTACGACGGCACGGTGGCGAGCTCACACACGATTCCACGGCTCAGAGCTCCGGCGGAACTTCGGCAATGCGGCACAAGCAACAGAAAGCGTAGGAGAAGAAAAAGCGGGTACCGGGGCTTGCTTACCTCGCTTAGAAGCTCGGCAAGACAGTCGCGGAGGCGGAGAAGCGGCGGCGCGGCAAACCGACGGTGGTGGCAGATCTCCAAGCTCGCGGCGGCGCTGTTTTAGGTCACGGGGCGGCTACGGCTTGGTTCCAAAGCTAGACGAGGAGGGGTGGGTGCAAGGCTCGGTATTTATGGGAGGGCCGTGCATGGAGCGCACGCTAAGACCGGGACGCGGCGGCGGGGCGGATGCGGACTCCATGCGCGGGACAGTCCGGCTCGGTGACGAGAGGAAAAGGATGACCCCGACAGGTGGGTCCCACCAGTCAGCGAGACAAGGAGGCGGGTCTGGCTGACAGACAGAGACGAGGAGGCGCGCTTGCGGGCTTCCGCTGCTGGGCTAGCCTGCTGGGCCGCTGCGCGAGAGAGAGAGAGAGAGAGAGAGAGAGCAGGCCGCACGGGGAAAGCGGCCGCGCAGGAAGCCAGGCCGAGCTGGTCTGCTCGGGCCGAAATCAAGGGAGGGAGAGAAAAAAAATAAAACTCATTTTCTATTTTCTTAACACAATTTCAAATCCAATTTAAACTCAAATTCAAATTCTTTTGCAAATTCCAGTCAAACCAAAGCATCACAAAATAAATATGCAGCAGCATGGATGCACATATATGTATGTAGACCTATATTTGATTTTATTTTTGACAAAGTTATTATTTTTCTAAATTTAGATGCTCACGAAAGGCATAATTAAATCATCTCTTCTATTTTAAAATCATGTAAATTCTTGGGTGTTACACTGACGCCTCGAAGTGCTAGCTTCTTGAGCATGGGGAACAGAAGCGCCTGGACGATGTCATCAGAGAGGTGGCATTGGCTGAAAGTAGCGACGCAAAGGCACGACGAGAACCGGGAGGTAGATGCTGGCATATCCTGAAAAATGTAGGGGATCCAGCAATCAATCTCTTGGAGATTGTCCAGTGCGCGGGGTCGGAGCCATGCATCCAGAGTGGCAGGGTGGTCCTGTAGGTGTTGTGCGGGGAAGCGAAAGTGGCGGCCGGGGCCCGGTGGGCGGAGAGGATGCGGGAGACGACATCGATGGGGAAAATGTTAACACCGTCGAGGTTGAGAGGGGCGGAACGCCAGAGATGGCGCCACCGGGTGGCGAGGATTCGGGTGCGGGCGGCATCCTTGGTGGGGAGCAGAGAAATGACCTCACCCAGAATGGCGTTCGGAAGGCTGCTGATTCGGTCGACCCCATCTTCTTCTTCTCCACCAGCTCCAGGCGGTGGATCTTGGATGTAGGATTCGTCTCCCCCAGCTCCAGGAGGATTGGAATCAGGCGCACTCGTCGCCGGTAGTGGTGAGATGTTTGCTTCGCCCTCCTGTTCCGAGCTCTTGGGTGTCTCCGGCTTCCTTCTCTTGGCACGGCGATGCCAGAGTCTCCATGGCTGGTGGGGTGATTGGGGGAAGGGGGAAACACGGCTGGCTCAAGAGCGCCGCCCACCGCCACGCTTCTCAACCTGACGAGGTCGGGTGCGTAGCGTGCACCGTGCAGCATCCAGGCCTCCCGTTTCCGGCCCATAGGCCCAGCCCACCTACGTTAGGCCTCACAACCACATTTCGAATACAGCTCCCTTTTCTCAAAAAAAAAAAAGAATACAGCTGCAGCACAACAGGGGATTGGTAGATGATGATCATGTTCCTAAAAAAAAGAAGATGATCATGACTTCCCCTCAAAAAAAAGAAGGAGATGATGATCATGACTTTGCGCTTAAACTAACAAGCTGTTTGGTTCCCTCACAAGTAAGGGAAATGTTATGGGAAACAGATTGCGCGAGGAAATGGAGTGCGATACTGTTTAATTATTTTGTTTGGTTGCACGTGGTAAGGGTATCAATACCATTACGGGTGTTTGGTTTGCTGCTACAGTATTATAATCCAATTTGAATACAGTACTAGTATTCTGTCGGGTGGCATGTCAGGCACAAGTAAAAAGAGACATGCTTATCAGAGCATTATCACAAGTAATCCATGCTTATCAGAGCATCATCACAAGTAAAAAGAGACCTGCCAGACAACACAAACGCAAGAATATCTTTTGATAATAACAATCGAAGATCAAGGCCGAGATCCAATCATATATAAATAAAACTCCAACACAGTTTAGCACTTGAGAAAGGGTGAAATGAAAGACAACAAGCATTCTCAATGCTCTTCTTCTAGCTTCAAGTCTTCAATGCATATGCAAAATCCTATCTTCCTCCACCTTCTATGTGCTTCCTTCTCTCCTCTAAAAAAAGGAGTTTATAAAGAATAATTCTGCAAGCTTGATCAAGTGCATGGTTTACAAAGACAAATAGTACATAGTATGTGCATAGTTAACAAAGACAGACGTATAGAATATCTGTAGACAAGCAGTCATACCGTTAAGCATGTCTAGAATGAACTCCCTCCTTAAAGACTCCTCAAAGACTATATGCATATGTATAGCACCTACTGTATTTATAGGAAAATAATAACCCATGGTTAGTCAAAATGGACTATGCTAGAAAGATTTGTGATTCAATAAAACAACAATTAAACCTTTATAGCACTATTTGATCTTCACACTTGATGCAAAACAGTTTGCAACCTCCCTATTATAACCCATGTTCAGCAACAACCTCCCTATTATATAAAGTATTGATACTGAAAAATATATCTAGGACCATATAAAGTATTGGTGCTGAAAAATATATCTAGGACCCTTCAATAAGATTCAATGCAAGATCTGAACCATCTCTATGCAAACTCTAATTCCTCCAAATTAACTAAGAATGCAAGAGCAAGCAATTTCACAGAGATGGACAGAACCCTTATTGAGATATATGTATAGAATCAGCTTCTACAAAGGGGGTTGGGAGACGACCTACACCGTGCAAACTACACCGTGCCTATGAGGATCAGCAAATATTCGCTGGACAAGAAACTAGTAAAAATGAGCTGACCAGCGGCCTTGCGACTTTTCTTTAATTCATTTCAGCAACTTTAATTCATTTTCAGCAACTTATCATAACAATTTCTAAGAGGAAGCTAGAAAGTGTGCCACGGTCACCCCCAATTCCAACCAAATACTGCAGCATGTATGGTCATTCTTGGTTGAGGAAAAGGTAACAAGCAAATTACAATCACAAGCAAAAAAAATGTGACTAAATTAGCATATCACCCCGGCCAGGACCTAGGAATGGGTGCTCCACTGGCCTCCTATTGATTTCAACTACCAGATCTAAAAAACTGATTAATACACCTATTTAGTGCTGATCTATACAAAAAGCAATACTCATCTCGACTACCAGATCTAATCATGGATCTGTAGAAGTGATGCATGTATATCTGCAAAAGAAGTAGGGAGACATGGCGATTTGAGGGAGATGGGAGAGCAGGGAAGATAACCACGACATCATACCTAGGACAAGACAGTGCAACAGTCGCCGGCAGTGAATGTAACACTCTGGGTGTTAAGCATGCATTTAACCTTGACATTGCATGAGCACAAGCATCATTGAGCATTCATGAGCATGAGCATGTCAAATATTATCTATATGTTGGCTTATATTGCATGTGTTGTCACTAAATTGCCTTACATATGCTAGGGTTTACTTGTAACCAATGTATGAAATGCTCGTGTGACCTTAGGAGTACCTTAAACATATTTAGAATATCACATGGAACAACTTTGGTATTCATGACTAAGGCTAATTTGGTATCTAAGTCATAGCTATAGTGTAAGTCATCATTTTCAAGTGGTATGTTTGACCTAGGTTGAACTATGTCATAGAGTATTTGCATGGCAAAGCACCCTTAAGCAAAGTTGTAGTACTTAATTAGAGCAACAACTTTTATTTTTGGGTCTTGAGCTAATTTAGTGTCTAACTTGGTCATTTAGAGCTCATAAAAATCAGCAAAACACTAGTTTTGGCACTTAGGAAATTTTCTAAGTCCTAACTGGTTTTTCAGTTCGTTGTGGCTGACTTTGTGATGATTTAACTCCATAACCATTGCGAATTAGGAGTTGAGTTCTAAAGCAATATTGTAGCCTGTACATAGCTCTACAAATCTTGTGTTTAACATCATGCCCTAAATCACCGTGGTTTAGGAGCTTGGAGACGTTGATTTGGCGCTGTCAGACTTGGAATGGCGCTCTAATGGCCGAGTCACGTCGCACCATCGTGGCCGACCGCGAACAGAGTCCGACCGTCGCGTGGCTGTCGTTGGCCGACGTCGGGCCACCGTCGCAGTGTGCTGGCGCGCGCTTAAGGAGAACCCATGCGGCTTAGTTCATTCACTCCCTTGCGCTCTCTCCCTCTCCACTGCCTTCACTCGCTAGAGTACCGCCCGCAGCAGCAGCGCTCACCGGCCGACGCCTTTGCCGGCCGCTCACCACGTCACCGCGTTCGCACTGCCCTCTCGCCGCAGTCATAGCTCCGTCGTGTTCCCACCACCTCACCGAACCCATCGTGTAGCTAGCCGTGCACGGTAAGGCCTCTTGTGTAGCGCCATAGCCGTCACCGTCGTTCTCGCCGTCGTGCCACGCCGCACGTGGCCGGGCCGCCTCTGACCACCGTTTGCCATGCTTGGGTGTGCGCTAGACTCGCCGTAGGATGTAGAAGCTCGGATGAACCCTAATTGGTTCCATCTCGGCCAACTCTGGCTGCGCACCGTCGACCCGCACCCGCCGTGCCGCCATTACCGCTGCCGTCGCCCTTATCTCTAGTAATCGACCCAGCTAACTAGCCCAGTGCATGCGGAAGGTCTCGGGGAACATTGTGGTGCCGGTGCTGTCGCCGGAGAGCTCGCCGTCGGTGAACCCCGGCCGGTCAGCACCGGTGCTCTGTTTTGAGCCTATGATGCACAGGCCCAATTGACTCATGGGCCCCAGCTGTCAACGGCTGTACATTTGAATGCTAGTGCATTTATTTCTAAAATGTATGCCAACTTTAAAAAATTATAAGTTGAGTTGTAGATGTCCAATTCTAGTGAACCAAATTTTGTTGTATTCCTCATAAAGTGTAGTATTTTATAAAAATATAAAATATACAGTTCTAGTATTTTTATAGGTGAATAAAATATAGCTTGATAAGTGCTTTTTGAATGTTTGCTATATTATAAAATGTATATCTTGAGCTAGAAAAGTGATAAAATTGTGATTCCAATTTTGCTAGTCTTGTGTTGACATGCTCTAGCTAGGAAAAATAATAAACTTGCTGTAAACTTGTTAGGAGTAGGGTCTTTCTATTTATCTATTAATAAATAGTAATTTTTTAGGAAATTTGTAGGGATAAAAATAAGTAACATATGGCCATGCAAATTTTTGTACAGTAGTATGGCACTAGGATGAAGCTAAAAATATATATAATCTGTTGTTTGACACTTTTCTATAGGGTTAACTATTTTCACTAAAATAGACCTTGCTAGCTTGTCATTTTTGTAGAGGATGTTATACATGTTCAAATGGTATGAAAATTTTACAGTAGTCTATTGGGAGCACTTGGAAGGTACTGTAATTTTCTAAGAATTTATTGTGCACATTTGATGTATGTTTGTTATTTTATCTAATTATCTAATTAAATTAATAAAGGCATTTAAATAAATAGATTAGGCTTGACCATTATGTTTTCTTGGGTGTATTTGATATTACTGAACTGTTGGTATGCTTGGTTATGTCCAATTTTGAATGCTCACATGCAATGAAAATATTATTGCTCTATAATTCAATTTAAAGTGGTTTAGGACAGATTCTGTTGTTGGGTATGTTACATAGTCATAATTATGTTTACTATAAAAATGGTTAATAATAAAGTTGTAGATAACTTCTTCATCTATCTTGTGTTAAAATTTAAGAGCAATAGGCCAAGTGGTTTAGGAGTTATAGCTATTTAAAGTTGATCTCCTGTAATGCTTGTTCTCTGGAATTTCTGGACAGAACTGAAAAGATTGCCAATTTTGGTTAGGATAGAATTTGAATTAGCTTTTGGTGATTAAATAAGAGTTGTAGGAAATTTTATAAGCTTTCCAGAAAGTCCAAGATCACAGCATTTAGATAGGTAGAACTTTAGTTATGATGTAAACTAGTAGCTGCTTTGTGTAGCTCTGAAATTGTCTTGTGTAGAATATCGGAAATGAATAGAGAAGAGATATGCACCTCAGTAAGCAAGGAGTTAGCATTGTTATCATTGTGTAACTTAACATCATTATCGCAGCATGTACATTCCCGTATCACATCATCCATGATCCTTCTTATGCATTCATGGGACCTACTTATGCATATGCATGCAATAGGTGCAACCGAGGAGATCACGTTGGTGGAACTCGATGTCGATCCACAGGAGGAGAACCAAGAGGTGCAGCACCAGGAGGTTCCCGAAGGAGAGCCTAAAGCAGATCTCCTTCCTGAGTGCCCGGATCACCAGCCTGCAACGTTCGTGAAAGGCAAGCCTCGGAGCATTATAAGTCTCCCTACTTTATTAATGTCACCTAAAGTTATTCGTATTGATGCATTACGTGATAGGAGTTGTTTAGAAACACTTGTTGCATATTACCTATCCTTGTCCAGAAATATCTATCATGAATCCTATTTAAGTCCAGGAACGCTTTTTATGCTTAGACCGGTAGAAGTCGGGTGATTTCCTGTCATCTGCGAGCTATAGGTTATAATTTGATCACGGTTGGCTATATTGTGCTATCATGGAACATAACCTGATGATGTTGAATAATTGGAGACCGAACGGAGTCTTATGTTGTGGTAATCATAGTGATTCTGTCAGTGTCATTTAAAGACCGATCGTTGGAGGTCATCTTGTCATGTTGAATGCATACCTCTCACATAGTTGGCCGGATAAGTCATTCCGACCGCGAAGCCGAGTAGCTCAACTCAGACCAGGGACACGAGCAGTTAAAGTGTGCACCCTGGAGGCAATAAGGATGTGCGGAGAGCCAATGGCGTAAGCCCAAGGGTGGGTTAGAGTCCCGAGCCTCCTGACAGATTGGTTGTATCTTTGAGGGTGCGGCACTAGTCTTACCCGTGATTGTACTTGAGTTGTCCCAAAGGTGACCTAATGCAACCCCGACGGGAAAAGTATGGGTGTGTGTTAGGAATAATTCCCCAGCTATGTAGGAATCGATTCGAATCGCCGTCTCTCCCGGATAGTGAGAACTTGAGAGGAGTACGCTTCATCGTAGTAATTGATGGAAGTGTTGGTTATGAGATTATGCAAGAACTCAACTGGATATGATTATTATTGTGATGACTTAATGGTACCAACATATTTGGCATAGGATAGTGCTAATGTAGTATGAGATAGGATTAATAACTGGTGATTTACAGTTTGAAAGATATTGGACAACTTATGCTTTTATGCAAATAAAATCTACCAGCTCTACTGATAAGGCCTTGCATACTCCTTGGTGTCTTAGTATTTTAGTAGATGACGGATAAGTCTAGCTAAGTACTTTCTCGTACTTAGGGTTTTATTCCCATTGTTGCAGATAATGTTATGTACCACAGCTACTGCAAGAACTGCTTTGCTCCTGCAGTGGATGAGGAATAGGACTATGGGCATGGTCATTCTGTATTTCGTCTCATCCTTATGCTTTTGGTTGGAGATGACTATGATACTGGCTATGTATTAAACTACGTGTGATGTTGATGTCAAACTACTTTGCTTCCGCTACTTTTAAACTTGGTTTGTAATAACTATGTGAACTCCGATGTACGTGAGATATTTGTGAACTATGATGTAACATGTGACTGGTTATGTTGAACTATGTACGATCTTGGTTTGTATGTTGGTTGTTTGAGATCCTTCGCGATTTCATCGGACTACCGGGTTTATATAGGCTTAAGTATGACGGTTTGATCGCTTCGGTGATTGCTATTGTACTTGTGTTCTTATAAATTGGACGGTTCTGTGACAGTGAAGTAGCTCGCTGCTCCTCCTCACGTCCTCGTGCTTTCCTCCCCTTCTCCACCGTGCAAGGACCTTGGACTGGAGAAAGAACATGATCTAGGGTAAGGTTACAAGAGAAATTATGCTCCATTTTTTGGGGAGAAACAGAGGAAGGGAGGGGGGGAGGGGAGCATGAGGGAGCCAGAGATCTCACCGTCGACGAGCTGCTTCGGCCGCCGGCGCGCATCGAACGAGGAACGCCGTGGGGAGAGGGAGGCGTGCGTGAGTTGCGAGCGGGGACAGAGGCGTGCGCGTGGCAGCTCCCCCGTAACGTTATCGGATAGGACTCCGGGAGGTGCTGGTATCAGGGGTGAATAGAGCCGTATATGATTCCAGGGTATATCTCATAACGTGGAGTGCTGAAACAAACGGCCGTAACGTTATCCAATACCCTCCGCAATTCGATTGCGTTACATATGGCTGAACCAAACACTGTGTTAGTAGGAGAAATAAAAACGATATAGAATCAGCATGTAATTGGGTCGGAGTCATTTATTATTTCCTATTTTTGAGATTCAGAATGATTTATTATTATTCATTTGAACCCGCAACCTGTTTCTATTGCACGATAATCTTTCCTTATTTTTCTAACTAGCAATACATCGCAACAGAAGGAAAAAAACTATCAAATGTTAATGGAAAAGGGGATAGGAATGTTACATATTTATTATCTCTTTTTACCTTTTTTGTAAGTCGGGATAGCCATGTCGTCTATAATATAAGTTAATGTTTCAATAATATATCCTATTAAGTCTATCTCAAATTAAAATACGGACTTGATAGATATACGCACCTAAAGTCATTTGTGTGTGGCTAGCGTCTAAGGTGATTTCTTACTCGGCACCTCGTTGCTCTCGTGCGTGAATTTGTCTAGACTAGATTCGTTACTATCTTCTACTCCTACTGATTGGGAAATTCAACTAGGTGCCTGGGATTGGAGAGAAAAAAGAGATCAATGAGATGCCATAGATCGACTGGGTGCGGTATCCATCGGAGGGCCTATTTTTTTCATTTTTAAAGAGTGCATTATTAATAACTGTTGTGGAAAGAAAATAAATTCTCTCCCTACTCCTTTTTAAGAGCTGAAATAATCTAAAATCTGAGAAGTGAGCTGTCGGAGAGACTCTTATATTTACAAATAATAATCTACTAATTCTTTCTTTGGATTCTCCTAAAAAAAATCTCTCTCGATTGTATGTGTAACAACCAAAAAATCCATACACTAAAAATACCAACTACAAAATTTTTCTTAAAACTCCCATACGATGATGAGTGTCATGTATAGAAACCCAACCTAAGAGATGCATTAGGTCTAACCCCAACCCAAGTCAACACATAAGCATGTCATATGTTAAATCCTGTTTATTTAAATACTGACAAATAAAGTGTTGCATACATTGTTAACTCAAATTGTGATTTGGATTTCCATTTGCTTTATGTTATGCTTAACAACTCCTCTAAGGAAATACACCATAAAAGTAATTATTACTCAAACCAAGGAATAAGAGTTTAAAGAGAAAATTAATTCTACTTTTGTATAACAAAACTACACCTATTTTTGTTATACAAAATAGTTAAATAAATTCCTAATATTTATATAAGAATGTTGTGGGCCTCATATCTAAAACTCCAATGAATATGGTGCACCAATTTGGAATTCAAATTTCAAACCAAATTTGAATTCAAAACAAAGAAGAAGAAAAATAAAATAGAAAGAGAAAGGAAAGAAGAGGGAGCAGCAGCAGCCCAGGCCTGCTCGGCCTTACGAACCAGCCTCGCCTGCCCTTTCACGCGCGTAGCCCACAAAGCCGGCCCAGCATCGCCGCCCGCACGCGCACAACCGCTGACAAGCCGAGCCCGCTCGTCAGCTATCACGCGCCACGCACAGCCACATCGCGCTAAGCGCCTCACGACCTGACCCCGCTTGTCAGCACAGTAGCATCTTCTTCCTCTCGCTCACACATTCTCCACCACGCGACCGGGAGCTGACCAGCGTGGCAGGCGTGGGTCCAGGGTCACGCAAATCGCATGACCTTGTTCCCCTTGCGCCGCACCTACGCTACCGCACGCGGGCCGTCGGATGCGCTGCACATATCACCACCGCCCGATCGCCGTCCGCCATTGGAGCCCTTGGAGCTCGGCTATAAAAGCCAATGTCCGTGAGCCCTAACCCTCAGCCCGTTCGCCGCCGCCGCTGGTGGCACAGCACCACACAGCGTCAAGCCGAGAGAGAGGGAGGAGGGAGAAGCAAGGAGGAGAAGGAAGCCGTGGCGGGGAGGACCTCGCCGGAACCAGGAGCGCCGCCCCGATCAGCTACAGCGATGTAGCTGCTCGGCACGGCACTGCATCGCCTCATCACGGCCTCGCCTCGCCACTGCACCGCCATCCTACCGCCACGAACCCTACGGTGAGCCATCTTGCTAAGACCACCTCCCTAGCCAAATGGAACGTGCACCGCCATGATCGAAACCTTGCTGAAGCTTCGAGCTCCAGCCTAGCCCAACTGGTTAGCTAGGGAGATTGCCATGGCCACGCTTGCCGAGACCTAGGACACGCCATGCGCACTGGCATCAGCCAAAAGGAGGACCCCAGCCATGACGTTGTACATCAGAACAGGAGCGCACATGCACGGGCACGCTCACCATGGCCGAGAGCACAACCATGGCGAGACCACCGCATCTTCTATGTTGCGGTAAAGGCACCGTTGACACCCCGACTGGCTCCGCCATGACGAGAGTCACACCGCACTCACCTTAGCCGAGGAAGAAGCCCACCAGAGCCCTGTGTTGCCGCACCGCACCTCGTCGGAGCACCACTGCCTCTGTTTTGCCCCCACCACCATGGTCGGAGCCACTAGGAGCACCAGGAGCACTGTCAAGATGCCCACCATGGCCGTAGAAGCACAAGGAGCTCACACGCTCCTTCAACTGGGCTCTCGCTACCACTACGGCCCTGTCCATGCACGCCGACGAACCCAAGCCGACCACGTCCCGAGCAGCTCCACCGAGCAGCTCGCCGACCACGACCACGCCGACCACGTCCCGAGCAGCTCCGCCGAGCAGCTCCGACCACAACCACGTCGTGCACATGAACCAAACCCTGGTAAGGAGTAAGTGGACCAAGTCCTTCATAGACCGGCTTTGCGGTCTATGGACCAACGCAGGCAGGTTCACCATGAACCGCTCCTCACCTACGCCCATGGACCACGGCCCGTTAGTGGCCTAGTATGACGATGTGGCCGCACCAGCGCGTGCCACATGGCAGGCAAAGCCCAGCCCGTATCTAGGCCCAACCAGCCCAGTCAAGGCCCGGCCTGTATTGACCATTGATCGGTCAACGTTGACCGTTGACCGGGGCCACATGTCAGTGACACCGCCATGCGGACCTCACCTGTCAGTAGCTGATGACGTAGATAACATCATGCTGATGTCAGCATGCCACATGGGCCAGTCACAGCGTGACACGTGTCAGCCCAGGATTAATTCAGCCTTTTTCCATTTTCAGAGATGATTTAAACTTCGGAAATTCATAACTAATTCATACGACCTCAGAAAAATACGAAACCAGGATCAAAATTCATCTAAAATCGAGCTTTACGCAATGAACCCATATTTGAGTGCATTTGGCTCTTTTGAATTTTCATTGCTTTTTATGCTATTCTATAGACGTCGCTAACGCGACTATAATGCGATCGTTTACAGACTCGGAGGGGAACCAGACGGACGAGGACCAAGAGTACCGTGAGGAGTACGGAGATGACTTCACTGAAGGTGCCACATCCCACCCAATCTCGTAGCACCTATTATGCATGGCTAATATAGAACTGCTATTGCTATACTTTACTGCTATAATCATACTATGACAGGACTTGCATGGTAGTATGCTTACTTGATGGCCTTTACCTTGATGCAACCTTACCCCTACATACCCTGCTATTAGGTTAGACACACGCTTACTGCTATATTACATTGCTTATACTTCTACCATGCTTATACTATATTAAATGCATGGTGGAAACTGGTGTTATCTAGACTATAGGGAGAGTGCTGCGTGTGTGACTTGGGTGTGTGGAGGGTGAGGGTTGTGTCGACCAAGTTGGAGTATACGATGAGCCTGGGGCAAGTCTTGCCATGGGGTGCTACCTGGGCACCCTTGGAAATGGATACCTGTGGTGGGTAAATGGTATATGAGGTGGTCCTGGGTGTGACCTTGTGATGGGAGGAGCCTGGGATGGTGGTGCTATGGTGGCACGATAAATGGAAACCCTGATGGAGACATTCTGGCTTAGTCATCCCTAAGGATTTACTAGTACTCAGATTCACCGGGAAGCCTTACGTACCACTCGCCCTATATGGTGCGGGACGGCCAGACTACTTGGTAGGATATTGCCACTACTGCTAGGTTGATAGCGGACAGTGTAAGGAGGTACGGGGCGCGGAGGATTTTCCCCACACCCTTCCGAGACTTCATGGAGACCTTGTGGACCCAGCTCATGACTCACAGTTTCAGCCACCCCAGACTAGACTTGGGGTGTACTAGGGCTGAATGGTAGAGTGGCATTATCCTAGGCTAGCAAGCGGCCGGAATCAGCCCAGTTGATGATGGTCAACGAGGAAGGCGGATCTTGTGGTTATGTAAAACCTCTGCAGAGTGTATGGTTGATCGATCGATACATGTGCCGACTTATCGGCTATGGGCCTTTTCCTGGGTTTCGCTTAAACTAGATAGAGAGATGAGTCCTTCTCTTCTTCCCCCGTGAGAGAGTGTCAGTCGTAGCCAGGGGCTACGGGCCTTGAGACAGTGCCGAGAGGGAGTTGGCCTATCGACTGAGCGAGAGTGTGGTGATGGTGTGGAGATGGTGGTATATCGATCCCAGGATCAAAACCTGGCTCTGGAAAGGGAATGGGATGGAATGTGTGTGGGAATGGTGTTAAAACTGACCAACTATTATTATATACTTGATATGCTAAAACATAGGAAACTCCAGCCTTATAGGTTCCTTTTGATTATATTCAACTTGCATCCAATTTCCACAAAGCAATGCTCATAGGGTGGGAGTGGCAAGTACAAATCATACTGATAAATTTTGGTACACAGGTTCTGCTGAGGAGTATAGCTCCGAGGAGTTTGACGGTTGAGGGGTTCGTGCCTACGCTCGAGTTTGGCGATCTTATCTTCAAGCTGTTCTGAATGAATGCTACTTTTGATTCCGCCAATGCGACGATGTAATAAATTATGTAATTCCACACTATTTGTACTCTGATATTATCGGTGTATGGATGTGGTATTCGACTGGAAATTTGGATAATATGATCTACAACGGTCTTATTACACTTCGACTCTGTGGATTTCTCTTTGCGGAAATCAGGTCGTTTCAGTATGGACTTTTTCTGCTACTTGTTGGGTCTTCACTGATTTATTCTCCGACTAGAAAATTCGAAATCCTTTATCACCCCCCAAATACTTGAAGCTCCAAATGTGCATTGGCCGATTCATCCCACTCCCATATCAATCAAGCCTTTCAATCTATCATTTTAGCTCGGAAAAAAGTCCATTCCACCTCCCTTAACTATTACGCGAGTCCGATTTACCTTTGTCAACTAGATAATCGGATTTTTAGACTACTTCAACTCTCGAAACCATCCAATTTACCTCTCTGACCAGTTTTGGAAAGCAGTTTTGGCTGACATGGTGTCATGTCAACCACAATAGAGGTAAATCAGTCTTCCACGAAATATTTTTCCCTAGAATAAATATGCATTTAAAAGTACTAAAATCTAATTTAATATTAAAAACCATAGATATGAAACCATTTTCATATTTTTCGTACAATCATGCTCGTTCCTATGAGTTAGACATCATAATATAAAGAAATAGGGGGGGGGCTTGGGCTAAAAAAAGATTGAACATGTGGTTTTGAGTTTCGATAACTTCTTCTGCTTTCATTTCCTCTCCTCTGTCTGCAAAATCACTTAGTTAGTTCAAAAGTCCTATTAGATCACATAAAGGCGCTTGCCGCTAAACTAAAATAGGATTAAATATGCCCCGCCCCCTTTTGAGATCTTCATATTGAAACAATAGTAGCGCATGCTCATACTCAGCCCTTTTGAGCTTGAGCACAGCTACAGGCAATCCCATCGGATCCTTTGCGCTAATTCATGGCACCTCTTGGAAGTGGTCTGTGCATCCAGGTAATCCTGGTTGGGCAAAACCACCTCCAAAAACAAGATATAGATCCTTCCCCATTCTCCCGTATATCTTGATAAGCTACCCGGAGAATAGAAAGATTATCCATTCCCTTAGCGACAAGCATAAGAAACCACCAAACTAAATTTTGGACAATAAAAGCATCTCCAGCAGACTACCTAAATGGACTACATATCTCCCATTTAGGTAGTGGGGGCAAGAAATCTAGCTCTAGCAGGCTACCTACTTGACCCAACAAATTTATTGGCTACCTAAATCCCCCTCCCACTACCTATTCCTGTTGGGCCAAGCAGACTATCCAAATCTTCTCTCTCCCACCCATGCGCCTCTTTCTCTCCCCTTCATGCTTGCCCGTCCGCTTGAGCGGACCTACGCGGTGGTTCTCCCGGGCGGTGCTCCTTGGCGGTGCTCCAGACCAGATCCGGACCTCCCCAAGCGCGGCAGGCTACCAGGCGGTGTGAGCATGGCGGGCAGAACAAGGCAGCGCGAGGCCGACGACGCGAGCCTGGAGGGCGCGCCTCCCCCGGCATGCCAGGCACGACGCGAGCCCCGGCGGCACGCGTCCCCTTCCCGGCGTGGCCCTCCCCGGTGGCGCGGCGGCCTGCCCCGACACGCACTACTACAAAATTCAATTTGCGCAGCGTCGTCCCGAAGGTCTCCATGGCGGGCTCCTATTTTTGTCCATCACGATAAATCCCACGATTTACCGCGGCGGGCACTTTTTATTTTCTGCAGCGGGCATTTTTGCCCTCCACGGTAAAACGATTTACCGTGGCGGGCATATTAAGATGCCCGCCACAGAAAATACCCTATTAACCGTGGCGGCCGTCTTAAGGTGCCCGCCACGGTAAATCGATTTTCCGTGGCGGACACATTATAAGACCCGCCACAGAAAAGGCCACGGCCCAATAGGCACACCAGCAAGGCCCGTATCCAATTCTGATTTATCGGGCTTATATATACGGGGGTTTTAGGGTTTCACTCCACCTCTCTCTCTCTCTCCACCACTCCTCCCTCAACCGGCAGCCACTCTCTCCCTCTCCTTCGATCCTCTCCTCCCTCAACCGGCGGTAGCCACCACTCCTCTCGGTCCTCTCGCATGAGGCACGGCGTCCCTCTTCCTCCCTTCCTCTCCTCCTCGTCCTCCCTCAACCGGCGGCCCTCCTCCTCCCTCTCCTCCTCCCTCAACAGGCGGTGGACGGTGGCTCGAGGCACGCGGTGGCGCGGCGTCGCGGCCGCGGATCCAGGCGAGGGTGCCGGTGTGGACGGACGCGGATCCAGGCGTGGATCGAGGGCGCCGGCCGCGGATCCAGGCGTGGACAGCCACGGGTCTGGTGGTGGCACAGCCGGGGAGGCTGGATCTGCCACGAGCCCCTCCTTCCCCTTCTCCACCAGGCAGATCCAGGCGACGGCGGCCCTGGCGGAGGCCCCGGTGGTAGATCCGGCGGTGGCGCGGCCGGGGAGGCCGGATCCACCGTGAGCCCCTCCTTCCCCTTCTCCGCTGGGTAGATCTAGGCGACGGCGGCCCTGCCGGAGGTCTCGGCGGCGGATCCGACAGTGGCGCGGCCGAGGAGGCCGGATCCACCGCAAGCTCCTCCTTCCCCTTCTCCACCGGGCAGATCCAGGTGCCGGCGGGCAGATCCAGGCGGGGGCGGCCCCGGTGGAGGCCCCGGCGGCGGATCCGGCGGTGGCGTGGCCTGGGAGGCCTGATCTGCCGCGAGCGCCTCCTTCCTCTTCTACATCGGGCGGATCCAGGCGGGGGCGGTCTGGACGGAGGTGCCGACGGCAGATCTGACGGTGGCGCGACCGGGTTGGAGCTGCGGCGGATCCAGGTGAGGCGGCGGATCGACGTCGACGGCGAGATCTAGGTCCAGTGCGGCCCAGATCCAAGCCCGTGTGGGCTTTTCTTCTTTTTTTTGTTTTTTCCAAATGATTTACCGTGGCGGGCTTCCTTAGGTGCCCGCTGCGGTAAATCGATTAACCGCGGCGGGCAAAGCAGCCCGCCGCAGGAAGGCCACGATTTACCATGACTTCTCGGCAGCGGCGGACCGGTTTGCCCGCCGCGGGAAACCAAAAACGGCCGCCGCGGATAAACATTTTGTAGTAGTGACGCTAGCTGCCCCTGGCACATCTCCGGTCACCTCCAGCTCCATCCATGGCGAGGAGGATGACACATGGGACCCACATGTCATTTCCTGTTAGGATGAGTTTGGGTAGCCAGTTTTAGGCAGTATTGCTGGAGTTGAGAGCAAAATTTAGGTAGTATAAAAATGGGTGGTTGTCCAAAGAGAGAAATAGATAGTTTGTTTTAGGTAGTATTGCTGGAGATGCTCTAAGCTAAATTTATTAAGACCAGTTTAATAATTAATTAACCTATTGTGCTAGCGAGCTCAACTAAAGAAGATCAAATAGAAGTACATTCAAAACGAAGCGATATCTTGACACTAGCTCTACTTTATTAACCAAGACTATAACAACATTACATGCAACCAACAACCTCAAACATTGCTAAAGCTGGAATCGAAACCTAAAATCAAAAAGCTTTCCTACTAGAGCTTGATATAGCCAAAGCTTTTGACAGACTAGAATGGAATTTCATCAACACTGCTCTTCTACGTAAAAGGTTTCATGGTCATTTCATCAACCTCATCCAATCATGCAAATCCACGACTTCCTTCTCGGTCCTTGTGAATGGCCAACCTTCTAAACCTTTTAGAACACAGCGTGGCATTCGCCATGGATACCTTCTGTCGTCTTATCTTTTAGTCATTCCAATCAATAAATTGTCCACTAGGTTGCAGAACAAAATGCATCCTAACAATCTTTAAGGAGTCTCCTTATGCCTGACATGCCCATTGATCCATTCCCTTCATTTTGCACACATGACCTGATTATTTATGGCCACGCTTCTATGGTCGAGGCTAATGCAATCAGTCACATTATATAAGAATTCTGCACCGTTACTTGCCAGAGTCCAAATCTTCACAAATCATCCATACTCTTCGGTGCCAAAGTGGGCACTGCTACCAAAAATGAAAAAAAAACATCTTCCCAGTAAATGATCTGCCTCCAGACACCATGCATCTTGGACATCCTACCCTCTTCACCCATCAAGACAAAACCAAAGGTTCTGGTTTTATCCTAAATAAGTCCTTTGTGTGGGCATGCATTTACTGCTCTGGCAAGCTTGGAGTGGAAACAAAGTGTGGAACTAAGCACCTTCATTGGGACTTAAAAGTCTTGTATATTTACAAAGATTAAATTGGTTGGGAACAAGACATTGTCACAACCATCTTAAGCAGGAGGGGTTTTTGTTGAGAACTAGAACTTTGATCACGACATAGCTAGTACGAGACTTGTTGCTATGATGGTGTTGCATGAATACCCCTTGGGTATGGTTGACCATGTTGACTTTAGGAGTTTTGCACATGCACTCCAAGTGCTATTTCCAGATTGGGATCCAGAAGCACAGTAGGTTATTGTGTGCAAATGTTAAGTTCAACTTGCTTTTATGCTGATGTTGATGCTAGTGTGGTGTTGTTTTGTATTGTTTGTGTATGTGTCATTTCGTTTCAGAAATACATAATTAATGAATATGAATTGGAGAGGAAGAAATCCATCAATATATGGTTGGAATCAAATCTAAAGTTGCCATCACTAGTGACATGTGGACTTCTGATAACCAAAGAGAGGTTACATGACCATCACAGCACACTATTTATTGATGAGTTTTGGACTTTAAGAAATATTATTATGAGATGAGCAACTTAGATTTGTGTACTCTAGTTCAATTCATATGTTCACTGATCATAATTTCTCATAATGTTTGCTGATCTTTTATAGGTTTCTTTATGTGTTAAGTCCTCACACTCATGAAAGTCATTGGTGATGAACTCTATGAGTCCCTTGTTGACTGGAATCATGATGAGAAGGTATCAAGTATCAACAATCACTCCTGACAATTGCAGTACAGATGATGTAGCAATTCCTTATCTTGTTAGGAAGATTGGCAAAAGTAGCTTATGGCTGATGGGAAATTCTTTCACATGTGTTGTTTTGCTCATATCCTTATTCTACTAGTTAAGGATGGACTAGAACAACTAAAAGATGCCAAATTTTTTTCGTGATATAGCTTAAGTACTAGACAACCACATCAAAAAGGTTTGAGAAGTTTAAGGAGATAGATAGTATGTGAATGTTACTATTGAGAAGAACACAAAATTTGCACCAACCTGTCAATTTGCCCCTCTTTTTCCCCACGATTCTCCTTTCTTATACCTTATCTTTGTTTTCATGTTAAATCTACATTATATTCATTCTCAAGTTATGTTATCATGGTAATGTTCAACAAAGATATCTAATTTGTGGTAATGAGATGCAAAGTACCTCCAAAGGATGGATTGCATGGACCACCAGGTAGACGGTCGAATGTGGGTATGATCAGCTAGGAAAAGTTAGGGTAGAATGTATTTGTTTAATTAGGTGGAACATAAAATATACGATAACAACAAGAGGATTTAGTTGCCTGCTATAATTGGCTCTAGTTAGATTGGTTTTATAACACTAAACAAAGAAATCATAATTGCTACAACATCGATGAAAAAGGACCAACAAAAGCATGTTATAATTGTGTGAAACATGGCTCTAATAAACACTATTTTAAGCTTCTAAAAGAAAAATTTGGTACAAGAGGGTGGTAAAGAACACACCAAAAAATTGTAATTGCACACAAAGATTTCATAGCTATTGATGTGTGACTCGATAGGACAATGATGGATGTCATGAATGGGCATGGGAACAAGGGTGGAGCATAGAGTTCTGTCATAGAAGAGGTGCAATGTACATTTCTTGAAGAGGAATAATAAATCAATGCTTTGAAACTTGTCTTCGTGCGACATTATATCTACTATGAATAGAGCTATTTCATTCTCACTTGTCTTTGTGTTTTTTGCTAATCTCTATTTAGTGCATTTATTTGCACGTATTTAGGATTATTTGCATACACTACCGGAGACTGTGTAGTTACCGAGTGCCCAGAAAATTACCGAGTGTCAAAAGTCGGGACACTCGGAAAACATTTATTACCGAGTGCCAACACTCGGAAAACAAAAACACCCGGTAGTAGACCTCTTTACCGAGTCCGAACACTCGGTAACCTCAAACACTCGGTAGAACTACAATTTTACCGAAGGGGCGCACTCGGTAAAAAGAGACACTCGGTATTAAGCTGCCACGTCTCCTAGTATGCCAACCGTGCGCCAAACGGCGTCACGGCATGACATGTTTGCCGAGTGTAGAAGTATTTGCACTCGGTAATAATAAAGTTTTACCGAGTGTAAGTTCACAACACTCGGTAAACACTATCTTTTACCGAGTGTACTGGCGCAACACTCGGAAAATTCAACCAAATTTCTTGTTTTTCCCTTCATTCTTTTTCCTCTATCCACATATGATATTTAGTACTCCATTCCAAAATATGGTGTTTATTTCGATTTATTTACTATATTTCACAAAATTTTCATTCTTTATGATAATTAGATACATATCGTGTAAATTTAATTGTAATAATTAAAATCGAACTCGATAAATCACGAGATTGGAAGAATTAACATTGAAGCATACATCTATATTATAGAAAAATTTTCATAACGTTTCGGAAGTATTTTTACATTCGTCGCTGCCGAATCGGTACATCTCCCAAAGAGACACTAAACATTCACAATGACGAATAGGATTTCTATTAAGAGTGAAATTCAACATTATGATTTGAACTTGGAATTTTTTAGATAGTAAATAAATGACATGAAATAGTTCATGTGAAAGTTTGGTGAATTTTAGGATTAAATTGGCATTTTTTCATTTTTGTTTTGCATGAAATAATGGAGACTTTTACCGAGTGTGACCTCAAACACTCGGTAAAGATTAGCCACGGCCCACCTGTCTCTTTACCGAGTGCCGTAGATCTAGGCACTCGGTAAACATGTACCAGGCCCACATGTTATTGGGCTGCGGTGCTTCTGTTTACCGAGTGCCGTAGATCTGGGCACTCGGTAAACATGTACCAGGCCCACATGTAATTGGGCTGCGGTGCTTGAGTTTACCGAGTGCCGTATATCTAGGCACTCGGTAAACAGAGGCATTCACTTAGTCGTTTCTCCCTCAAATCGTGCAGACGACACACACACCGCACGCCCGCGCATCCCCGCCGCACCGCCGCCGTCCCCTGCGCCGGCGCCTCCCCGCCGTCCCCCGCACTTGCGCCCGCGCCTCCCCGCGCCCGCGCGCTCCACGCCGACGCCGGCGCCTCCCCGCCGTCGCCGGCGCCTCCCCACCGCCGTGGCCGCCTCCTCCCCTCCACGCCGTCGCAGAACCGGCGCGCGCGGTGGAAGACGAAGCAGCTGGAGAAGGGGAAAGGAAGGGCTGAAGCTCCAGCTCGACGCTGGCCGTCCTGGACGCGAGCGCGCTGGACACCTGGGCGATCCACGGCGTCGTCTGACTCCGACGAGCTCCCGGCCTCCCGCTCGACACCGAGCACGCGGACGCGCAGCCCCCGGCTCCAACTCCATCCAATCGTCCACCCTTTTCTGAGGTATTCTGAGGCTCTTCATCTTCATCATCCTCGCTAGAACACTAGAACAGAGGCGCGGCAGACATGTGTGTTGTGCTTTGTGGTTTACTTGGGTAGTAGATGCAAAGTATCAATGTAAGAAAATAGTAATCTGAGATTTGTAGCTTTCGTAAGAGAAGTTTCTGTAGATTCTATCAAAAAAAAATGCTACTGCATAGTTGTCTAAGATTGAATTTGAACAGGCTTTCTGAGAAGTATTTATTTTGCTGGTGCTCCAAATTAGAGAAAGAGATCATGCATAGTTGCCGCGGATCATGCATGTTTGCAAGAGGAGAGAGAAAGCAGCAAATTAGAGAGAGAGAGAGAGAGAGAGAGATGAAGTTAATAAGGAAATAAACAAAGTGAGTTCTGAGATTGAACTGGCCCTTGCAATAGTTTGAATCATTCGCTAAAAGTCTAAAAGACCAAATCAAACAATGAAACACAAAACAACTGAATAAAACATTGAAAGACGCAAAAAACTTCAGGGAAAATAATGACAAATTGCAACAACTGGAAAACTGAAGAAACATTGACAATGATGGTGTCACCTTTGCCTCATGTCCTTATCAGTTCATGGTGCCCTCTATCATCGATGATTGGCAGCGTGGCACGACGTTGATCGCGTGCAAACTGGTATCACTGGAAGACTGTAGAAACCATTTGAAGCATATATCTCAACTTGTAACCTTGGTGGCCTAGGTTTGACCTGTAATTAACAGAGGAGACAATTAACACATAAGAATAGACTAATAGTTGATCTACAAATTACATACATCATAGAGGTACCTCTAGTTATTTCTCATGGTATATAATAAATTGATTTCATATCAAACAACCTGCATGCCACATTGATCAAGCAACCTACGCTTCACTGTTTTAAGCTCTGACTACACGAAAACAAAGTTCAGTATTTATGATATGCAACCCCAATATCAAGGTTAAGGAAACAAATAAAGCCACCTGTCTAAATCTGAGAAGTATCCTGTGAACAAAAATACAAGCCACCTGTTCTTATTTTCTCTTCGATCAGCGTTGCCCGTTGCCCCATTGCAGGGTGCAGCAGCCATGGGTGGGGCCCCTAAAGCAGTCCTCTCTCTCTCTCTACCACTTTAGCATATCCTGCATTATTCATCTCTCTCTGCAGTGCCTAGGCTAGCCGGCCGCTGCCATCTTTTATCAGAGTGGGGAGAGTGGAGAATGTGGAGGCATGCATGGCACAGGACCGGCCTGCTGCAGCTGGTTAGTAGTAGTATGTTTGTGTGTGTCGATGATCCCTGGCCGGGCACGGCCAGCTTTGTCGGTGCACCACTCATGAAATTCAGCTGATCTGACAGACCATGACCTCCTTACCTTTTGTTTAGGTTCCTATTCTCGTTGAGGACCTGTTAGTTACAACCAGGAAGTTCAACAGGAACAAAAGATTCCAGAGGAATGTGGTGGACTGGTGGTTATCGGCCCATGATGAATCAACCTCAACTATGAGATAATGATAGTGTGATTCTGAACTTGGAATATATGCTATGACCGAACTTTGACCCAGCATTTTTCTCTGGAGCCTCTCACTGCTGGATTCCCCATTGGGATATGCTAGAGAGATGCTGGCTTGCTTGCATTCGGGGTTGAAAATTCTGGTATGGTACCATTGTTGTGTAGTTGGGGTTTGGCAGGTTTGATCTAGGGGCAGCGTAAGTGCATAGAGTGTGAAATGATGTGGTCAATTCTGAAATAACTGCATGAAGTGGGGGAGTCTGTTGAGAGGACTTTTGAGGCGTTGAGCTTTAGGAAAGGGAGGAGACCACAAAACTAGTTTTATAAACCAGAAAAACAACTGAAATATGGTTTGGTTCACATGATCACTTCCTTCTTGCCAAATGCACATTGTTCAGCGTAGGGTATAATCATATATTAAAATCAAGAAAAAATAACTCACAGAAACTTCCATGAATTGCACAATAGGAGATATACTCTTATTTTTTCTTTCAGAAATATGTAAATTCTGTTTGAGCTTCAGATCATAAATGTTGTATTAATGAATTAGCTACAATCTAAAAATAGATTAGATGTACCCCACAAAACTAGTATTGAATTGTTGGGCTCCTCAAGAACAACCCAACTTTGCATTGAATTGTTGGGCTCCTCCTCACAGAGAGGAAGAACCCTCCAAAAATAGGCGTATGCTGCTTGGTGCAGCGGGCACACGCTATTCTTTAGTAAAAGGCGAAAGAATAGTTCGCTCTGTGCCCACTGGGCACGGCCAGCTTTGCTGATCTGAATTTCATGAGTGAAGGCAAGGAGGGCACGGCCAGCTTGTCATCGGTGATTTGTTTGCCAT
The DNA here is from genome assembly GCF_019320115.1 of Miscanthus floridulus. Lineage (NCBI taxonomy): Eukaryota > Viridiplantae > Streptophyta > Magnoliopsida > Poales > Poaceae > Miscanthus > Miscanthus floridulus. The sequence continues at coordinate 48,719,111 of NC_089582.1, forward strand.
GTGACCTATAGTGCTGCGATAGAACCTAGCGCCCCTTTGTGTGCTAGCCACATGGTTGTGCTGCTAGGCGCGCGCTGGTGCTCGGGTATATGGTTGAGACACGCTACAAAACCTGCTGATGCTCTACCTCAATCTTCGATAAATCTTGCTAGTGATGGTTGTGGCTACAAAAAAATTGGTTCCATGTATTCCTCCATCTACAAGTGACATAGCGGCCTTTCAACCTTAGGTAAAATCTCATCATCCAATCTAGCAAACATCTTCTATGTGAATCGACCAAGAACATGAATGTCTCTTTATCATCTCATATGGTTTTTCTCTAGCACTACTACTCTATTGCTCTAAACTGCAATATCGTCTATATGTTAGGATGGATGACCGTCAGTGGATGTACACGGGCTATCAGAAGAGGGGTCAATACACAAATGAATGGATTGAGAAGGCCAATGATTTCATGACGAAGGCATTTGCAAACGGACGGCGACATGCCTGGTGTCCCTGTAGGAAGTGTAAGAACAAGGCAATGAAAACATATGAGGAGATGAGTAAAGATCTTGTCAACAATGGATTTGTAGAGAACTATACCCGGTGGACCATGCATGGTGAACGCCATCGTGCGAGAGAAGAGGTCGTGAGACAACGGATCGAGGAGTTTGATTCTGAAGCCGGGGTGGCAGAAATGTTAAATGACCATGACATGGCTTTCGATGAAGGAAGTGCAGAGCAGGAGCCAGAGCAAACTGCAAAGGCGTTTTACGCCATGTTGGATGCGGCACAACAACCCCTTCACGGGCGCACCAATGTTTCTAAACTGGATGCCATTGCACGTCTAATGGCTGTGAAGTCCCAGTTTAGCTGGAGTAGAGAATCCTTCGATCAACCGTTGACAGTAGTTGGCACCCTACTTCCGGATGATCACGTTCTGCCAAAGAACACATATGAGTCAAATAAAATCCTTCGTGCACTCAAGATGTCATACGAGCAGATACATGCTTGTCCGAACGGATGCATCTTATTCAGGGGAGAACATGCTGATGATAAGTACTGTCCGAAGTGTAAGGCATCTAGGTACATTGAGTTAGAATCTGGTGATGGTCGGAAGACGCAAACAAAAGTCGGCGCAAAGATCCTGAGGTACCTTCCTTTCATACCGAGGATCCAACAGCTTTTCATGAGCGAGGAATCCGCAAAACAGATGACGTGGCACAAAACTGGACGCCGATACACTGACAAGATGATACATCCGTCCGATGGTGAATCATGGAAAAGCTTCGATCGGAAGCATACCGACAAAGCTGATGAGGCTCGTAATGTACGCATTGCACTGGCAACTGATGGGTTCAATCCTTATGGAATGGGTTCTTCACCATACACATGTTGGCCCGTATTCGTCATCCCTCTCAACCTCCCACCTGGCGTCGCCTTTCAACGGCAAAATATTTTCTTGTCACTTATAATTCTAGGACACCCGGGGGCTAATATGAGTGTGTACATGGAGCCTTTGATAGACGATTTGGTCCGTGCATGGGACGAAGGGGTAGTGACATACGACCGATTCACAAAGACAAACTTCAGAATGCATATTTGGTACCATTATTCCATGCATGACTTCCTGGCTTATGGGTTATTTTGTGGCTGGTGTGTTCACACGAAGATGCCATGCCCGATATGCAAGTCAGCTGTGGAGTTCTTTCGGTTGGAGAAGGGGGGCAAGTTTTCTTCGTTTGACAAACATCGACAATTCCTCCCTCTTGACCACCCATTCAGGAGAGACAAGAAGAACTTTCGAAAAGGTGTCACAGTGGAAGACTCTGCACCGGAAATGATGACAGGTGCCCAGGTTCTTGAGATGTTAGATGGTCTTGTGGTCGACAATGAAAAGGGGGGCTTCGTGGGATATGGAAAAGAGCATGCCTGGACACACAAGTCGTGCTTGTGGAAGCTTCCTTACTTTAAGGACCTCCTTCTTCCACATAACATTGATGTAATGCACACTGAAAAGAATTTCGCCGAGGCGGTCCTTCACACAATCATGGACTGGGAAAAGTCAAAGGACAATGTCAAGGCTAGATTGGATCAAGCAACGCTGTGCGATAGACCAAAGCTAAACATGTTGCCTCCCTTACGCGGGAAGTCATGGAAGAAGCCTAAGGCCGACTTCGTCCTAACGAGGGCCCAAAAGAAAGAAGTTCTTCAATGGTTCCAATCGTTGATGTTCCCTGACGGGTATGCAGCGAATTGGAGGAGGGGTGTGAACTTAAGTACCATGCGAATCACAGGGCTGAAGAGTCATGATTACCACATATGGATTGAGCGCCTTCTTCCGGTGATGGTTCGTGGCTATTTCCCTGATCACATCTGGCGAGTGATGGCAGAGTTGAGCATGTTCTTCCGCAAGCTATGTGCTAAGGAGATATCTCGGACCGAGATTGAAGAAATGGAAAGAATGGCCCCGGTGTTGCTCTGCAAGTTGGAGAAGATCTTTCCCCCCGGCTTCTTCAATCCGATGCAACATTTGCTCTTGCACCTACCATATGAGGCAAAAATGGGGGGCCCTGTGCATGCCCGTTGGTGCTATCCAATTGAGCGATGCCTAAAGGTTCTTAGAACAAAATGCAAAAATAAATGCAAAATTGAAGCTTCCTGTGCAGAGGCATCCATTGTGGAGGAGGTGTCATACTTCACAACAAGATACTATGCCGACAACCTTCCTAACGTGCATAATCCACCCCCTCGTTACAATGCTGCCGACAATCAGTCGACCCTCAGTCTTTTCCGAGGGCAACTCGGAAGTGCAAGTGAACCTACCTTGAAGATGTTGAGCCTAGAAGAGTGGCGCTCTATCCAGCTGTATGTGTTGTGGAACCTTGAAGAGGTTGGCCCGTACATTGCGTAAGTTTTACACAAACTTGTTTCTTTTCTTGTCAGTATTTCGCATGCACCCATCCAACCCTCTTGTTAACGGCCGTTACAGCAAATTTGTTCTCCTCTACCATCGTCCATCACGGAGGGAACCCACCGAAGCGGAAGTTGAAACCCTTCTAAGACATGGCGCGGGAGAACGAAATCCCACTTTTATTTGTTGGTTCAAGGAGGAGGTAGTGTTCAATTTCATTTGTTGTTTGTACTTAACTCTCAACTTGACAAATATATAACGAATCATCCTACTTGAACTAGCAGGCCAAAACTGACGTGTCTATGAGTGCCGAGTTGAGGCAAGTTGCCAATGGATTTGAATTTAGGGTCAAGTCATTCTCTGTGTACGATGTCAATGGATATCGCTTTCACACAACTCGGCATGAGCAGCGTCGGCCGAATCGAAGAACCACAAATACCGGTGTTTTCACGCCAGGCACAGATGGGTTGGACTACTATGGAATAATTGAAGAAATATACAAACTCAAGTTTCCTGGTTGTGTACCTCTTCATCCTGTCATATTCAAATGCCATTGGTTTGATCCCAAAGAAGTGATAAAGACCCCTGAGCTTGGGTTAGTCGAAGTTCTAAAGTCATCCGTCTTGTTAGGAGACGACGTGTACATTGTGGCCCAACAGGCCACGCAAGTTTATTATCTCTCATACCCGTGCCAAACCAAAGACCGTCTTAAGGCGTATGATGTTGTGTACAAGGTATCGCCGCATGGTAAAGTACCCGTCCCAAACGATGATGATTATAACATCGATGCAAACACATATGACGGAGAGTTCTTTCAAGAAGAAGGATTAGAAGGGAGTTTTGAGATTGTCTTAGATGTAGATCTCGCAATGGAAGTAGACAATGATACGATCATTGTTGACGGGGATGATGGAGAGGAGGTTCACAACGCGAAGGACTTGTTATTACTTGAGCAACACCATTCAGGCAGTGTCGCTAGTGATGAGACTTTGAGAGACGATCATAATTACGTCGACAATAGCGATGATGAGATTTTTGGCCCACCTATCGATGATCTTGATGATTATTTCTAGTACATGTAAGATCTGTAGTACTTATGGCAATTTTATACATGTATGATACATTTACTTATTTTGCATCTCTTTTATACATGTATGATATATTTACTTATTTTGCATCTCTTTTATACATGTATGATACATTTACTTATTTTGCATCTCTTTTATACATGTATGATACATTTACTTTTGTATATGCGTACTGATAGTTTATTCCTTTTGTTGCAGGTGATTGATGGTGGGCGGTGGAATCAGGAAGCTTAGGTCGGTTATGACCTTACTGGCTGGTGGCGAGGGGTCCAGCCAGGGTGGAGGAGGAGGGCGTGCACAGACTGAGGGTGGAGGGCGTGCCCAGGGAGGAGGAGGAGGACGACGACGAGGGCGTGCCCAGGGAGGTGGAGCCCAGGATGGAGGAGGAGCCCAGGGTGGAGGAGGAGGACGGCGACGACGAGGGCGTCGAGAGCCGACACCTCCTCCACAGGACGACGACCACGAGTTCGTAGCGGCCACGGAGGAGGATGAGGAGGAGGAGGAGACCAGGGAGGAGATAGCGGAGGCGGTGGAGGAGGCACGGAGGGAGGATGCTTCCGAGCGGGTTGAGCGCGAGGAGGATGCCGACTTGGTGGCAGAGGAAAATGGGGTGCCTACGGTTTGGATGCGAGGGTCGTCGCGCCTCCCAGACTTACCCATACAGAGACGGCCAGTGATTCGACCATCCGGAACTAAGTAAGTAATTTTTGCATGTTAACACTAATTCACAGGTTTTTAAGTTATAACAGAAACTAATATTCAATCTCAATAACTTTGTGCAGGGATTGGGAAATGGTGATCCCAGGGAGTCACTCTCGCCGAGTAAACGGGATCCTGGGTCTTCTGTGCAGGGCAAACTACCCCGGGATGGTGAGGATCGATGGTGTTGTGCAGCCCGCCATGAAGTGGTCCCACTGGCACGCCGCCAGCGATCAGACTGATCGAGCTGGCAGGTGTTATAACAGCAAGGCCGACCAGGTGATGAAAGAGCTGTGGGTACGTGTTCATCGCACTATGCTGATAATAACATCACATTAATTGTATATTACTGACTGTATTTGCTTGTAGGATTACTACACCTTGGCGGAGGGAGTACGTAGGGAGGACGCGGATGACGTGGTGAACAGAGTCTGTGTTCACCGAGTGCAGGACCTCTTCTATGAGACAAAGCTCCTGTGCAGAAGAATTTACCATGCCCGCAGAGGAAACAGAGTCACCAGAGCGCAGGCAGTGCACCTGCCCCTAACTAAGGAGCAATACTTGACGGTAAACATGAGATTACATCGTCTGTGATTAATTGCACTGAAATTGATTTATGATTTGTCATGTGCTCGTGTACGTGCAGGTGCCTCCTGCTTGGTGTGCGGGGATGGACAACTGCTGGGAGGCCATTGTGGACACGTGGTTGAGTGAGGAGTACGAGCAATATCACGCCGTACGCTCACGTTGCCGTGCGATGATGCAGGGTTCCTCGCACAAACAAGGGCCCACTACCCTCAAGGAATATGCAGCCAGATATGTACGCGGATTTCATTTCGTTGTTGCTACGCTAACTTCTGAATGCATAATATCTTATTGTTGTGCTTCTTCCTGCAGACGCGGTTCCACCCCGGCCAGGAGTGCGCCTCGTTCAAGGCATATGCCTTGGCACACAAGGGCAAGGCAAAGGACCCCGACCTCGTCTACAACCCGGAGGACCCGCCCGAGGCATACAGTAACCTGAGCGTGCACAGTCGCCTCAGCGAGTACACGGCGATGGCGAGAGAGATCCATGGGCCAGAATTTGATCCGAGCACCGCTGACCTCGAGGGTGACATCGTCATGAGGTTGGGACCAGGTAAGCCACACGGGAGGTACTATATGGGCAACAGCACCATAGACACGGCCAACACTCAGACACTCGCCCAGATTAGAGCCCGGAGCACGAGTTCGAGCCCGGCCATACACCCACGCTCACAGCCCCAGGTGGTAGCACTCCAGGTTAGTTCTGTTGCATTCGTTGTCCATTCATTTTCTACCCGTTCTTTATTTGCATTCTAACTATGTGATAAATAATTGTAGGCCCAGATTGAAGCCCTGCAGGAGTCACAGCAGGCCTCACAGAGCCAGTTTCAGGCCCTCCAGCTATCGCACCAGGCCGAGTTGGCACAGGAGAGGGCGCGAGTGCAGGCCCAGCTTGAGGCCTTCCAGCAGTCGCAGAAGGCCTGGTACGAGTACATGGCCAGCTTTTCTCAGAGCATGGGCCAGCCTCCACCGCCTCCGCCGCCGCCGATGATACCGTTGGTGCCTCCACCTCCGCGCGACGGCACTCCTGTGAGTCACTCTTCATCTTGAAAGGCTTTTTCAGTTCAGATTGTGCTACAGTCAACACTATCATGTTAGAACCTAGAAGAGAGTAGGATACATACATGTATAAGTTAGATTATTAGTAATATTGTTCAGACCTTGAAAGGCATCATGTTAGGTTCTACATGAGTACATAGGTGTTTGCCCAATTCATGTTCAGTCTACTCGACCATGTGTGACGATATCTTGCACATAGAGGAGACCTAAACAGCAACTAACTTGATATGTGTTATCTATTATATGCCTATATATTGATGTCACTGCTAACTGGTCTTTCGAAGGAATATTTGAATTTGGCATACTACCTTATGATTAATTGACAAATATGTTTATTTTCTTTTGCTCCCTCATTCCAGGGACCTTCTACAGCTGGATCGAACAACGATCAAGACTTGGACTTGTCTCCGTTTCTCGGTAGGGCTCCGACCATGTGACAGGACCATGTTTCACTTGTTTGTATGTTGAACTTAGAAGTGGGTTGAACTTTGTGGACTTTGGACATGTTGATGGTGTTTGTGGACTTTGCATTGTGCTTGTGACATTTGTTGTAGCTATATGTTGGTTATAATGAGTGGATGTGACATTTGTGGACATATATGTGATATATATTGTCTATCTGTTGGTAACTGTGATATTCTGTTATAATTGTTGTTAATTGTGGCTGGATATGCACTGAAACAAACAAAAAAAAATACTGTGGACAAGTTTTACCGAGTGTTACACTCGGTAATGGTCATGTTTACCGAGTGTTACACTCGGTAAAACAGAGAACAGAACCAAATTGGTTCTGATTCTGTTAATTTTGCCGAGTGGTGCCATTTTTTTACCGAGTGCCACGACCCCACTCGGATATATGTGCCATTTTTTACCGAGTGGAACACTCGGTTAACGAGTTACATGTTTACCGAGTGTTACTGGTAACTCGGTAAACTATATTAGGGAAAAATATTTGCGAAATTGTTTTAATCATGAAAATGGTTATCTGTTTACCGAGTGCTATGTCTAACACTCGGTAAACGACGCCGTTAACGGCGAGCTTGGGGACTGACGACCGTCACGTCGTAGTTGTTTACCGAGTGCCGGCGTAGCACTCGGTAAGATTTATTCTCCGAGTGCCCCGTTAGTTGACACTTGGTAAACTAACTTTACCGAGTCGTTGTTTACCGAGTCATGTTTACCGAGTGTGGCACTCGGTAAACAATTTACCGAGTGTTTCTCCATATTTGCCGAGTGTTTATCACACTCGGTAATTAATCAGTATCCCGTAGTGATAGTTCTTTTTTGTCTTAGGTGATATATAGCGTGAGTCTCTTTTCTATCTTTATCTATTTAAAAGTATATATGCTTGGAAAATAAGAATTGGGATATATTATGTATTAACTTGCAACAAATTATTTCACATCTTTTTTAATATAAATTCTGATAGAAATCCTAAGATATGTAGCAGTTGTTACACTAATAAATGCATGTTTCATGTATTTATTTATATAATTATTAAATATTAACTACCCAACCTCTTCTCCATGATTCTTATTTTTGATTTGATACTATCCCTGCCATGCATTTATTTCTATGAATATTGAATACTCTAGCAATTCTTCAAAACCCTATCTTATATTTGGATACCATCTCACTCGTAATTTATGTCTTTGACTATTGAATCTCTAGCAATTCTCCACAACTTTATCTTAGATTTGGATAATATCCCTCCCATGTATTCTTGCACATATTTATTTCTATGGCTATTGAATACTCTAGAAATCTCCACAATCTTGTCTTAAATCTAGGTAATATCCCTCCCATGTATTCTATAGCTAGAAGTTATTCCACTCAACTAATGTTCTGTTTTATTTTAATATTTATTTCTACTCAAACATCAATGCTCTAGATCTCCATTTTCCTTTTTCTACACTCCTTTGTTTTTTTGTAACTATAAACCATAGGTGAAGTTTGATTTTGTGGTCAGGTCTATGAAGATATAGAATTATCATAATGAGACACAAAATGGCATGAAGTGACAACATGCGAGATAGAGATAGATAGATAGATAGATAGATAGAGCTTAGAGCGTTGTGTGATGCATTGGTAATGTTTACTAAAGAAGTAAGGTCACATATGATGCACCGATGACACCTCATATCCACAGAGGACAACACGGATGGGTCCGGCCAAGGTGGAGCATATGGTATAATTGTGAGATGGAGGGGGTGGTAGAGCATTGTAGGTCGTGTGGTAGAACACTAGTAGATATATAAGACACATTTGCCATGTACAAAAATAATGTAATCATTTCCAGTGGGACAAATATAATGGTGGCATGCAGGAGCATGGGAGAGAGGGTTGGAGCAATGTCGATCCGATCACCTGGAAGATAATGTGTGATCACCATGTTGGTAGATTATATGCTTAGAAGCATTGTATAGAAGATCTAGATGATGAATAGAATGCTTTGTTATAGTTGCCATAAATGATCAATGTAACACTCAAAAGCAACTAAAATTATCACATTGTAAACTGAACCCAAAAATCAACATGGAGGGGGTGGGGCAAAAGGACTCCGATGGCTTGTGAAACATATGTTACAGTCAAGTGGTGGAACAAAAATGTGTGACCGAAATGTACATAGCGTGATGTGATTGCGCAATGGTAGCCTTCTCCAACTCCAATCGCCTTCCACGTGAATTTAGAACAATTAAGTTTTTGTTCATTTCTAATTTCTACTACATTGGTCAACAACGGGTTGACCGCAACACCGTGACATGCGAATATGGCGTGAGCGAGTGGAGAGTGCCTCCATGCGGTGAGTTTTTAGTGTGCCTGCCACATCACCCACCCCTATGTGATAAGCATCCGGGTGAGTCATGACATGAGGCGTTCAAAGCAAAGGTGAAACAGAGCGCCCTCCTTGTCCGCGCCTTGGGCTTACGCTTGCCTGCAAACACGGCTCAACAAAACACCCAGCCGCGTCTCCGAGGAGAGAGAGAGAGGAGAGGGAAAAGAAAAATAAATAAAAAGAGACGAAACAAACACCGTGGAAAGAGCGGAAAAGGCCAAAACTGCTCTGCTACGCCCGTCTTCTAGACGGAGGAGAGGAGAGAGACAGGTTGAGAGGAAAGCAGCAGCGAGCGGGGGGCAGCAACGGAAAGAAAGAAAGAAAGGAAAGAAAATAAACTAAAATAATCGTACTGTAGAAGAAGCCCCGAGCCCAGGAGGAAACTCCCCCTCCTTCCTCGTGTTCTTCTCCCTCCTGGCTCCTGCCGGCTGCCGCCGCGCTCCCCTCCCCACCCGAGCCGCGCTCCACCTCCACCCTCCGCTCCCGTCCCGTCCCCCGCCACCACCCTTTCGCCGCACTCGAGTCGTTCCTCGAGGCTACCTACCTCGACCGACGGGCCCCGCACCCGCCCGCCAGGCGCCACCTCCCGCAGCCGCAGCAGGACGAGCTCGCCGCCGCCGTGGACTAGGTACGTGCGCCTCCACCTCCCAGTCCCGTTCTGGCGGTTCTCACGGCGGAGCGGGAGGACTCCTCTCCTGCGCCGCCGTTTACTGGCCCGCGCCCGCAGTCCGTGTTGACCGTTGCGTTGCGTTGCTCTGCCTTTTGTTTTTCGTCAGAAGGAGAGGTCGCTGTCGGTCGCCCCGCCCCATCCTGATTCCTGGACCTGCGCCGCGTGGTTTCGTCTCAGGTAGGCTACCCGTCTTCGCCCCGCGCGTCAATTTCACCTAGGCCACGCCGGTTTTAGAGGAGCTGGGGGGCGTTCCGACTCCGAGCAGTTCCTGACATTCGTAGTGCAGGGGTAGTAGACGATGAGCATTCTAGGTTGCTCCTGCCTGCGATATGCCTGCAGATTCCTGCTTATAGTGTTGCCATGCCTGAGCTGTTCATCCTGTTTATGTTTACTGATCCATAATTCCCGCTGTTGCAGGTTGTTGGAGAGGCTCGATTTGTCAGGATAACTTGCATAATTGAAGCTTTCCTTTGTTGATGATGGGGGCATACCATGGACCGGAAGTCAGGGGGTTAGGGTTTGCTATGTGGTAGTAGCTCCTGCTTGAGCAAAAGAAGCAAGGATCTCTTCGCTTCTTTTGTCGCTTGTTCCACGGAGTATCTGAATCCTGTCGGCGCTGGTTCGGGTGGCGTCAGCTGTTCTGGGTGGGGTAGTATGATGAAACAGATATTTGGACGGCGCAAGGCGTCCAAAACCGCAGACAAGGAGTTCGCTGGCGGGAGGACGTTCAACCAGCTGTCGGGGTCTGGAGCTGCTGACCTGAGTGGCCAGCCGCCGTTTCTGTCGGGTACTGGGAACACCTATGGGAGTGGAAACCGTACCGGGTTCCAAGACTCGAGGATAAACGATGCTTTGTTCTCTTCCACCTTCCGGCCGTTGCCGAGCTTTAAGGATGTGCCTAATACAGAGAAACAGAATCTGCTCATAAAAAAGCTCAACATGTGCTGCACTCTGTTTGACTTCACAGATGCGGCAAAGAACATAAAGGAGAAGGAAATAAAGACCCTAATGTTGTTGGAGATAGATGAGTATGTCAGGACTGCTACCGTGAAGTTCCCTGAGATTGTTGTGGAGGCAATCACAAAAATGATCTCAGTGAACTTGTTCAGGACACTAATTTCCCCACCCAGGGAGAAGAAGGTGCTTCAAGCTTTTGATCTAGATGAGGATGAACCGTTGATGGACCCTGCGTGGCCACACTTGTACCATGTGTATGAGTTGCTCTTGACATTTGTTCAGTCTCCAGAAAATGATGCTAAACTGGCTAAGAGATATATTGACAATTCCTTTATTCTAAGGCTGCTTGAGCTCTTTGACTCCGAGGATGCTAGGGAGAGGGATCGCCTTAAGACGGTTCTTCACCGTATCTATGGGAAGTTCATGGTGTATCGGCCATTTATCCGGAAAGCTATCAATAACATATTCTACCAGTTCATATATGAAACTGAAAAGCACAATGGAATTGCAGAGCTCTTGGAGATTTTTGGAAGTATCATCAATGGGTTTGCTTTGCCACTCAAGGAAGAGCACAAACTGTTCCTTGTAAGGACCTTAATCCCACTTCACAAGCCAAGGTGCACTACAGTGTACCATCGACAGTTGTCTTACTGCATTACACAGTTTGTTGAGAAAGATTGCAAGCTTGCGGATACTGTTATTAGGGGCCTCATAAAATATTGGCCGATCACCAACAGCACAAAGGAGGTACTGTTCTTGGGTGAGTTGGAAGAGATACTAGATGCAACACAGCCTGCCGAGTTTCAAAAATGTATGGTTCCTCTTTCTCACCAGATCGCTCACTGCTTGAACAGCTCTCACTTCCAGGTAACAATTGTTCCCTCTAAGCAACTTTATTTGTTATCCGTTTCTATTTTGCTTGAGTTGTTTACTTGTTGGGCCTACTCTTCGGTTGTCAGCATTGGATTAATTGTGCCAGTGAGATAATTATCATATTTTGCTTTGGCTAAATGTTATTCTATGCTGGTTGTTATAATAGTATTACCTCCTTTCACCACTAACTTAAAAATCATTTCACTTGTTTATTCTGTTGATTTCCAGTTTACTTTGTCAGAATTCTTTGTCAAATGTGTTTGCTTGAATGTGCATATCATCAATTTAATCTCCCTCTTTGTTTAGTATTTATTTTCTATAGCCTTAATTGCAATAGCTGAACGGAAGAAACATAGTTTCTGTTTCCTAATTTGTATTTTGATTTACTGTCATTGTCATCTTGAATTGCTGATGATAGAAAAGGCAGGCCTCATTTAGCTTCTGAGCATCACTATTTCATGGTTTTTTTTTCTGTGCAACCTAGTTCACCACAACTATTTTAGTACTTAATAAAATAGCATATGCTCATGCCACTAAATGTATTCTTTTTGTGAACTCAAATTAATTTGTCATGTGCTAAAATTTTACTATCACCTATTATCAGAGTACTTGATTTTTTGATTTTAACAGTTATTTAACTTTGTGAAAATTTGGGCTTCAGTTATAGTTGGTTGCTAATAGCTCATTGTGTGCACATATTTCCATTCTGTCTAGTCTATAGAGATTTGCTCTTTGAATGGCCTTTTACTTTGATAGTGCAAAATCAAACCATCGACTATCTAAAGAAAGGAAATGATTTAAGGAAGAGGTACAGTACTTTCAACAGCTAGAGGTTTCTTCTGAAACATTTCTACCCACATTGGAGTTAATACTGTAAGCAAAAAAAAAAAAAAAGTTCCCTTATTTTTTCAACTAGTAATTGAACTGATTGATCTCCATATAGTTAGGACTCTGGATTCCTAAACGTTTCTTTTGTAAAAAGATATGCTCCTGATGATGTTACATAGGAAACTAAGATTGTTTTTCCTTAAGGTTAAGGCCCTGTTTGGATGCGAAGTATGTTTGGAGTTTTAGATAAATACCATGGTTTTATGAAATACATTGGTTTTAGAGTGACATGAAGTGTTTGGATGCAACAAACTTTGTGGTTTTGAATACCATGGTATTGCTAAAACTGTAGTCCCTTTTGGAGTTTTAAGAACTCCACTCCATACTTTCTTTTTTCTAAACCATGGTTTTGCACATCAATGGGTTCTAAAACTGTAGTTTCTTAATACTACAACATCCAAACAAGGCCTAAAGGGTAGTATATGAGCTATGAGGATGAGAATTGTAGCGATGATTTCCCAAAACTAAAATGTTTTGGTTTCCCCTCATTTTTGTACATTGGCTTTGAGTTGTGTTGACGGCAAGAGGAAGCATGTTGCCAACCATGGGCATGCACCATCAAGCATGTAGTATCCATGTAAAGAAATGTTTTGGAACTCAGGAATAAGTTACTGCAAGTGCTGAGATTAATCACTACCTGCATATGAGCTCATAAATGTTTTTCATTTCCTTGGTGTTAACTATATGCTGTATATGAAAACCTTAAAATGCTCTGCATGATCATGGCAAAATAGGCATTGACCTAATGAAAGAGTACACACAAAATTACATAGGTGGCAACTAGTGCTATATACGTGTGGTACCTCTATCTGGAATTTTCTAGATTTGTTTTGTCAAGCTGATCAGTGCATCATATTGCCCTTACTAATAAAATCAACTCATTTCGAGTTACTTATCTTTTTTTACTACCTCCTCTGATCAGAAGTATGTAAGTCCATTTAGTTTGTTCTAACTTTATTAGCTTTGACCATTAATGATTCAAAAGTTATATAGATTGATAACATGAGGTTGTGCTACTATATTCATCATGGAACATAATTTCATAATATATAACTCTTTCTAGTTAAACCAATATTCTTATAAATATTATTAGTCAAGACTTGATTTATTTCTCTATTGCTGTCTATATTAGACGTTCTGATTGCTAAAGTGTTATTTGTGTACTTGCGCAATAAAAGGGAAAATGGGGCCTGACCTTGTTACCCAATACTTATTTACTTTTACCATTGTCTTTTTGTTCTGTTCTGGTAATTGGCTTGTCTGTTTACCCATGGTTTTGTGCTTATTTAGGTTGCTGAGAGAGTATTGTTTTTCTGGAACAATTCCCACTTCGAGAATTTCGTTAAGCAAAACAGTAAGGTTATCCTGCCTATCATCTTCCCTGCATTGGAGAAAAATATAAATGGGCACTGGAATCAAGTCGTGCAAAGCCTTAGTCTGAATGTACGAAAGTTATTCTCCGATCGCGACCCTCAGTTGTTTACTGAATGCTTGCGGAAATATGAGGAAGACAAAGACAGAGAGAAGGAATTTAAACTGAAGCAAGAGTTGGCATGGAAACGTCTAGATGAGATTGCATCGGCAAAGGTCACAAGTGGTGAGGCTGTCCTTGTGTCTCCAACCTTGCCTCGTCAACCTTCAGTCTTGTAGGAACCTGCACTACATGAGTGGTAAGCAAGTTTATTGTCTTTTGTTCAATTGATTCAGTTATTAGTTGATCTCCTGCAGTTTTGGTAATACCTTGTGTCATTGGTATTTCCAGGTCCTTGCAGAGTCGTTAGACATTGTACAGGATTGGGTTGTAGATAAAAGGGGGTATATGAAGCCACCAAGGCAGGTGTGCGAAACTGAGGAAAGAGATCTGAGAAGCCAATTGTGCATCATTTCTTTAAATCCCATGCCATGGCTTCTTTTGGCATCCTGGTGCTTCAGTCTGCTTCTGTAGTCCGTTGTTAGGGAGAATGGATGGTTTTTTTCCTTCTTATTATAGAAAATGTTGAGATGCCGTGCAGTCAGCTTAAATGATAAAAGGTATAAGTTTTTCCTTTCGCATATAGTTTTGATTCAATTTGTCATGATTGTGAATGCAAGCGAATCATGTCGAATCCCTGAGAATGCTGTAGCGCGGAGGCGGCAGTGAAGTTCATCCTGTGTGACTCCTCTCCGTACGGTCGCATTTGTGGGGAATTTGTTTTATTTTATTTATCCCCAGGTAAAAGTATTTTAATTCTTTCCATCGCACCGAGAGCCATGACGCGGCATTTTTTTTTGAGAAATGACGGGGCAGATTAGTATATGGATACGGTAGCGTTGCTATGAACATTTATGGTTATATGCTAGAGTCGCCGCGAACATTTTTTTTCTACATATATGCTAGGGACCCTATATGCTATGATTGAGCGATAATGATTAATTAATGATACAATTAAGACGTCCGGACAGATGGACGCCTCCCACTGCTCGCTCCCGTACGCACCACTCTGACCCATTCTTATCCCTTCCGCGCTCGCACCCTACCCACACCGATGACGCGGCCATGTCTGCCTCAGTGGCCGGCAGCGGCACCCTCACCTACCCCACCATGCGCGCTTCCGCACCTCCGTGTCCTCCTCCCCCACCCTGGCGGCTCCTTTCCCCACCCCGGCGCCGCCCCTCCCCCCAACCTGGTGTCCTCACCCATTGGCCTAGGCCTCTATCCCTCTGTGTTGCAAATGTAAGTTTTAATTGTTTCAGACGTTTCAGAGGCATGCTGCAATAGTTTCATATGGATGTTGCAAAAGTAAATCGGGGGATGTTGCACATGTTGCATATGTTACAAGTGTTTCAGGGACATGTTGCAAGCATTTGTTCAAACTGTTTCATCTGTTTCTAGAAGTATGTTGCAAGCGTTTTGATCTGGATGTTGCATATGTTTTCACACATATGAAGTGTTTTCATGTGTTTTTTGCAAGTGTTTCATACACATGTTTCGAGTGTTTTAGCTGTTTCGTACATATGTTGCAAGTGTTTCATCTAGATGTTTTAAAAGTAAATCCGGTGTTGCAGCTAGTGTTTCAGATGCATGTTTCATGTGCTTCATCTGCCTTCAAACGTATGTTGCAAGTGTTGCATCCGGATGTTTTAGAAGTAGATCGGGTATTGCATCTCTATCTTCGCTTTTCTGTTGCCTCACCTTCGCCTCAGTGTCTCTTCCTCCTCCTGGCGCTGGCTAGGCATCCGCCGCCCCTCCCCCTCTTCTGAATGCTGGCGCAACCACCTGCTATAGTCACTTGCTGCAGTATGCTGGCCGCGTGCATGTGCATGAGAAGCCGAGGGGTCACGAGCGGGGACTCCCCACGTGTAGTCGGGCGGGTCAAGCGGTGCGGACCCCGCCTCACGGGATGCAGGTGCGCGAGGAAGATGGAGTGCAGGCGTGGACGTCCGATCAGACGTTCGAGCGCTAGCACTGCCCATGATTGAGTCACATTGGCGTGACTGTTATGTTGCCATGAATACTTTCTAGTTTCTACCTATGGCATGATTGAATCATTGAAACGATCAAGATGCCCAAGAGGGGGGGTGAATTGGGCTAATTCTAAATTTTCTTGCAATAATTAAATCCTACGGTTAGTCCAATTAACCCCTTGTGCCTAGAAAAGTGTTTCTATTAAACTAACGCACAACGGACTTGCAACCTATATTCCAAATTTACTCTAGCATGGCAATTCTATGAATGTAAAGACAAGTATTGAATTGCTCAAAGTAAATGCTCAAAGTAAATAGAGAGAGAGGAACGCGGCGATGTTTTGCCGAGGTATCGGAGAGTCGCCACTCCCCACTAGTCCTTGTTGGAGCACCCGCACAAGGGTGTAGCTCCCCCTTGATCTGCGCAAGGATCAAGTGCTCTCTACGGGTTGATTCTTCGACACTCCATCGCGGTGAATCACCCAAAACCGCTCACAACTTGAGTTGGGTCACCCACAAGCTCCGCTAGGTGATCACCAAGCTCCCAATCACCACCAAGCCGTCTAGGTGATGGCGATCACCAAGAGTAACAAGCACGAACTCTCACTTGACCACTCGAAGCTTAATGAGAACGGTGGATGCACACTTTGCTACTCTTGATTCACTAATGAGGCTACTCTCTTGGATTCTCAAATCTCAATCACCTCACTAGGACCTTGCTTTTCTTGGCACTCACAAACATGTTTCTCAGCTGTTGGAATGAGCAAAAGTGACTCCACACACGAGTGGAGCTTCTATTTATAAGGCAGCCTAAAAAATGAACCGTTATGAGCTTCTGCGGGGTGACCGGACGCTCCGGTCATGTTGACCGGACGCTCCAGTCAGTTCAACCCACATTCCAATGTTTAAGTGTTGACCGGACGCTGGCAGGGTCTGATCACTGACCAGACGCGTCCGGTCGCATTAATTCCTCACTGGATGCTTACTGTACTCGACCGGACGCTGAACCCCCAGGGTCCGGTCAGTACCAACCGGACGCGTCCGGTCGTAGATTCCCTTCTCTGGAACCTTACCGGAGTCGACTGGACGCTGTCTCTCAGCGTCTGGTCACTTGACCTCTCCAGCGTCCGGTCGTACCAAACACAATCTCTTGATCAAATGAACTGACCGGACCCTACGGCCAGCGTCCGGTCACACCGGAGACAGCGTTCGGTCAGCATTTGACCCTCCATTCACTTCCAACTCTCGAACATATGTGAATGAAGTTTGCTCCATAGGATCATAGGGCTATTGTGGAGCTACCTAGTGCTAGTTTTAACAAGTGTGCACCACACCTAACTCACTAGACTCACCTAGGTCAAGCTACCCATCCATACCCCCCTTAATAGTACGACCAAAGGAAAAACAAAGTCCTAAACTACTCTAAGTGTCACTCCAACTCCAATCGACACTTAGAACTAGTCATCCTTAACCTTGTCGTCCATCCTTTGAAAACCGAAACGATTTCCATCATAGGGGCATGACAACCTTGATTGCCCAATTGATCTCCATTACCATGACCTAACTTAATTGCCTCTGCAAAACACACGTTAGTCATAGTAATCTTGTATTATCATTAATCACCGAAACCCAACTAGGGGCCTAGATGCTTTCAATCTCCCCATTTTTGGTGATTGATGACAATACCACCTCGAGTATGTGAAAGAGTGAGATTTTTGACGGGCTTGGTTCATATAAGCTTTTGTCAATGAGAACAAAAGAGTTAGGCAAGCTTATATGACCCAAGCCAACACGATATACTCAAAGGATGTGAAATAAGCATGAGTACAAGTAATAAAGCTCATTTGCATCGGAGTATAAATGTGGAAGCAAAGGCAAATGAGCATAACACAAGTGATATGACATATACATAATATAAAGTAGAGAGCACACATGTCATATATCACAATTACGTAGATATCACTATCATATAGATATAATAGTATGCATGAAAGTAACACACGAATGCATAATAGTAATAGTGTATCACACAAATAAAACTCCAAATGTTTGTAATAGACTAGACTAATAGATAACTAGGCTCCCCCTAAAAACCGCTCCCCCTGAGTCTACATACTCAAACCCTGTCCCCTTTGGCGTCAAACACCAAAACCTAAGGGTCAGTCGGCGGGGCTACAGCGGATGAGCCGAGCGGTGAGGTACGAGGAGCAAGATGAAACTAGGCGCCATCATCATCGGACCCTGAGCTCTGTATTGACTGACCCTCTATGGCTAGAAGTGTCTCTAAAGCGGTCTGGGTCTGAGCTAGGGTAGGTGCGGCCTATGATGCTACTGGTACGTCTGTCGTAGGATCTGAAGAGGCGATAGACGAAGGGAGCCTCTGAGTAGTCACGGCGACAGGGGCTGCTGTAGAAGGACTGGTAGTATGCATATGTGGTGGTGTAGGCATGCCAGTCAACTCACTGAAGGATGCTCCAAGACTCCTAGAGACTAACGTGTTAGGCACAAATAGCAAGGATGACTGATCCGATGAGAAGCCCATATGATATGGTGTGAACTGCGGGGCAACCACTGGAGAGGACAACCACTAGGACACCTGTACTGTGGGAGAAGCAAACGGAGCTGGAGGCAGTCCCTGACTCTAAAGCCCACTGGGCTGTACTGCTGGAGTCATCGTAGTGGTGGCAAGCTGAGTAATCTAGGGCGAGAGCTGTGGCTGTGGGGCTCCAAGTGCTGTTACTACATGCTGCATAAATCCCATAAGTTGCTGCTGCATGAGTAACTGCTGCTGATGCATCTACTGCTGCTACTGCTGAAGGAGTTGCTGTTGTGGCTGGAACTCGTCTTGATGAGCCTAAAACTATGCAAAGTTGGTAGTTGTCTCCTGAGCCTATCGTGCCTGATCCTGCTGCATCCGCTCAAGAATAGCAATCAAAGCGGGTCCATCTGCGGTGCAGGTGGAGCTGAGCTAGAACTACTGGTCTCTGCATCATGTATGCATGGAGGCATATGAGGAATCGGCAGATAGTCATCATCCGAACTATCACTAGACTCTGTCACCTCCTGCTGTGCCTCAAGCTGCTCCTCCTCAGTAGCGGCTATGCCTCTAATATTCTTGTCCTGCTAAGCTGCTAACTCTGGAACATCTAGATGATGGCTAGGCTGAGTGGGTGCCTGTGGTGTGCTGTGCCTGATCCTCTATGCCATGTTATAAGCCAAAAACTCTATGGTGGCACCTCTGTACTCGGCAACCATCTCTAGGGTCCTAACTTGCATAGACTTAAGCATCAGGAATGTGATCCAATGTGCATACGGAAGCTGCCTATGACCCTTGAAGCCCTCAGCTATAGTATCCTCCATCTCGAATAGAAGGAGGTCCCAAATGTCGAACATGGTCTGCTGCATCAGGGCATTGAGGAGCCAAAGCTGTAGGCGAGTCAGACCCTCTCTGTATCCCAACCTGGGAAGTAGTGTCCTCCTGATGATAGCCTCTAGCACTCGAGCTGTAGGAGTAAGGTCACTGGGGTTCCTCCTCGACCCTCACCAAAAGGCTCCTTGAAGCAATGTCACACAAGATCAGTAGGGGGCACTAAACCTCCATGAGGACGCCTGGGAGGCTCCTGCTGTCCATAACTGAAAGGACCTAGGATGCCGCATAGAGGGGGGGTGAATAGGCGTTTCTGAAAATTAACACCTTTAAATGCGGAAATAATTAGAAAGGGGTGGAAACTCCAAATTAAGAGTACTACCACCCCTCACAAGTTAGTCACAAAGTAAACAAGGTCTAAAGAATATATTTAGAAGCTACAACCCTGCAACACCAAGTTAGAACAGAGAATAAATATTTTCAGTGCAGGCATGAAATACCGGACGTGTCCGGTATGAATACCGGACGTGTCCGGTATACACGATTTCTGCAGATCAGCCCCGAACTTGCTCCTTTCGATTTCTATCTTCAAACCAAACTGCAGGCACCTAATGGAGATGACAATATACACAGAGAACCTGCAGCACAGCTAGAGCAACACAAATATCAAATGGAATGCGAATTAAGACACGATATTTGTTTTACCGAAGTTCGGTATCGTTCGAGTCCTACTCTCCGTTGAGGGGGCTGCGGGCGACCCAGCGAAGGTCAGCCCTAGAGGATACCACGAAGGTCACTCTAGCTGGAGTCTTTTCCAACTCCTTTTCCTCCTTCCACTAATTTGATTCCAAGGCGGCGGAATCGACCGTTACAAACTTTCCGAAGCAACCACAATCTCTCGGTTGCTCTCCGGCGACGCCTAGCCGTCTAGGACCGAAGAGTCCAAGAGTAACAAATGCGAATCATGAGATTGACAATATGCACAAGTGCTCAAGTGGTGGCTTGCTCTCTTTTTCAAATTCTTTCTCAACCCACAAATTGATTTTGCAATTTGGATCACACACTCACTAAGAGAGGGTTTAGGAGAGTTGGCAAGGCTCAAAAACGTGTGTCTATCTCAGCAGAATCAGCAGCCTCCAAAGGTGGAGGCTTGGGGGTATTTATAGCCCCCTTGAAAAACTAGCCGTTTTATAGCCGTTGCAATACCGGACACGTCCGGTATGCATACCGGACACGTCCGGTATGACTCATACTGCGCCAACGGTAACTAAGTTACAGTGAAGTTGTGAGGCGTCGGAACTCCCGAAGAACGCCGGGACTTCCGACCATCGGAACTCCTGACTCAAGTCGGAACCCCTGACCCTCAGTAATTTTGAAAAACATGTAACTGAGTTATAGTTAGTGAGGTGTCGGAACTCCCGACATATGTCGGAACTCCCGACCGTCGGAACTCCCGACTTACGTCGGAACTCCCGACCCTCACGGCTTTTGAAAACTAGCCATTGGCTACTGGTCATCCATACCGGACACGTCCGGTATGCATACCGGACATGTCTGGTATGACTAGGACAGTGAACCCTCAAGTCAGTTAAAGTGCGACACGTCGGAACTCCCAACCCATGCCGGGACTCCCGACCATCGGAACTCCCGACCTACGTCGGAACTCCCGACTAACCAACCCGAGAACAACAATTTTACAGCTGCTGGACAAATACCGGACACGTCCGGTATGAATACTGGACACATCCGGTATTGCCAGACCAGCAACAAATCAGTTAGCTCTTTTGTCTCTCAAATACTCAAAACTCACATGGGTTGGCTTGAGCACTTATGAAACATTATCTATCAACATGATGCATCCCTCTTAATAGTACGGCATACCTATTAAACTCAGGATAAACGGAAATATGAATTTGTACCACTTGAGTTGTTCTTTTTGAATTGATGCCGTCCCTTCCAATCTTCATCAAGTAAGGGTGCTAACATGTTGATGTTGATCTTTTCACTTGAGCATGGTCATCTTGAGCATGTGACTTGATTCCATTCATCAAGTTTGAATAATCCCAAATGTATCAAGTCACTTCCATCAAATACTTCATTATAGATTTGATCCTTCACATCAATATGACCATCTTAGCTTGATTAGTACCTCAACTAAATGTAAGTACTTTCTTCTTCACCCTAGCTAGGTTCTTCGGCCGCCAAGCCGTCGCTTGCCCTTCACCCTTGCTTAGTACCTCGAAGCCTTTCCTTGCTATCTTCACCATCTCAAGCCATCAAGTCACATCTTGTGTTGAATCATCCATTCATATGTATTGTTATCTTTTTCATTTTAATTTAGCAAGCTTCAAATATGAGACCATTCCATATGCAATCCCTCATGTCTCATTAACTAATAATCATGAACTTGCTTTCTCATAGTACATGGAAATCCCACAAGAAATAAGCCTTCACATGAATTCCATTTGTATTGTTGTCTTGTGCTTGAACTAGATTGTTTATACAACAACACATCATTTTGGCTTTCATTAAGTACCTGTGAGATAACCTATTACCTGTTCACACTTAGCAAACGGATTAGTCCTTTAATCACGTTGTCATTCAATCATCCAAAACCCACAAAAGGGCTAGATGCACTTTCAATCTCCCCCTTTTTGGTGATTGATGACAACTTGATTAAAGCTTACAAAATGATATAAACATTTAAACTTTTGGGTTCAATGATTTATGAGAGGCTCCCCCTTAATATGTGCTTATGATTAGAATCCACAAAATGACCTCAAATGTCAATTGCACATACTAAAACAAATAGGAGACTCCCCCTAAATCATTGCATCCGTGGGGTGCATGTGTGTGTGACAAAGAGAAACCGTGATGCATATGACATGATATATCATACAAGAATAAATATAAAGGCATCACATCAAATATTTTCATTCTAGCATGCATAGTCCTTATGAAAATAAATATGACACATGTAATTCACACATAGCACTCATTACAAATTTTCTCAAGTCCAGAAACCACTGATATATATAGATAAAGATCATGTCTCAAGAGATACATAGATAAAGCATAAGTAAGTCTCATCTCTCACATGATACAATCTATCTCAAATCCAAGATACATCAATGAAGCTCAAAAACAAACTACAGCCTGCAGTACATATCTTCAGGTACAAAGATAAGCAAATGAAACTATCCTGAAGCTTTAATCAGTCTCTCTCCCCCTTTGTCATCTATCACCACAAAGGTCCAACAATGACATACTAAGGACAAAGGGGCTACAAGCTGTCACACAAATCACAAAAAATGCTTAAGGTTCAAACTTTGTACTAATCTCTCCCTTTGTATTAAACTCTCCCCCTTTGTCATCTTAAAGAGGTTGTACTTGTCACTTGTTTGCAATTTAAAAAGATCAAGTACATGGGTTCACTAGCTCATGAACAAACTCATACACTAACCACTAGGTCATATAATCAGTCAAGCAATAGTGGTAGTCTATGAATCTAAAAATTTTCATTTGTAATGCATGATCCTATAAGTATGTACTATATGCACTAACCGCATACTAGTAAGGGATGAAAAATGATCATGCACAATACAATGATACCTTTGCTATGTTGGAGAGGAAGATAGTCATATAGATTTCAATTCATTTCTCCAATAGCACCATGAAGTCCAATTATAAGCTTGGTGAAGACCAATAGATACCAATTCTTTGAATTCCTATTCTTCACCCATATGAATTGAGAATCACTAATGATCAAGTGCACTCTTCTTGTTGTGGTTGGCTTGCTTCTTCTTTGATCATTGCTTGCTTGAGAGAACTAAAAGATGCACCACTTGTAATACCACTTGAAATTTTATGATACCACTCAAAAATTCATGACTTGTTCTCTTTTGGGTGTTGCTTGCTTTCTAGACCAATCTCCTGATTTTCTTGAACCAAGTACCTCAAATGTCCCTTTAGATTACCACTTCGATTTTAGCCATCCAAGCCTAGAGCGAAGTGACCTCTCTCCAAAGGACCATCCTTGATACTCACTTGAAATAACTTGAAAGAAAATCACTTGATCCACTTGAAAGATTTTGTTTGATTGATCCATATTGTTGGACTTAATTTGATGAATAACTTTGAATCATTCTTTAAGTCCTTTTCTTGCTACTTGTTTAAGTCCTTTTCTTTCTATCAAAAGATCTCCAATTATCACTAGAATTTAAACTCCATCTTCATCTTGATCTTGGTCTTGATCTCTAGCATGAGTACCAAATGTGTACTAGATACACTCTTCAAACATATTGTGTTGTACTCATCATTTGTCATGCTTCTATCTCAAATCAAAACCAAAACATAGGTACCTCAATCACTTATAGATATGATTCTAATTTGAGGACCTTTGAATCTAAGTGACTTTTGATCAATCCAATAATTGTCACTTTCCTGGCAGATTCTGTACTCTTCAAAGAATAAATCATATCTCCCAAATTACATATCCAAAAATCATGAAATTTGGTGAAGATGTGACACACTAAGTCTTCTAGTAGCTGTAAAAATTTGAGATTCTTTTGACTTCTATATTGCTACCAGATTTCACATCTTTCCACACTGCTACATGCTGAAAACTGCTGCACTATAGCTGACAAGATCTACTCCAAATCCGAAGTATCACTTATCCAAATCTCATGAAATTTGCACAGCAACTAATACCATAAGTGTAGAGCATGTAGACCAAATTTCAAGCCAATACAAATAGATTTGATTACTTAAACAGGTCTATGATCACTGCTAGCTCAGATTTTCAATATTGGACAGATTTGAATAATTGAGCTATTTTTCTCCAATTTGAACCAAACTTAAAATCAACTTGTTTGAATACTCTCACAAGACATATGTCCATTCAAACCACTTACTAGAAGAAATCTTATGAACATATCCAATCAAACCAACTTCAAACTTGATTACTTAAGCATTTAATCCATTCAAACATCTCATAGCAAGCAACATATGCATATATATCCAATTCAATTAACTCATATGCACCCAAATAAACTTTGATCAACAAGAGATATACCTTGATAGCTTATGATCATCTTTGCAAGCTTCAACTCCACTTATTTGCAGGCCTTCAAATATATCAATAAATTCCCACAACTTGAATATGACACTTGTATGTTGATAGCATATGGACTTCACTCAATTTTGACTTGGCATTGGGATAGAATTGCACTAGGCTTCAATACTTGACTCAACATAAGATGAACAATAATAATTCCATTAAATCAAGTCTCCAATGCCATGGTACCTACAAACGATCATCCACTTTTCGATGGTACCCCAAACTAGTTTGGGTCCTCTCATGTTAGATACAACATACTTAGGCATAGCCTTAGTATGAATAGCGGAATTTTTTGCAATACTAACCAATAAGGTACCATAATAAACCTTCCTAGGCATAATATTTGTATCAATTGAAATAGGCTTAGGATTCTCACTTAGGGGACATGAATTAGCCAAGAATTGATTTTCTCTTTTTTTCGAATATTTGGCAAATTTATAATTTTCAAAACTTGAGAGAGATTTTAGAGGGACATAGGGATTTTTATGGACTTGAGAGAACCATGTCTCATGTGATTAGGCAAATAATCAACCAAGGGTAGCAATAATCACAATATGACATGACTAGGTCACAAAGACCAAAAAACCACATGATTTTCAAAAACCACACCACCTACACATGCTAGTTAGGGATTTTGAAAAACATCTATCCTATATCACACAAATGCACACACTAGCATATAAAGGGCCTTAGATGCACTTACAATGCATGTATGTAAATACATACCTTTGCCTTGAGCCCACAATATCACCACTAAGATAATACATGGCATGACAACATCATGTTGACCTCACTTGTCAAATAATCATACCATATATGAAATCAATTTTCATCCAAAGGACTACAAATAATGCTAGATAAATTTGTTAGTCCACAATATCACCACTGAGATAATACATGGCATTACAACATCATGTTGACCTCACTTGTCAAATAATCATACCATATATGAAATCAATTTTCATCTAAAGGACTACAAATAATGCTAGATAAATTTATTAGTCCACAATGGTGCAAAATAGAAATTTAGCTCCCCCTAAATAAGTGCTTCAAGTATTTTGAATCACTTTCAACAAGCATTTTTATTCTGATAAGAAATTGAGAGCCAATTTTCATTTTGACCATAAACCAAATAAGATTGCCATATTTAAAAGTGAGTTTAAGAGATGCTCACAAACCACTTAGATTTGATAAAACACAAGCTTCTGAGTATGTTAGGGATATATGAAAAATGTATGAATCGAATACTCAGTTGCAATCCGATTAGTGTTCTGATTCCTGTAATACCGGACATGTCCGGTAGTATCCGGTAGTATACCGGACACGTCCGGAATACACAGAATAGAGACACTGACTTTCTGTCCCTGGCCATACCGGACACATCCGGAAGTAATACCGGACACGTCCGATAGGTTCAGGACAGAACCAATTAATTCACTGCATGTAATTTTTTGTTTAGCTTTATTATTTATTGTATACTAGCATCTCAACAGATAAATTACTCTACTAGAGAACGATCAAAAGCATCATATGGCAAACATGATAAATCTCAAGTGAAATTAATTAGCCACTTTTATTATTTCACAAATGTCCCAATTTGTGAACTATAGAACACGAAACAAACAAAGTGGCTATCCTACAAGGTTTAGGTACTTGTTACCAATGGTGAGGATGAAATCTATGATATGTTCATTGAATTATCTTCGGGTCAACCATATAAGAGATTATGATGAGAATTGGTTGATAGATTGAGTGAATATTGTCAATTTGCTTGCTCAACCACCCCGAAACCTTCATCCCATTACCAAGAACCTACATCATTAACCTAAGCACACTTTGGTACCCAACTCTTGTTGGGTCCTTTTGAGTTAGTCAATAAGTGCTTAGGCACCCAAATGGCTTTAGCATTAGTTTGTGGTGAACACATCACCTTACTAGTGCTAACTCCATTTGTGGTCTTCCTAAGCATATCATTATAAACAAATGTGTTTGGCTTAGGAGTTTTACCATTTGGGCATTCATAGCTTAGATGCCCCTTTCTTCTACAAGCATAGCATATGCGGCCTTTGTGTGCTCTATGCTTGCTTTGCTTGTATGGACATCTATCAACCTTGTGGCCCATCTCATTGCACCCATAGCATCTTCTAGTTGCAACTTGGGCTTCCTTTCTTGCTTCTTTGTACATTGGGCATTTCTTGGTAGGATGCCCCAATTTCTTGCTCATGAGACAAGCACTTTGTCCATGACTCTTCACTTGCTTGGCCTCCTTGGTAGAAGCCTTTTGATTGGCGGCTTCAACCTTGTCGGCCCAACTCTTGTGTGGACACATAGCCCACTCATGTCCATACAATCCACAACCATAGCACATCCTTTTTGCATGTTTCTTGCTCTTGGTTGTGTTGGCCTTGCTTGAGATGTGATTCTTTTGTTGGGCTTTGGAGGAAGCAAGGTTTGAACCCTTCTCAAGCTTCTTCACCATGCTATCACGGTTATCTTGAGAAGGTTGTGCTTTCTCCTTACCCTTCAACCGAATCACATCTTTCTTTAATCTTTGCACTTCTTCTTTGAGCTCTATGTTCTCTATAAGATTTAGCTCAATCGAAGATTGGCTTGCTTGAGTAGCACATTCATTAGTACAAGAAATATTTAATTGAGATGGTGTACTAGTGAGCGGATGTATGAGAGGTTGAGAGAATTTTACCAATGTAATCACAACCTCATGAGCCACCTCAAGCATGATGCTTGATTCTACTACTTCCTCATGAGAGCACTTTAGATGAACATAATTTGCTTGTAGCTCATTATACTTGCTTGATAGTTCATCTAGCCTTGCCTTGAGCTCAAAGTTTTCCTTCTCTAGTTGTGAAACACTAGAAGAGGAGTTAGTAACTAAAGCATGCTCAATTGACAATTTTTCATACCTCTCATTTATTGCCTTTAGCTCTTGTAATTTGGAGATGAGAAACTTTTCTTGATTTTGAAGCGATTGCTCTTGCTTCTCAATCTCTTCTTCAAGCTCATCATTCTTTTCAACTATCTTCATGATGATGAACTTGTCTTTATGGTTGAGATGATCAAGGTTGTAGTTGTCTTCAACTTCAACATCACTCTTATCTTGATCATCTACTTGTGCTTTCTCCTTTTCTTGATCTTTCTTGTTATTCTTCTTCTTGCTTTTCTTGGCCATGAGACACAACTGATGAGTATCATGAGATACTGAGGTTGACTCATCACTTGGTCGCCATCGGGCTTGAGCATCGCTGCAAACAGTTGCTTGCTGGTCTGCTGCCTCGGCCATACCGGACACGTCCGGTAGGCATACCGGACACGTCCGGTATGTGCAGGCAGACAGCACGTCATGTGCTGCTTGCACTTCTTGCTCCGGCTCGGTGCTCGTGAGGTCTTGTGAGGCTTCTTTGCTGCATGAAGACACAATGGACATACTTTCCATTGACTCGACCTCAAGTGCATCATCGCATTTGGATTCTCCATATAACTCAACAAGTTTGGTCCAAATGAGATGAGCACTCTCCGGAGGTGGTTGTCCATTGAATATTGCCTCATCTTGAACCTCTGCACTCAATGTACTCAAAATGATATTAATAGCTTGAGCATTGAGTTGCACGCATATCTCTTCCTCTTTTGATAAATTCTTATAGTTGCTCCAATCAACTATAGGAAGAGGTATGCTTGCAAACACAATATGCTCAACAATAGGACTAATATGTCTAAAAGCATTGAGTACATGAATTGACCAAGGTAGAAAGTTTGAATCATCATTTTGGAGAAGCACCGGCTCCGACTTGATAGGCGTCGACATCCTTTTCTCACGGCGGTGAAGCTTTAGGTGAGAACCTCGCTCTGATACCAATTGAAAGGACCTAGGATGCCGCCTAGAGGGGGGGTGAATAGGCATTTCTAAAAATTAACACCTTTAAATGCGGAAACAATTAGAAAGGGGAGTTTCCAAAATGGAAACTCCAAATTAAGAGTACTACCACCCCTCACAAGTTAGTCACAAAGTAAACAAGGTCTAAAGAATATATCTAGAAGCTACAACCCTGCAACACCAAGTTAGAACAGAGAATAAATATTTTCAGTGCAGGCAGGAAATACCGGACGTGTCCGGTATGAATACCGGACGTGTCCGGTATACACGATTTCTGCAGATCAGCCCCGAACTTGCTCCTTTCGATTTCTATCTTCAAACCAAACTGCAGGCACCTAATGGAGATGACAATATACACAGAGAACCTGCAGCACAGCTAGAGCAACACAAATATCAAATGGAATGCGAATTAAGACACAATATTTGTTTTACCAAAGTTCAGACTCGTTCGAGTCCTACTCTCCGTTGAGGGGCTGCGGGCGACCCAGCGAAGGTCAGCCCTAGAGGATACCACGAAGGTCACTCTAGCCGGAGTCTTTTCCAACTCCTTTTCCTCCTTCCACTAATTTGATTCCGAGGCGGCGGAATCGACCGTTACAAACTTTCCGAAGCAACCACAATCTCTCGGTTGCTCTCCGGCGACGCCTAGCCGTCTAGGACCGAAGAGTCCAAGAGTAACAAATGCGAATCACGAGATTGACAATATGCACAAGTGCTCAAGTGGTGGCTTGCTCTCTTTTTCAAATTCTTTCTCAACCCACAAATTGATTTTGCAATTTGGATCACACACTCACTAAGAGAGGGTTTAGGAGAGTTGGCAAGGCTCAAAAACGTGTGTCTATCTCAGCAGAATCAGCAGCCTCCAAAGGTGGAGGCTTGGGGGTATTTATAGCCCCCTTGAAAAACTAGCCGTTTTATAGCCGTTGCAATACCGGACACGTCCGGTATGCATACCGGACACGTCCGGTATGACTCATACTGCGCCAACGGTAACTAAGTTATAGTGAAGTTGTGAGGCGTCGGAACTCCCGAAGAACGCCGGGACTTCCGACCATCGGAACTCCTGACTCAAGTCGGAACCCCCGACCCTCAGTAATTTTGAAAAACATGTAACTGAGTTAAAGTTAGTGAGGTGTCGGAACTCCTGACATATGTCGGAACTCCCGACCGTCGGAACTCCCGACCCTCACGGCTTTTGAAAACTAGCCGTTGGCTACTGGTCATCCATACCGGACACGTCCGGTATGCATACCGGACATGTCCGGTATGACTAGGACAGTGAACCCTCAAGTCAGTTAAAGTGCGACACGTCGGAACTCCCGACCCATGCTGGGACTCCCGACCGTCGGAACTCCCGACCTACGTCGGAACTCCCGACTAACCAACCCGAGAACAACAATTTTACAGCTGCTGGACAAATACTGGACACGTCCGGTATGAATACCGGACACGTCCGGTATTGCCAGACCAGCAACAAATCAGTTAGCTCTTTTGTCTCTCAAATACTCAAAACTCACATGGGTTGGCTTGAGCACTTATGAAACATTATCTATCAACATGATGCATCCCTCTTAATAGTACGGCATACCTATTAAACTCAGGATAAATGGAAATATGAATTTGTACCACTTGAGTTGTTCTTTTTGAATTGATGCCGTCCCTTCCAATCTTCATCAAGTAAGGGTGCTAACATGTTGATGTTGATCTTTTCACTTGAGCATGGCCATCTTGAGCATGTGACTTGATTCCATTCATCAAGTTTGAATAATCCCAAATGTATCAAGTCACTTCCATCAAATACTTCATTATAGATTTGATCCTTCACATCAATATGACCATCTTAGCTTGATTAGTACCTCAACTAAATGCAAGTACTTTCTTCTTCACCCTAGCTAGGTTCTTCGGCCGCCAAGCCATCGCTTGCCCTTCACCCTTGCTTAGTACCTCGAAGCCTTTCCTTGCTATCTTCACCATCTCAAGCCATCAAGTCACATCTTGTGTTGAATCATCCATTCATATGTATTGTTATCTTTTTCATTTTAATTTAGCAAGCTTCAAATATGAGACCATTCCATATGCAATCCCTCATGTCTCATTAACTAATAATCATGAACTTGCTTTCTCATAGTACATGGAAATCCCACAAGAAATAAGCCTTCACATGAATTCCATTTGCATTGTTGTCTTGTGCTTGAACTAGATTGTTTATACAACAACACATCATTTTGGCTTTCATTAAGTACCTATGAGATAACCTATTACCTGTTCACACTTAGCAAACGGGTTAGTCCTTTAATCACGTTGTCATTCAATCATCCAAAACCCACAAAAGGGCTAGATGCACTTTCAATAACATACCTCATGTAACCTGACAGGCTGCTCCTGTAGCCTCAGTATCTCCCTGGCCCTGAAACTCATCACCCTGTAGTCTCTGCCTCTGAATGCAAAGTGTATGAAGTTATGCTGTGGGTCAACGTAGAGCGAAGCATAAAACTGCTGAACCCAAGATGGTACATACAGTCTAGTCCGGCCAATCAGATCTGTCAGCCCCGGCAAATATGATAAGTAAGGGCGGATATGCTCTCTGGCTGCTGCCACAATAGCCTCAATACTGCAGACTCTTTGAGATCTGAACACTACCCCACTGTTGAGATAAACATTGTAGAAATCCTCCTGTAGTGGCATGTAGAAACCCTCTGCTGCTCTCTCATCCCTCCTCGGAGGAAACCACACCTCAAACTCTACAAATCTCAGCTACCGAACCTACCTGGCCATGGTGGCCCTCAAGTCAAGATGTACCACTAGAGGTGGACCTTGTGGTCTAGGCAGTGGGCATGAACCCCTGCGCTGTGTAGCTGGCCTCGGTGGAACTGTAACACTAGTATGATCAGAGCGGCGTAGCTGGGGTGCCTGCTCGGTCTCCTCGGCCTGCTGGCCCTCCTGAGTCTCTTGAGCTGGCTGAGGCTCTGCTAGTGGGGGCTACTGCTGTGGCTCCTGCTGGGACTCCTTCTGAGGCTAAGGCTCCTCAATAGCCAGATGATGTCCTGCCATCATGACAGTCCTAGGTGGACCACCATGATGATGCTTAGCCTCCTCAACTGCTGCCCTCTGTGCTGGTGTAAGCTGCTAATCTACAATGACAACACCACTGCGAGCACCACCTCTCGGCACGCTCTACGACCTTAGCGACTGCTGCTGCTCTCGCTGTCTCTGCGTTGGGGTACTTGCGCTTCTTAGATGTAACCTGCTTTGTCGCCTTGCCTTTAGGTCCTGCAGGCTAGCAAGGCAGGGGCCTCCGATCGTCATCTCCTGGACCACCCACAACATTCTTCGTGTGAGCCATCTGATCTGACAAGAAGATGAACTGCCGCTGATGAAGATCAACTGTCAAACTAACACTCCTGAGGCTTGGCCTCGATCCGTACTCGCGAGCTTGGCTCTGAGTTAACTGACAACTGCACCTGTCACCTCAACGGCACCGACTCGCTGCATGATGGAATAGATGGATATACAGGTAAATACGATATATCTAAAAGATGCGAAACCCTATGAGAGCAAGCATTGTAGGTACAAAATAGAAACAACTGGCTTGCTACCTGATGAACCGGCGATCTGATGAAAAGAAAAGGAGCGACGTCACGCGGGGAACCTTCAGAACCGGCTAGGGTTAGGGTGGAGCGGTGAATTGATGGCCCTGGTTGCAATTTAGGTCAATGCAATGAAGATGATCTAGATCAAACGAAGAGGATGGTAGGGCATGGCCTTACCGACGCTATGAGAGCTTTGCAGTGACTCGGCGGCAAGGGAGCACGGTAGACGCGTGAGAAGTAGATGGCAGTGGAGGGCTTGGTGGCGCTCGGTGCATGAGAGCAGATGGCGGCATGCGTGGGCGGCTAGAGACGGCATGGACACACGGGCTCGGCTGCGGCGACGTGGTTGCGGTGGCGCGCGGTCGCGCTAGCTGGCATCGGGAGACAGCGGCTGCGGGGCTCGGCGGCGATGGCGTGGCAAGCTGGTGCGGCTAGCTGGTGAGGCGAGCTGCGGTGACGTCAGTGGCTAGGGCACGGAGTAGGCGGTGGTGGAATAGATCAGCAAGGTATGGCCGATTAGATTAAATAGGTCCCCCAACGCGACAAGAAAGGAAACAAAAAAGAGTCCTAATGCCGCACGAGATCTACTAATCGGATGCTCCGGTGGTAGCGACTGGACGCTACCACCCAGCGTCCGGTCGATTCTAGAGAGGTCCAATTCCTCTGGAATCGTGACTGGATGCGTCCGGTGGTCCATGACCGGACGCAGGCAGGGTCCGGTCAGTTGCCTTGAACTCCATGTAGATTGACCGGACGCTGGAACCCTTCCTGACCGGACACACAAACGTAGAGTCCGGTCACTCCTTTAGCTTCTGTTCACCTCCTATGAACTGACCACACGCTGGACTGCAGAGTCCGGTGCAGCGTTCGGTCACTCTTTTCCAGCAAATCTTCAATGTTTCTCTGCGCTGCCTGTTCCCAATCAAGTCCCAACATGAATAAGATCCAAATAAACACCAATTGGGACTGATGTGAGTGACCTCTCTCAAACCCTCATATTTTTCAAAATATTTTACCTTAGGATATAATTCTTTTTAAGAAAATAGGCAATAAGAGGGCAAATGGAACAAAACGACAAAACAACATCCATGCACATGCAATACTTTATAAGTAAATCTAGTTCCTTGTCAAGTTTGATCCAAGGTTAAGCTTCTTCACACGCTTTTCGGCGGTTATCTTAACCATGTTAGACAAGCCCTATATGCATTGCCAAAAATTAAACATGTTGTATATTACAATGAATGCAAGGGACAACACAAGCTCAATTTTTAGTGAAGTTACTAAAATCAAGTACATTGAGCTCATTCCGCAATCTACAAAATGTAGCCTCATCTAGCGGTTTAGTAAAGATATCCGCTAATTGATCTTCGGTTCTTACACCTTCTAGTGATATATCATTTTTAGCAACATGATCTCTTAGAAAGTGATGGCGGATATCTATGTGCTTGGTGCGAGAGTGTTGAACTGGATTATTTGCAAGTTTTACTGCACTTTCATTGTCACACAAAAGAGGTACCTTTTCTAGAACTACACCATAGTCTAGCAAAGTTTGTTTCATGTATAAAATTTATGCACAATAAGCACCCGCGGCAATGTATTCCGCTTCGGCGGTGGACAAAGCCACACTATTTTGTTTCTTGGAGGACCAAGACACAAGTGATCTACCAAGCAAATGGCACCCTCCGGATGTGCTTTTTCTATCAACTTTGCATCTGGCGTAATCCGAATAGGAATAGCCAATTAATTCAAATATAGCTCCTTTGGGATACCAAAGGCCAATGCTTGGTGTGTGCTTAAGATACCTAAGGATTCTTTTTATGGCAACTAAATGTGTTTCCTTAGGATTAGCTTAAAATCTAGCACACATACACACACTAAACATGATGTCGGGCCTAGATGCGGTTAAATATAACAAGCTACCAATCATGGAATGGTAGAGAGTTTGATCAATAGGGTTACCTCCCTCATCTAGGTCAAGATGTCCATTGGTAGGCATTGGTGTCTTGATTGGCTTACATTCATCCATCTTGAATCTCTTGAGAAGATCTTTTGTGTATTTCTCTTGAGAGATGAAGATGTCTTCTTTCATTTGCTTGACTTGAAAACCAAGAAAGAATGTAAGCTCACCAATCATTGACATCTCAAACTCCTTCGACATCAATTCACCAAATTCTTTGCATGAGTCTTCATTTGATGATCCAAAGATGATATCATCAACATATACTTGACAAATGAAGATATGCCCATCAAGCTTCTTGGTGAATAGTGTGGTGTCGACCTTCCCAATGGTGAAGCCCTTCTCAATGAGGAAGTCCCGAAGACACTCATACCAAGCTCTTGGGGCTTGCTTAAGCCCATATAGTGCCTTGGACAACCTATAAAAATGATTAGGATATCTAGGGTCTTCAAACCCGGGAGGTTGATCAACATAGACTAGTTCATTAATAAAGCCATTTAAAAATACACTTTTCACATTCATTTGATATAGTTTCATTTCATGATGTGATGCATATGCAAGTAGGATATGGATGGCTTCTAATCTTGCAACCGGTGCAAAGGTCTCCCCAAAATCCAAACCTTCAACTTGGGAGAACCCCTTTGCAACTAGTCTTGCCTTGTTCCTCACAACAACACCTTGATCATCTTGCTTGTTGCGGAACACCCACTTTGTTCCAATGACTCTTGCACCTTTTGGTCGCTCTTCAAGAGTCCAAACTTCATTATGAGTGAAGTTGTTCAACTCTTCATGCATGGCATTGATCCAATCCGGATCTTTAAGAGCTTCTTCTACCTTGGTAGGCTCATAGCAAGAGACAAAAGAGTGATGAGCAATAAATGAAGTAAGTTTTTGAGATCGAGTCATTACACCCTTTGATGGACTCCCTATGATGAGATCTTATGGATGATCTTGTAGGAGAGGTGTATTTCTTCTATTGACCACTTGAGGAGGAGGTTGTGGAGCATCAACATCTTGTGCTTGTACCACCATTTGCTCATGGAAGATATGAGTATCTTCATTTTCTACTCTCCCATCTTTTTCACCATCTTGTGGCACACTTGATGAAGAAGGTTGATCAATGACTTATACATCATCTTCATCATCTTTTGGCTTGATGTCTCCCACTGGAATATTCTTCATAGCCTCCCTCAATGGTTCATCACCTACATCATCAAGATTCTCATGTGCTCCTTGGGAGCCATTAGATTTATCAAATTCCACATCATATGTTTCTTCAACCAAGCCGGTGGTATGATTAAATACTCTATATGCTTTGGACTTTGATGAGTCACCAACAAGAAAACCAATATCACAACATCTTTGGAACTTCCCTAGGTATTGCCGCTTCTTATAGATGTAGCATTTGCAACCAAACACCCTAAAGAAGGAGACGTCCGGCTTCTTCCCATTGAGCAACTCATAAGGTGTCTTGCCAAGGAACTTTTGAAGGAATAGGCGGTTTGATGCATAACATGCGGTGTTGATTGCTTCTGCCCATAGAGCTTCGGGGGTGTTGTACTCATCTAGCATTGTCCTTGCAAGAGTGATCAAAGTCCGGTTCTTCCTCTCAACTATACCATTTTATTGAGGAGTATAAGTTGCGGACACTTCATGCTTGATCCCAACTTCATCACAATAAGCTTCAATGTTTGTGTTGTCAAATTCTTTTCCATTGTCACTTCTTATCTTCTTGAGCTTCACTTCAAATTCATTTTGAGCTCTCTTGGCAAACTTCTTGAAGCAAGATGCAACTTTGGATTTGTCATGAAGAAAGAATACCCATGTATACCTTGAATAGTCATCAACAATCACAAAGCAATAAAGATTTCCTCCCAAACTCTTGTATGTTGTTGGTCCAAATAAATCCATGTAAAGGAGTTCTAGCACTCTTGTGGTTGACATGAAAGCTTTGGTTGGATGAGTATTTGCAACTTGCTTGCCGACTTGACATGCACTACAAAGCTTGTCCTTTTCAAACTTCACATCCTTCAACCCTCTCACCACATCATTCTTCATAAGCTTCTTGAGTGAGCTCATCCCAACATGAGCAAGTCTTCTATGCCATAACCACCCAAGTGTTGTTTTGGTGAATAGGCAAGTCTTCAAGTTTGCATCTTCAGAGGTGAAGTCCACTAGATATAAGTTGTTGTATCTAAATCCATTGAATATCACTTGATTATCATCTACCTTAGATACAACAACCTCCTTCTCGGTGAACAAGCATTGGAAGCCAAGATCACACAATTGTCCAACAGATAGCAAGTTGAAGCTCAATGAAGCAACATATAGCACATTGGAGATGGAATGATCATTTGATATTGCCACTTTGCCCAATCCTTTAACCTTGCCCTTTGAGTTATCTCCAAATGTTATTTTCTCTTGTCCATCTACCTCTTCATCTAGTAAGGTGAACATACAAGGATCACCGGTCATATGTTGAGTGCAACCACCATCAATAACCCAATGACTTCCACCGGTCTTGTAGTTCACCTACACACAAGAGATTCAAGCTTTAGGAACCCAAAATTGTTGAGGGCCCTTCACCTTCTCAACAAGTGACTTAGCCACCCAAATCTTCTTAGGCCTATTCTTGTTAGAGGGACCTAAGAACATGACTTTCATCTTTCCACTAGAATCCTTTCTAAGCATGTAGTGAGCATTAAAAGCAAAGGGTCTAGCATGCTTGGGTAAGGGTTGTGGCGGTGGAGTTTGGCACTCATGAGCAAAATGGCCTTCTTGTCCACACTCAAAACATCTCTTTGGCTTTGGCTTTGGCTTTGATTGTTGTTGTTGAACTTGAGCCTTCTTCTTCTCTACACTTGCCACATATCCAATGCCACCTCTATCCATCTTCATGACGGTGTTCATGAGTAGTTCACTTTGGATATGCTTGCCTCTTGCAAACTTGCTCAATCCCACCTTGAGATGCTCTTTCTCCATCTTGAGCTTCTTGTTCTCTTCCTTGAGAACATCATTGTTCTTCTCTTCCTTGAGCTTCTTGTTTTCTTCTTTGAGCTTCTCATTCTCAAGGATCAACTCTTCATCATGATCATGAGTTTCTAGCATAATGGCGTTGTGGCTTTTGATCTCTTCATGATCTTTCTTGAGCTTCTCATTATCTCTTGAGCTTGACATATTCATCATAGTCATTGCACTGAACCACTTGCTTGCCTTTGCCACTAGATCATTGCTCAATGCTCTCATCAATCAAATCATCACATGATGTAGCTATATCAATCTTAACAACATAGTTAGTAGCATTATGTGGCTCATTTGGTAAAAATTCTTGAGCAATAACAAGAGTATCATGATTGATCTTAAGAGTGGTGTATTCATCTTTTAGCTTGTTGTGGCTAGTGATGAGCTCATTGTGCACCCACTCAAGTTTATCATGTTTATCTTTAAGCTCTTTCTTAGAAGATTTGAGCTCCTTGAGTTTGGATGATATAGAATCATTTGTTTCTTTGAGCTCAACATTAGCCTTTTCCAATGTATCACATTTTGCTAAAAGTGAATTATTTTTAGCATCAAGCTTTTCATTTTTAGCTCTACTCTTTCTAATGATCTTAGTGTATTTTCTTAGTATTTTGATAAGATCATCATATGAAGGTGAATCATCATCATCGCTATCGCTATCACTATCATCATCACTAGCATGTTCATCATCACTACTATCACCATTATTTGATACCTTGCGTTCACCCTTGGCCATAAGGCATAGGTGTGTAGAGGATGATAGCGATGGTGGCGGTGAAGATGAAAGATCAATAGCAATGGCGGCCACCTTCTCATTGTCACTATCATCATCGGATGATCCACTAGATGAATTAATGTCCGTGAGCCAATCATCGACGATGTAGGCCTTTCCACTCTTCTTCTTATGGAAGTCTCTCTTTTTGCCATCTCTCTTCTTGTATGGCTTGTTCTTCTTCTTCTTCTCATCTTCATCTTCATTGCTTGAGTCATCTTTCTTGCCCTTGTTCTTGTTCTTGTTCTTGAACTTGTCTTTCTTGGGCTTTGTGCATTGATGAGCTAGATGGCCAAGTTCTCCACAATTGTAGCAATCCATCTCAGAGATTGGCTTTCTTCTTGAGCTTGTGAAGAACTTCTTCTTCTTGCCATCGAACTTGATGCCACTCTTATTGAGCTTCTTTAGCATCTTAGTGGTCTTCTTCACCATGAGAGCAAGGCTTTCATCATCAACTTCACCTTCACTTGAGCTAGCTTTGAATGCTAAGTCTTTGTCTTTCTTCTTGTTAGAGGATGAGCCATCTTGTGGCGTGATATGCATGTACATCTCATGAGCATTGATCTTTCCCAAGATTTGTGTCGGTGTAGCGGTGGAAAGATCACCTTGATGTAGCACGGTCACAATATGGCCATATTTGTCAATGGGGAGGACACTCAAGATCTTTCTCACAACGTCAGATGGTGACATTTGAGTAAGTCCAAGCCCATTGACTTCCTCTACAAGAACATTTAAACGTGAATACATCTCATTAGCACATTCTTTGGGAAGCATCTCAAATGAATTTAACATGATTACAAGATGATAGCGTTCCTCACGCTCACTCTTGGTTCCCTCATGGAGCGCACAAACGTCCAACCATAGTGCATGTGCGTCTTTGTGGTTCCTTACGCGGTTGAACACATCTTTGCAAAGGCCTCTAAAGATGGTGTTTCGAGCCTTTGCATTCCACTTTTCATAATTAACCTCATCGCCTTGTAAGTTAGTAGCATCTCGAGGTTTTGGGAAGCCTTGTGAGGCGGCTCTAAGTATACCAACGTCTAGAGCTTCTAAGTACGCCTCCATGCGGATTTTCCAATATGGAAAGTCATCTCCCTCAAAGATAGGAGGAGGTCCATCCCCGTGAGACATCTTGCTCAAAGCGATTAAGCTTAAAATGTGAGCACGAGGCTCTGATACCAATTGAAAGGATCAAGATGCCCAAGAGGGGGGGTGAATTGGGCTAATTCTAAATTTTCTTGCAATAATTAAATCCTACGGTTAGCCCAATTAACCCCTTATGCCTAGAAAAGTGTTTCTATTAAACTAATGCACAACAGACTTGCAACCTATGTTCCAAATTTACTCTAGCATGGCAATTCTATGAATGTAAAGACAAGTATTGAATTGCTCAAAATAAATGCTCAAAGTAAATAGAGAGAGAGGAACATGGCGATGTTTTGCCGAGGTATCGGAGAGTCGCCACTCCCCACTAGTCCTCGTTGGAGCACCCACGCAAGGGTGTAGCTCCCCCTTGATCCGTGCAAGGATCAAGTGCTCTCTACGGGTTGATTCTTCAACACTCCGTCGCGGCGAATCACCCAAAACCGCTCACAACTTGAGTTGGGTCACCCACAAGCTTCGCCGGGTGATCACCAAGCTCCCAATCACCACCAAGCCATCTAGGTGGTGGCGATCACCAAGAGTAACAAGCACGAACTCTCACTTGACCACTCGAAGCCTAATGAGAACGGTGGATGCACACTTTGCTACTCTTGATTCACTAATGAGGCTACTCTCTTAGATTCTCAAATCTCAATCACCTCACTAGGACCTTGCTCTTCTTGGCACTCACAAACGTGTTTCTTAGCTGTTGGAATGAGCAAAAGTGACTCCACATACGAGTGGAGCTTCTATTTATAAGGCAGCCTAAAAACCGAACCGTTATGAGCTTCTACTGGGTGACCGGATGCTCCGGTCATGTTGACCGGACGCTCTGGTCAGTTCAACCCGTATTCTAGTGTTTAAGTGTTGACCGGACGCTGGCAGGGTCCGATCACCACTGACCGGACGCGTCCGGTCGCATTAAACCCTCACTGGATGCTTACTGTACTCGACCGGACACTGAACCCCTAGGGTCCGGTCAGTACTGACTGGACATGTCCGGTCGCAGATTCCCTTCTCTGAAACCTTACTGGAGTCGACCGGACACTGCCTCTCAGCGTCCGGTCACTTGACCTCTCCAGCGTCTGGTCGCACCGAACACAATCTCTTGATCAAATGAACTGACCGGACCCTACGGCCAGTGTCCGGTCACACCGGAGCCAGCGTCCGATCAGCATTTGACCCTCCATTCACTTCCAACTCTTAAACATATGTGAATGAAGTTTGCTCCATAGGATCATAGGGCTGTTGTGGAGCTACCTAGTGCTAGTTTTAACAAGTGTGCACCACACCTAACTCACTAGACTCATCTAGGTCAAGCTACCCGTCCATACCCCCTTAATAGTATAGCCAAAGGAAAAACAAAGTCCTAAACTACTCTAAGTGTCACTCCAACTCCAATCGACACTTAGAACTAGTCATCCTTAACCTTGTCGTCCATCCTTTGAAAACTAAAATGATTTCCATCGTAGGGGCATGACAACCTTGATTGCCCAATTGATCTCCATTACCATGACCTAACTTAATTGCCTCTGCAAAACACATGTTAGTCATAGTAATCTTGTATTGTCATTAATCACTGAAACCCAACTAGGGGCCTAGATGCTTTCAATCATGTATGACTATTATGGAGTTCAAGCCGATTAAGAAAAATCTAAAACAAAAGACAACTTTTATGAATCAAGTGTGCGATCTATTTTGCTTGATCTAGTGGAATTATAGATTTTATAGTTTCAAAACAAATTCTTCTATAGTTCCGAAACAAATTCTTCTTGTAGTGCTATATCTAAGTTCTCCATTAAGTTGTTTTTTTCTTGCCAATCCGAAATGAAGTACCTAAAGACCTTTAAAAATCTTATAATTCTTTTAAGTAAATGCTAAAATTCAAACACAACCCATTTTACTTGGATGTAGTACTATAAAATAAAATTATTTCTAGAATGGTGTATTTGAGTTTTCTGTTAAGTCGTTTAGCCCAAAATGGTTTCTGAAAAACTAAGAAAAATCATATAAATTCTTGGTCTAAAAATTAGTATTTTGTCATATAATTTTCCAACATACGTGCTCAAGTGAAATCAAAGTTTCTTAACAAATTGCATGTTTAAATTAGATTTTTAATTTGAAATAGAATTTAAAAGCATTTAAAGGAAGTTCAAATTTTCTATGGATGCTAAAAACAATGCCCACATATGACATGTGATGCATATAGTGCATGAAACATAGAACATGTGGTCATTTAATCATTTTTGAGAGTTTTAAATTAAATTATTTATATAAGCATTGCAAAATGTTAATATATGGGCTATAGTATAACCTGTAAATCAACTCCGTTTATGATATTTTTCAAGAGATGACATACATTTATGACAAGAAGATTGCTTTGTTGTCACGAGGGCAACCCCAAAATCATCACGACATACTTCAGTGTCTTATTTATGACGGTTTTTATGACAATGCTTGTGTCATAACTGCTTACTTATTTTTTAACAAAGGAATGCTTATGTCATTCATGCCAACAAACATAGACTGTCGGTAAGAGTGGGTCCCATGAATTAAAAAACATCACCGTATACATTTGAAGTATCTTTTGAATTTCGTAGGTCATTAATGATTAAAAATCTAGGCATAACCTTGAATCCATTTTGTGGCAGAACCGCCCGAAATAGCATACTTACGGAGGCGCTCGTCTTCCATCAGACACTAAGCACCCCGAAAGCAAGCTACAACGAGCGGTGTCCGTCGGGCACACCCCGAGGGAGAACCCGAAAGATCCACATTTTTTCCAAGGATCCAATAATGAGAACGAGTTACAACACAAGTCCATTTCATACATTAGAGTTTCTTAAAAAATACATTATTACAATACCAAATACCAGAGTGCGGAATGATAACAGTGGAATTTTAAAAAAATAACATCTAGCAGTAGGGGCGAGGATTCCGTCTGAGCCCACCAGAAGGATCCTCCACATAAAGGTACTCTTCAAGCATCACCTGCAACAGGGGTAAATAAACCCTGAGTACACAATGTACTCGTAAGACTTATCCGACTAGTGGGAATAATTTCCCGACTCCAAGGAATATGATAGGCTTTATGGTTTGCTGGTTTTCGTTAGCAAAAACAACGCTAATAGTGAGTCCTTATTTATGTCTTATTATTAGCCGTATTAAATTATCATCTAGCCAGTCTATATAAGCACTTGTTCTACTTTCAAGCAAGAGTTGAGCAATCAATTCCATGTCTTCTCCTTTCAACTTTCAGTTCTTACTACGATGCTAGAGTTAAGACAAGTCGTACCGACTCGGCGACGATTCGCGAACCAATGTGCCCAGCTGGGTGCCCCAAAAACACACGCCCCGCTTGTACCCCAGGCATAAGCAGGACTAACCCATCACTCCCATGTCCCCTAGGTCTCCATCCAAACTTGGACTCCAAGCCCCCACTCCCGAGTCCCAGACTTAGTGTGGTGCAAGGACCTCCACCATCTCCGCCTCCAATCAGTCGGTCCGGAAAGAGCCGGATCCGCAACAAGAGAGCAACAAGTCTTCCTTGCGCCCATACCCAAGTATGCGCACAGGACAATAGATCTATGACTTGCCTAGCGTCCATTGCAATGACCAGTCCTTAATCGACACGGATAGGGAAAAAGTATAACCAAGTCATGCCCCATTGGCCGTAGGACACAACCCCTTACACCCACCAGTACCCAAACCATATCTCTGCCTGGTCACCATTTTCCTTTCCACCATTTTATCATGAGTGATCATATTTTATCACCTATTTGCGAGTAACAGCAGGTTACTCACGCTACCGATATCCTGAGCATAGCAGCTACTCGACCTGTACTAGTAGGAGTGTAGGACTCATGGGTAGATATATTTATGCAGGTAGTTTCCATAAAATGCTTGTAACTTAAATGCACATCACACACACACACACAGATATATATATATAGTGATCATAAAAATATAGGTTATGCTCCGGGGCTTGCCTTGGGCAGGCGTCGGGTCAGCAGGGTCAGCACCAACAGGCTCCTGGGCTCCCTCCTGCACGAGGATCTCCTCCTCGTACTCCTCGATCACCTCGTCATACTTCGGCTCACCAACGGGCACGAAGTCTACCAGTTCGTGATCTACATGAAATGATGATGCAATGTTTAATAATACGGCAATAGAAATTCTTAAAGTAAAAGTACCTCGATTTAACTCCTAAGCTAATGATACTGACCACGATGATAAGTCATCTATTGTTACTGATAAGTTTGAGGTATGACATTCATTATTATTATAACAACTACGGTTATTCTTACTCCTAATGCTGATTTATGTTAAAGACGATAAAACAAGAGTAATAGCTATTTTATTTAACACCCCATGCTAAGGCTACAAAATTTACAGCGAGTACATGACAACCTAGTAGACCTACCGTAAAATTTTTGTGGCTACATCTATCACCAATTATCCACAAATATTCCTACAAGTATTAACCTACCTAATATTAACTCTCTAGTTTTGAATTTATGACCTAATACTCGTCATAGCTAACTGCAATCCAACTATACTATCAAGTAGATGGTATTTTTGTGAACCTAACAAAATTAGTCTCACTATTTTTGGACAACTACGCAATTTACTACGATTTATCGAAGTTTGACTCATAACTAAAATAAATAAACATTTCTATTCTTCTGGAAATTAAGAAAACCGAATCCTACACCTCAGCCCACATGCGCGGCCTGGCCCGCCATGGCGCGACGCGCGCGCCAGCGCAGCGCATGGTCCAGCCGGCCAACGGCCCGCGATGAGGGAAGACCCGTGCGTGATGGCAATTATGCACAGACACCCCCGAACTACTATGTATTCACAACAAGCTCTAAGACACTATTCCACCAGTCTATGGTTTTATAGCTGCACCCTGCCCTTTCTCCTTCTTTACTGCGGCGAAGTCCCCCGGCACCCGTGCGTGCACTGGCGCGACGGTGCGGGCACCGGGCGGCCACGCCGGCATCATCCGAGCCTCTACTACCAAACTAAAGGGCCAATGATTACCTTGGGGACAAAGCGCAGCGACTGGAGGCTTCACGGCGAATAGGGTTCCCGTGAGTGACAGCGAAGACGGAGCAAGCAACTAAGCTAGAGAGCTCAAGGGACTACCCACGGATACCTTCACGTTGATGGTACGCCCGGAGACGGCCCGAGCCGAGCTGGCCGCGTGCGCACCGACGCCGCAGTGGCGCACGGCGATGACATGGCCGCGTCAGGGAAGGGTGGACTACTGCAACACTACGACCGAGGTGCATAGGATGCTCAGGAGGGTAAAGCGGGGCTGGTGGTGCACTGAATTGCCACGGGGGGGCTGGTGGTGCACTGAATTGCCACGGGGTGCCTTAGTTGCGAGGTTAGCCGACGATGCAGACCGCCCCGGTCTTATGGACCCGAAGGCGCGGCGTTGCAAAATTGGGGCACAGCACGGAGACAC
This sequence comes from Miscanthus floridulus, assembly GCF_019320115.1. Taxonomy (NCBI): domain Eukaryota; kingdom Viridiplantae; phylum Streptophyta; class Magnoliopsida; order Poales; family Poaceae; genus Miscanthus; species Miscanthus floridulus. Next base: position 48,763,437 of record NC_089582.1, read on the forward strand.
AGGCAGTGAGGTGGTGACGGTTGTGCGGCCAGTTACCCAACGGAGCTGAGGCTGCGATGAATTTGATTAGATTGCTGCGGTCACGGCGAATTGTATGAAGGAGGCCCCACCGGTCATGGCTACAGCGAGGACATGGGCTCTGGCGCGGCATGGCTTGGCACAGCCACGGTCGTCAACGCAACAAACAAGCACGCACCGCGAAGGGGGACAGCGGGACGTGCTCCAGGCGACTGTCCGCACAGCCACGGCTGCAAGCCGACGAGACCCGGCACGGCGTCGCAGCGGGCAGCGCCAGACAAGAAAAACACAGTGCGAGTGACGCGGAGGTGATGGTGGAGCAGGCTGTCGTCCATTGCGCGAGCACCCAAGGCGAGTCAACGGAGCAGTACCAAGCGTGGCCGCTGGCGGCGCGTAGCGCGGGACCCGGCGCGCCTCCGGCCAAAGCAGGGCAGAGCTTGGTTGGCGGCCCGGACGCAGCGCGTCTGCCGCGGTGCTGTGACCCGCACGCCAACGAGTGGTAGTAGGCGGACAAGGCAGCTGCGCCAAGACCCTGCGCGCGTGTGCCTTCACGGTGGCAGTGCGGATGCGGCCGGCGCATCGGCGCGTTTGGGTGAGCCAGCAGCGGCGATGGCCGCGGTCAGCGCGCGGTGGCAGACAGTTAGCGCACGGTGGCAGATGGCCTTGGCACGCAGCGCAAGGCCTCTTGAATCCCCTCTTGAATCCCTTTCTTCAGAGTTTGGCCCACACACCACCGCTGGTCTAAGAAAGAAGATTTTGGCTTACGCACACAATAGGCCTAAGGTTCGAACCTGCACCGTGAATACAAGAGCAGCAGCCCTTCGTGCTAGCAACGGCCCTGGTCTATTTTCTGTTTGAGGAAATTATTTCCTTGGTCTAAAAAAGGGTTGCTCAGTTTCTTGATCTTTTTTTTCTCGAACTTGCTTATTTGGCTCTAAAACAAATTTTCTTTATTTCCTTGGCCTTTCCGTTAGTTTGATGGGCTAACGGTATTAAGTTGTATGCGAAATAACTTTTTTACCCCTAGTTCGAAGGCTACAGTTCACATATCGATGCCTCTATTAATAATTTCCCAAAATAAGGTACAATATTTTTTCAAGCATGGAATCATTAGTTTTTAATTTTTTTTCAATAATTATTTTTTAAGCCAGGGGTAAAAGAGTTATTTTGCATATAGCTTAACACCGTTAGCTCATCAAACTAACGTAAGGGCCAAGAAACCAAAAGAAATACGTTTTAGGGCCAAATAAACAAGTTCGAGAAAAAAAGACCAACAAACTAAGAAACACTTTTTTTTAGGGTCAAGGAACGCAAGCAGCAGCCACGAGAGCGGGACCTGGATCGAGTTGGAGCGTGCACGCTGAGGGGCCTTGAGCTGACATCATCAACCGTGGTATACCGCCAGCCTCGGGTGAGCGTCTTGGCAGAGCTTAAACTAAAACTGAGAGAACAAAAAATCAAATTTGAGACACTAATAGAACTGGCTAGATTAGCAAGTCATCAACACTTATAAGACCTTGTTTGAATGCATATGTATCCATCTCAATCGAGTGTTGCTAAAAAAATGTGCATTAGAGTGGATTGAGGCGGAATTAAATGTTTTTAATTCAGTCTGTTGGGGTGATGAGGCTGAGGGTCCTTGTACCTTTTCGTTCTCTTGCTGCTCAGTATGTCTTTTAGGACTAGTGTACTAATCCTAGGAATACTTACGAGTCTTTGTATCTTTTCAAACTCTACTTCCTCTTAATGTAAAACGTGCCTCATGGTATGGTCACGAGAAAAGTGTTTCTTTAATAAACTATCTAGCTTAAGGGGGCCATGGCACGCTCTGGTCTACACAAATCTCTGTCCTGCCCCTTTCCCTCACACCAGCTTGTTCGGCTCCGGAGTACACCTGCCTCTACAAGGCTCCATGAGCCATTGCCGGCACTGTGTCTTCGTTGATGAGATCTCCCTAGGTCAACTCCTTGTTGTGCCGCAATACTATGTGGCGCAGCTTCTCGTGGCTCGTAGATGGCGATCAAGAGCTGACCATGTGGCGCCATAGTCCGGCAGCTATGGCCTCACGTCTGAGAAACACCTAGAGATCGGAGGGAGGAGAAAAACATCTCAGCCATTGGATCACTAGATAGACAGCCTAGAATGGCCCTTACCCCATCAACCCAAAAATTGAAGAACACATGAATACTGATGCACACCAATATTTGAGGCGTCCCTGTATCCATCTGTCGCGCCATGTTACTCTGTGATAAAAATTAAAATATTTTTTTCCTGGGGATAAAATAAAAAATTCCCCACAAATGCAACCTCTTTATTTCTCATTGCTCCTGCGATCTGCTTAATTGGGCCGACCACCGCCCGCGCGTGTGCACGCTTCTGGCCTAGCATGGCTTCCAGCGACCTGGCCCGTGTTCCTGCCTACGCGCTTCCAGCCCAGCTCGGTTTCCCACCAGCACGTGTGGCGCTTCCGGCCCATCTCGGCTTCCCACGACATGGGCCGTTCCCGCTACAGGTCAATGCATATAAATAAAAGAGAAATAAATCAAAACTAGTTGTGAAATAGTTTTATTAATAAATACATAAGACCATTTAAAGTCCAATAAAAGAGTATCCAACCATCACAAAGAATAATATTAACGGGGAAATTTCATGAAACATGGAAAAAATGCTAAGTAACGGGGAAAACAAATCAGAAAAAGAAGGAAAAACTCATGTAACAGTAGAAATAAAATTAAATGGAAGTACGAAAGAAAAAAAATGAAATATTAAAGTAAACAATAATCAGAAGTAAATAAGTAATACAAATTAAACATCACATAAAAAAGAGCAGAATAAAAAACACACATGACATCACATAGATACACAACCTAAAATATACCACAGAACATAGATACACATTATGTCTAGATACATAACAAAAACAATATATATAGAAATAAAAGACAAAACATTTTATAATTTAGAATTGAGTAAATATTTTTCATTTTTATTACAGAAGAAATATTCAGCTATAATGGACACTGTTGGTAACTTGGCATTTGAGAAGCTCTGGCGCCAGTACTACTGCTACAGCAAATTAAATCAGGATAACACCTTCTTCTACTTGGGGCATATTTCACACCCCAGTCGTCACTTGGGCGGCCAGAGCGCTAGTGCTCGAAGTCCATGTTTCCATCAACATGTAAAAGCGCGGCGCCGGCGAAAAAGTGCCAGAAAACTCGCGTACAGGCTACAGCCATACTCCTACTAGTAAGAATTCAAATAAAACAGCTAGCCGAGGGGTAACTGACAGTTGCCGTTGTGAGTTTTGCTGGCAAATTTGGCACTACTCTATCGCTTTTAATTGTTGCTAGCTTGGTAAAATTGGAAACTTTAGGTCATCACATCAGCCGATCGAGGTGCCTCTCAAGTGCTCCCCCCCATTCGTTCCCCAATCGGCGACGGCGAGCGAGAATTCACCCACTCACCAGCCAAACCCAAGCCAAGATGCTGCCCACCGGCGACTCCCATCAGCCGCTGCCAGCGCCGCCGGCCGTGCGCCAGCTTGACGATCTCCCGTGCGACGTCCTGTACAAGCTCCTCGCTGGCCTCCCGGCCGGCGACGTGGTCCGCACGTCGGTGCTGTCGCAGGCCTGGAGCAGCCGCTGGGAGTCCGTCCCCGACCTCGAGATCGACCTTGACGACCGCGTCCGCGACTGGGAGTCCGCGGCGGGATTACTGGAGCGGTGCGCGGCCCCTGTCCGTGGCGTCAGCATCCGCGGCATCCCGCTGCGCCTGTCCGACCGCGCCGATGGCTGGGTGCGCACCGTCGCAGGCAAGAGCCTGCGGTCGCTGTCGCTGGCGCTGGACATGACCCCGCTCCCGTCCCTCTTCGCCTGCAACCCCGCCGCGCTGGCCGAGCTCAAGCTGGTCACCTGCGTGCTGCCGCCGCCGCCGCCCGCCTTCACCGGGTTCCACGGCCTGACCGCGCTGGACCTCGACTTCGTCCTGTTCTCTGGTGAGAAGGGGTGGGAGCGGCTGGAGGCCATGATCTCGGCAGCCGCGCCCACGCTGGAGAAGCTGCGGCTGGCGAACATCGGTTTCCACGATGTCGGCCCCGGCGGGGGCTTCCCTGTCCATGGCCCGTGGATCATCCAGGAACCCAACCTCCGGTGGCTGGAGCTGCGCCTGACGATGGCCGGCGCCGGCTCCTGGGAGCTAGGGCACCTGCCCAAGCTTTACTACGCCAACATCACGCTGAACGCCCAGGAGCCGAGGGACTACGGGAGCATGCTCACTGCCCTTTCTAGCGTCAGGGAGCTTGAGATCGGCAACTTTGACTGTGCTACGTTTCAGGTGCGAGCATATATCACTACTGCATATATATCAGTAGACGATTTTAAATGACTTTAAATGAAAAACATTTCAACTATAAAGTTTTAGGTCTTGTCGAGGTTTACTATTTTAATAAAGGATGCGTCTCCATCTCAAATATTTTTAAAATTTCAAAAACTAGAATATTAAAATCTAAGAATTTTGAAATGAATATACGAGACTCTAAATATTTCCAAATAAAAAACTTGACAACTGCAAAGCTGTTTGAAATTTCTGAATTTAATTCTTGAAATCTTAGAACATAAAACTATCATTTACAATCTAAGTAACTTCGAATAAAAAATTTGATAACTACAGAGTTATAGAACACTAGAACATATTGAAAACTACAACTTGTGCGTATATTATTTCAACATCTAAGGTTGTTTAAAATTTTAAATTTCAAAATCTAACACTACCGGAAACCGGCACTTTGCCGAGTGCCGAAAGCTTTGCCGAGTGTATTTTATCGGGCACTCGGCAAAGACGGTCTTTGCCGAGTGGCAAATAAAATACACTCGGCAAAAAAAAAAAAACACTCGACAAAGATGGCTTTGCCGAGTGTTTTTTTTTCGGCACTCGGCAAAGATGCATTTTGCCGAATGCCATTTTTCGGCACTCGGCAAAATGCGTCTTTGCCGAATGCCTTTTTTCTGGCACTCGGCAAAGATGTATTTTGCCGAGTGCCATTTTTTGGCACTCGGCAAAATGCGTCTTTGCCGAGTGCCTTTGTTTTGGCACTCGGCAAAGAGACATTTTGCCGTGTGCATTTTTTTTTGGCCCTCGGCAAATCATTTTTTCAAAGCAATTTTTGAGGCCCTAAATAAATTCAAATGAAAAACTTTTCAACTACAAAGTGGTATAACTTCTCAAGATCTACAAAGTTTATTTGGGTCATTTCTTCATTTGACAAAGTGACAATAACGTTGTTCATAAAATCTACATATCTCTCATATCTCTTATATTAATTTCATGAAAGTAGAAGAGAGATATATAAGATTTGTGAACAATGTTACTACCACTATGTCGGATGAACAAATGACCAAAATAAACTTTGTAGATCTTGAGAAGTTATGAAATTTTGTAGTTGGCAACATTTTATTTTGAAATCATCTTGTCATACAAAAACGATGTTTGAATTTGAAAATTTGAAAATTTGAATTTTTTAAAAGACCTCGGATGGAAAAACTTCCTAAATGAAAATTGTAGATCTCCAAAAGTTATGAAACTATGTAGTTGACAACTGTTTGATTTGAAATCATCTTATCATGCAAAACTACGTTTGAATCTCTCAAATTTGAAATTCGATTTTTTCAAACGACCTCGGATGGAAAAACTTCCTAAATGAAAATTGTAGATCTCGAAAAGTTATGAAACTTTGTAGTTGACCACTTTTTGATTTGAATTCGTTTAGGGCCTCAAACAAGCAATTTACTCTCGGTTTAGTATAATATATGAGGATAGATAACGGAATCTAGACACAAGTGATAGTGTAGTGCTCTGGTAGAGCAGCAGACACGCGAGGGAGAGGTCGTGAGTTCGAATCCCGCCGGCTACGTTAGCTGCGAATTTTGCGCAAAAAATGCAGCGACTTTGATGGAGACGGACGGGCGCTGGCCGGTGGCGGCCTCCCCCGAAAAAAAATGCTATTATTTTTGGGTTTTTTTTTGCATTTTCATTTTGCCGAGTGTAAATCTTTGCCGAGTGCTTTTTCGGTACTCGGCAAAGGCTTTGCCGAGTGCCCGACAAAAAGCACTCGGCAAAGGCTTCTTTGCCGATTAATTTTTTGCCGAGTGTCCTTTGCCGAGTGCGGCACTCGGCAAAGAGAGGGTGTCTGGTAGTGTAAGATCTTAAAACAATTTTTGGGACTCTAATCAATTTTGAATAAAATGTTTTTTTATCAACTAGAAAGTTGTAGATTGCGTCAAGCTCCACAATTTCGGTATAAATTTGAATTCATTTGAAAAAGTTATGATTTTTTATACAACTATTTTAGAGACGACCCTTAGAATGACTACTTATGTATTGATTTTTAGAGATGGACATCTAGGATGTCTGCCTCTATTAATAGTTATTAACAGAGGAAGGCATCTGTTAGTCAATTAACAGAGACTAAAGCCTTAGTACGTCCGTCTCTATTAATAGTTGTTTAATAGAGACGGTTAATTACCTTAGGATGTCGTCATATGAAAATGATTAAGAGAGGCCGACATTTGATTAGAGGCTTCCTGACCATTTATAAAATTGGTCCCTAGATGTGCCCATCTCTATTAATTGGAGAGATTGTCTTCTAAAATCTTTTTTGTAGTAGTGTATGTGTATGTATATACATGTTTGCATTCATTCAGTATGCATTTTAGAACAATTGTAGGTCATGACAAAGTTCCATAATGAATTATGCCTTATTTGCTTCTCCTATGCTTTCGCTATAGCTTGCGAGTTTGGGATCCGTTGTTATGACATGGAATGTATGCATTCTAGGAAGATCTAGGGGTTTTCCCCTCCAAATCTGACTTAGACCTAGGCAAAACTGAACTTCTAATGTCCAAAGTTAATTTTGCTTTTTGTGTAGGCAGTTTAGTGGACTGGGTCACCGGTGGAGGCTGTTTTTGTTTTTTTTTTATAAAAAAAAATCGTACAAGGCACTAGTGCATAGGTGGGCTTCAATCTCGGTTGGGAACTGACTTTAGTCCCGCTAAAGGACGTGACCTTTAATCTCAGCCCACGGAACCGGGACTAAAACCCATCCTTGGAACTAAAAAAATAGTTTAAATCCTGGGAGACCTCTTAGGTTTCTTACCAACTCAACTGCACACCACATGTGATGCTGGACGCTCTCCTTTTGAATTAACCCGTGGGGACCTTTAGTCCCGGGCCGAAGACCTTTAGTCCGGGTTGGTGACACCAACCAAAACTAAAAGGTCACCATTTAGTCCCAGTTGGTATTTCTAACCAGGACTAAAGATTTGAGAACCTTTAGTCCGGGTTGGTAACATCAACCGGGACTAAAGGGTGGCTTTTAGTCATGACACTGCTTGTGAAAGAATATGACTTAAATAATTGGATATGAGACGAGAGCCTATCCACGTAAATGCAAGTTCAATTGAACAGAAGTTTCATATGACTTTACATGCGTGTATGCCTTCATATTTTGAAATAATCCAGAAAAAAATAAACATGGGGCTTTGCCTATCCCTATATTTGTGGTGGACAATTCCCTTGTAAGCCCATGATATTCATGAAAATGATAAAAACATAATAACAGCAATTCTAAGGACACATGGATTTTACATCCAGAAAGATGTAACATGTTGGAAGAAGTGCCGCTCTAATGTAGTAGTACCAATCAGCCGGTCATATTTTTGTTTCCAACGGCAGGTTCCTTGAAATGCATGATACCAATAGGTATAATTTTAGTCAATATTAGTTGTGCACACTATATAATCACTACTGGAAATCGGCACTTTGCCGAGTGCCTGCGGCACTCGGCAAAGCCTGAAATACACTCGGCAAAGGCTTTGTCGAGTGCCGCACTCGGCAAAGGGCACTCGGCAAAAAATTAATCGGCAAAGAAGCCTTTGCCGAGTGCTTTTTTTCAGGCACTCAGCAAAGCCTTTGCCGAGTGCCGGAAAAGCACTCGGCAAAGATTTACACTCGGCAAAATGAAAATGCGAAAAAACCTAAAATAATAGCAAATTTTTTTTGGGAGAGGCCGCCACCGGCCAGCGCCCGCCCGTCTCCATCGAAGTCGCTGCATTTTTTGCGCAAATTTCGCGGATAACGCGGCCGGCGGGATTCAAACTCATGACCTCTCCCTCGCGTGTCTGTTGCTCTACCACTGCACTACACTGTCACTTGTGTCTAGATTCCGTTATCTATCCTAATATATTATACTAAACCGAGAGTAAATTGTTTGTTTGAGGCCCTAAATGAATTCAAATTAAAAAGTGGTCAACTACAAAGTTTCATAACTTTTCGAGATCTACAATTTTCATTTAGGAAGTTTTTCCATCCGAGGTCGTTTGAAAAATTTGAATTTTAAATTTGAGAGATTCAAACGTAGTTTTGCATGATAAGATGATTTCAAATCAAAAAGTTGTCAACTACATAGTTTCATAACTTTTGGAGATATACAATTTTCATTTAGGAAGTTTTTCCATCCGAGGTCTTTTGAAAAATTCAAATTTTAAAATTTTCAAATTCAAACGTCGTTTTTGCATGACAAGATGATTTCAAATCAAAATGTTGCCAACTACAAAATTTCATAACTTCTCAGGATCTACAAAGTTTATTTTGGTCATTTGTTCATCCAACATAGTGGTAGTAACATTGTTCACAAATCTTATCTCTCCCTTCTACTTTCATGAAACTAATATGAGAGATATGAGAGAGATGTAGATTTTATGAACAACGTTATTGTCGCTTTGTCAAATGAAGAAATGACCAAAATAAACTTTGTAGATCTTGAGAAGTTATACAACTTTGTAATTGAAAACTTTTTCATTTGAATTCATTTAGGGCCTCAAAAATTGCTTTGAAAAAATAATTTGCCGAGGGCCAAAAAAAAATACACACGGCAAAATGTCTCTTTGCCGAGTGCCAGAAAAAGGCACTCGGCAAAGACACATTTTGCCGAGTGCCGAAAAATGGCTCTCGGCAAAATACATCTTTGCCAAGTGCCAGAAAAAAGGCACTCGGCAAAGATGCATTTTGCCGAGTGCCAAAAAACGGCACTCGGCAAAATACATCTTTACCGAGTGCCAGAAAAAAGGCACTCGGCAAAGACGCATTTTGCCGAGTGCCGAAAAATTGCACTCGGCAAAATACATCTTTGCCGAGTGCCAAAAAAAACACTTGGCAAAGCCATCTTTGTCGAGTGTTTTTTTTGCCGATTGTATTTTATTTGGCACTCGGCAAAGACTGTCTTTGCCGAGTGCCCGATAAAATACACTCGGCAAAGCCTCCGGCACTCGGCAAAGTGCCGGTTTCCGGTAGTGAATGTTATTGCTCTTTCGTGGTTGTGTGCTTGAAAAGCAGAGGTCCGAAGTAGTTTTTTTCAAAGCTTTGTATCAACTCGATGTATTGCTCTTCAAAAAGTAATAAAAACTTTCTTTACCAAAAAAATGTTATTGCTTCCCTTTAATATCCAGCACTCTTGTAGTCTATTAGAAATGAACCCATAACTATTATATATGCTACTCTCTCCATCTGGGAATATAGGGTAGCCTAAAAATATTAAGAAACATTGACAGTACAAAAAACACATATACCCTTATATTGTTTCCTAATCAATTTAATTTCCACTGTACAGATGTGTGTCATCCTTGGATTAACAGACATTCCATGATAAATGTCAAGTAACAAGACTTATACCTACTGAATTTGAGCACCTATTTAATGGAAAATTGTACTTCTGTCACCTAAATTCTTAGATACAATTTTAATACATATACACAGGACAGAATGAGTATATAAATTTTTTTAAAACCTGAATACATTCTGTTGAACTCTAAAAAAATATAGAATTCTAATATGTACTTTTTTATGTCTCAAAGTTATTCATAACCTAATGACCCAAGTTTGAAGTTTAAATTTGCGCAGCCATGTATATATATACCATTTCAACCTTCCAAACTACAATCAAACTAGCTAATCAGTAGAAATTAACTGGTAATCCCTGAATTTAGTAGTATATCATATTATGAAATGGTTAACGGTGTTGGTATATTCATATTTTCATATGCTATAGTGTTCCTGTAAATTATTTGTTAGTCAGGTGTTTGTGGCCAATTTTGTTTCACTCTTGAAAAAATGTCCAAATTGCACAAAAAATACCCTCAGCTATATCCAGGTCACACTAAATAGTAAGTAATTGTGCAGATTAGAAGTAATTGGCATAACCCACTAATCTCGCCAAACCATATGAAAACATGCCTCAACTATTGCTACATCCTTGATTGTTATGACCATTGTACATATGAGATGACACACCATTGTAAAAGGTATAAGATTATTGTTGAACTCAATCAAAGTAATTGACATAACCCACTAATCTCGCCAAACCATATGAAAACATGCCTCAACTATTGCTACATCCTTGATTGTTATGACCATTGTACATATGAGATGGCACACCATTGTAAATGGTATAAGATTATTGTTGAACTCAATCAATCAATCCTATGAGCACCAGTACTATATATATGTTCTATAATATTTCATATTATAGGTGATATAGACCAAACCTGTGTGCTGACTAAAATTTCCTACAACAGCTTGATCGTTAATTGGTACACAAGATTAATTAGTGCTCTCATATTTTATTATTGGTGTTGGTTATTACAGCATGGTTGCAATTATAAGCTGTGCACAATTTTCTCCCAATTATTATAGGGTGCCACAATCGACGACCTAAATACATATTATTATGAAACAACCATTTTTTTCAGAAGGCATAGAAATCAGTAAAGGTAAAAAACAATCGTAATATTAATTGTTAATCTTTAGCTCATATTCTGTGGACATGATTGCCAGTAGTTATTTATTAATTGCATGCAATTCAAGATGTTGGTACCTCTTTTATAAGTTTGTGTGTATATTGAGCTACACATGTTTCTTCCATGATGTCCACAGAAGAATTAATCCAAGAACAACTGATCGAGCTGCGCCATACCAATCTATTACGTCTCAGATTTTCTTTTGCGTGTAACTGTGATATTTGTATCTCATATATTGTTGCTTTAGAATCTGATACCACATAGTCTTTGATAATGTACAGCATATGTGTTACAAACTAAAAAAACTATTTATTCTCTGCAGGTCAATGGACTTACTGTACAGCTAGCTCTTTCATGCATATTCGAGAATCTAAGGCTTTTGAAACTTCATACACATTTTTATGAAGCTTCAACTGTGCTATCAACTATTTCTCTGCTTCATCAAGCTCCCTTCCTTCAGGTTCTTGAAATTGCGGTATGGTAATATCTTGTTGAGTGTTCATACTATCTTATCACCACTCAGTGATATTGTATGTAAAGTTCATCAAAATCTATTGATCTGTTGTCCAAAAAACCTTTTGCATACAGGACAATTCTCGACATGAAATCAATAGGGAAGTGGATGCATTTGCTGAAAACTTTCTCAGCACATTGCCAAATTGTAGTTTGGTGAAAAATCTGGAATGTCTACATATGAAAAGTATCTCATGCTCTCCAAATGACATGCGCTTTATCAAACATGTTCTACTCTATGCAAGAAATCTACAAATGGCCTCAGTGGAAAAGTTCAAAGGAAATAGGAATTCTGCTTTAGATGCATCAAGAATGCTCAAGGAATTTGAAAGAATATCACCAGCAGCAAGGATCTGTTTTAAACATGGGGACTTTTGTTGGTTGGCTTAGCTGTGATGTGAATAATATGGAACTATAAAATCCATATTACTTCTGATCGTTGTACTAGTAGTTGGAAATAAGCTATGAACTCTATGTAACAATCACATTTCTTCTATGTGGACAAACATAGTTTCTTGGTCACCAGGGACATCATTTCAGCTAATGGTCTCCCGTTGTATGTTTAACATTATGCAGGAGGTTTTGGGGGAACAACTGTTGGATGGTTGTAAATCCAAACCAAATGAAAATCCTTTGCGATAAAAAAGTTGGATTGAGGGAGGATATATGTACAGAAAGTATAAGTTCGAACTGGTGACAAAGTATATTGTCAACCAATACTTGACCGGCTCAATCAGTCTCCACTGTATTCCTCCTTCGATGCCCAGTGGAGGACAGGTGAGGCATACCTAAGTAGCATGAATGGCAGTTATTGTAGATTGGTTGTGTTTGTGTACAACCTTTGTACGTAAAATTAGATTGCTTCCTCTCATTGCTTCTCGATGCACTTGTTGAGGGAAGAGCAAAGCATGGTGCAGTACCTTAATAAATCAGCATGAGCAACACACAGGAGGAACAATGTGGATCACATTGCAGCCTCACTACATGAACTGGTCAACCGATTCTCTGTAGCCCTTCAAAAGTTGCAAAAGTAAAGGACAACCCAATTTTGTATTGCACAATTGCAAGGACTGCTAAGAATGTGCATCAACTAGGTCAATTGGTAAATTCTTTCTTCGACAAGTTTAACTGTATATGTATTCTGAGAATATGCTGATGCCTAAGAGCTGTCCGATGCATACAGGATTTTTGTTTGGCTAGCAATCTCGAACATCTGCATATGAAAAGTACTCATGCTGTCCACATGACATGTTCTATATTTCACCTCTATGCGAAATCTCCAACTTGCATCAGTAGATATGTTTGAAGCAAGTACAATGGAGGCATCAATTAAGAGACCTCAAAGAATTTGAAAGAGTATAAGAAGCAGTAAGGGTTTGCTTAGGAGAATGGAGATTCTCGTGTGTATGGTTAAGTATGGTGTTAGCAATTAGAAAAAAATAAATTCTACAAACTTCTAATTGTGGTAAGTGGTAATTAGTAATTTGGGACAAACTATTGAAACTATATGCAATAACATTTCCTCTATGTGGAAAATCATATTCTCATTGGTCACCACTTATCGCACGATATTAATTTAGTCAATGACATCTACTTTAGCATTTCATGTTGTGTGGGTAAAATAATATATTCCTGACTCACTGACCCTCACAAAGGAGATTTTCTTGGTAAAGGGGCACAAATAATGGATGATGGTTTCTTCAAAGAAAAAAATACTGTAATGTGGTAAATAAAACCATGGAAAGACCTTTTTTTAAAAGCAACTAATTTCTTGAATTCTTTTTCCAAATGGGAGAGGTAGAGAAAGGTTTCATTTTGCAATTGGTGACTAAATATTCCAATACTAATATACCATGGAGTGTTGCCAATTACATGCATGGTTTGTGACTAAACACTAAGCATCACCCTTCCATATTGCTGCAGACTGAAGAGAAAAATTGCCATGTTGTGCAGAACCTCAACAATCAGCATAAGCATATATCTACAGAAAAAGTGAGAAAGAATAGGAATATAGTACTGTGTCCTCCCATTTAACTGATACATTTTCACAGATCAATAAACCACTAGTAATAACCAGATTCAAATGCCTAACTATTGTCAGTCCATAGGGTCTGAAGGATCAAATAATATACAAACAGTATCAGAGATTGAAAATAAATTAGATAGCAAAGAGTAAAGTTAGATAAAATGAGAGGAGTTTGTCCATGGACGATTGAGATATCACTAGAATTGTTAATTCACCATTTCTAAGATGACATTAGAAGATGCAAAAGTATACAAGGAGCCCTAATTTTGTATAGACATTGTAGGGACCAATAAGCATGTGTACATCAACTATGTTGATGGGTAACCTTATGTTGGGATTTCCTCACTACCAAAAAATGGAGATTTCATGAGGGACGAACAAATGTCACACAATTGTTCATCCCCTCACAAAATTGTTTCATGACGGGCCACTCTCATTCAATAACCCTCACGAGTCGAACACCAGGTAAATCAAAACTTGCATGGCAGTCAGCTGTCACGAACATATTTTATGGCGGTCACCATAATGAATCATTAGGCATATCGTCAGGTTTTCAGAATAGTTCGTCAGAGTGAGAAACTCACACGAAAATAGCTCGTGGCGTTGAGATACTCTCATGAAAATTTCATGCATGGAGGTATGCTGCTCACAGGAAAACAATTCGTGGCGGTGTTTTAACTCACAGGAAAACATTTTGTGGGGGTGACAAACTCACAGGAAAACTATTCTTGGGAGGTGACAACTGCCACAAAATATTATTCACACATCCACAAACACACACTATTAATGGGTGTTTGAAATTAAATGACCACAAAATATCAATGTGTAGACCCACAGCAATGCGTTATTTTCCTGGAATCACAAATGACTATTTCATGGCAGTGAAATCATAGCAACAACCAATTTTAAGAACAACAAATGCATATATAGCCATGAATGAGTGCCATTAAATAACCCAATTTCATTCCAGCATAGGCACACACGTATATAGATATATGTATATATTTATATAGGGATGTGCTGGCGCCCGGACGTCCGACATGATGGGATTTCATCGGATGGCCGTTTCCAGTGCGCACCTGCACAGCCTGCCCCCCATTCGCTAATTCACCCTGTCCGCATGCGCATCGCGCCGTCGTCGCGTCCATACGACTCACTCGCAATCGCGCCGGCGTTACATGAACAAAGCATATATGTCTTAGTGGCCATAGAGTTAAGTGCAATCCAGAAAGATAGTTTAACTAGATGGGTTTTCTATGAATACTATTCATCTTGGGGGGAAACAATTAGGATAATATATTTTGCTAGTAAACCAGTAGACAAATACCGTCTAGGATAGTAATTGGATGTTGGTTCCCAAAGGAAAATATTTTCCTCAAGGATTCTTGTACTATATTCTTGATGTGTTTCTTGGTGCACTACTGTAAACTAGACTTCTCCTGTCAGTGCGAAACCGGCATGAAAATTTGAAAACCCAACAGGAAAATTGGAAAAGTCATTTCCCTATCATTATACCGACCAGAAAATTCCGACAGACTTAAAAGCGAAAGGGATAGAAAAAATGTCTGTTGGTACACCGATTTCCTTATAGGTTCTTTTGTCGACAAGGACATTGCCGGATGCCAAGACTAGAATTATATCCTTGTCAAACAACGAATACAGGAAAATGCATTTTAACCGTCAAGAAAATTAGCCTCTATATAGCCAGAAAAACAAATTTCTCTGCTAGTAATGTACCATCAAATCTTGTAGATGACAGAGAAATTGAAGTATATAGTTCCTTAAATTTATTTTTATACTCATTCATATAGCAGCTAAAATCAAATAAAATATCACAAGGCTAGATTAAAATCTAATAAGAGGTAGAACAATTGGTTTCGCCAAATGAAGACAACACTTGATGTCAAAGATTAAACTAGATCTATCATTACATATATCATATATAAATATGATATCCACATGTTCATCATGAATAATAGAATCAATGTCATCGCAATTTGAATTTTGAAGAAAGGAAACATTTTCTTGTTCAACCAAACAATAATGAAACTCTACATCCATTCCTTGACTACTATTAAATTCACAAAAGTGAAGATATAAAAAGATAGTGAAACAAGTAGTATTTCTAATATGCTGCAAACTGCAATAAGGCATGACTAGTTCATAAATTGCTAAACTGACTTACTTTAAGGCAACCTACCTAGCAAGTGAGTGCAAAGGCAGGCAACATCAATGTCATTCTGTTAATCTTTTGCACCGTCAAGAGTCTGACTGTTGTGGCCACCAACATCAGTGCCGTTTGTTATTAGTCTCAGCCAACATTAGTCAAACCACTGACCAACGTACATGCGAATCAGATTTACACACACTTAGTTGAATCAAAGCCAGCATGCAGTTTTAGACCATCAATGATAACAAAAGAATCAAGACTCAGTATTTGTGCAGCTACACACTACTCCAGATTTGCACATCACTGCCGGATTTGTGAGAACCGGCAGTGATGTACCTTCACTGCTGGTTATGAGTTTGAAAATGAAAAAAATGATTGGTGCTGGGCTAAAATCGGCAGTGAAGGACCACATCACTGCTGGTTTGTGGCTTGAACCGGCAGTGTTTTGGTGGGCACTCATCACCGTCGGTTTAAGTCAAGAGCCGACAGTGATTGGGCACTATCATTGTCGGTTCTAGCCAAGAACCGATGATGATAAGCCTATAACACAAAAGGCTGTAGCCGTCCTCTCCTTCCTCCTCTCTTCCATCCCAAGAACAGAGGCGCGCGTTTGGACCCTTCCCTCCATTGTTGCGGCTGCTCTTCACCATGAAGCTAGTGCTTGGATTTTGAAGAATGGCTTGATCTTTTTCTTTAAGGTTAGTAACAAACATCCACTCCTTTGATTTTGTTGCTTAATTATCTTCATTTTGATGGCTACATTGCTTGATTCTTATTCTAGTTCTTTCTCCATTCTAGAGAGAACTTTTCCAATTGGACATTTGTGCAAGGCTCAAATTGTGGTGAATCCATCATCCAAAAGGTTGGTGTCTATGAACACATTTAAATTCCTAGCTAATTATTCCATGGTGGTCAAGATCATCATGGTTAGTATGTGATGCTATAATTAGTTTTTAGAAGTAGAGTAGAATAGTTGTTCTTCAATATTGTGCAATAATTATTTTTTACTACAATTTTCAATTTACAGGGTTGGGGCTACCAATTTCAAATTTTTAATAATTAGTGTACAATAATGTTTTTTAAAAATGGTACTTTTGAGCTACAATTGTTGTTCATGAAGCTCAATTTCTTATTAATTCTTTGTAATTACTGTCTCAATATTTTTTTTGTAGAGATGGATCGAAAGTGGATGCATCTGTCCCGAACGGACAAGCGGTAGATGCATGGCGTCAGCCAGTTTATCACCGATGCTAAAGCCCATGCTGGGAATGGGAACCCTATCTTCTGCCCATGCAAAAATTGCAAAAATCATAGGAACTTTTATCAAATTGAGTCTATACGATCGCACTTGATTACCAGGGGGTTTATGCCAAACTATACGATATGGACTATGCATGGCGAGGTTGGTATGAATGTTCTGCAGGAAAACGATGATGATGTGGACATGCCTGACGTAGCCATCCACGATGCTGACGAGAACCTAGTGTCAACACGGAACCTATGGCCACAGTTAATAATGTATTTAGGAACACGCTAGCTGACGACACCGAGGATAACAATGGCATTTCTCAGCTGCTACGTAATGTAGAGACCGGATGTCTTAGTGAAAGACAGCTGAGAAAGCTAGAGAAAATAAGACAAGATGGCAAAACACCATTGTATAGGAATTGTCCAATGAGCAAACTGGAAGCCGACATCATGCTGTTAGAGTTCAAATCGACAAACGGATTGAGCAATAAAGGCTTCGATCAGTTGTTAGGTATAATAAGGAAAATGCTCCTAGAAAAAAACGAGTTGCCAGAAAAGACATACTTGGCCAAGCAAATGATTTGCCCCATCGGCCTCAAGGTTGAAAAAAATCCACATGTGTTCCAATGATTGCATATTGTACAGTGGAGAAAAATACAATAACTTGGACAAGTGTGAAGCTCCACGGTACAAGGAAGGGCCGTCTGATGAGGGTACCAAGACCAGAGGAGGTCCCGTAAAGGTCATTTGGTATTTTCCTATAGCTCCCCGGGTGCATAGGCTGTTTGCATGTGCAAAGTCAGCTAAGCTGTTGCGCTGGCATGGCGAAGAGTGTAAGAAAGATACAATGATGAGGCACCCCGCCGATGGGCATGACTGGAGGACTGTCAATACTATGTTCTATAAGGACATCGGTGGAGAGGTAAGGCACCTTTGGTTTGCTTTGAGCACAGATGGGATGAATCTTTTCGACCAGGTTAGAAGTAATCATAGCACCTGGCCAGTGACTCTCTGTATATACAACCTTGCACCTTGGGTCTGTATGAAGCGGTCATACATCCAGATGCCACTACTGATCCAAGGGCCAAGACAGCTTGGGAATGACATCAATGTGTTTCTAGAACTAGTGATCGATGAATTAGTGGAGATGTTTGAAAAGGGTGTGCCAAATGTTTGGGACGAGTATAAAAAGGAACATGTCACAATCAAGGGAGTACTTATCGCTGCAATCACCGACCAGCCAGGTCGAGGTTCGTTGTCCAGAGAGAAGACAAAAGGCTATACTGGATGTGTTGAGTGCTTGGACGACACCGATGCGGTAAATCTACCAAATAACTCAAAGACAGTTTATATAGGACACCGTAGGTTCCTACCTAAGGATCACCCTTCCCGCAGGAACAGAAAAGATTTCAACGGTACTATTGAGAAACACTTAGCTCCAAAATATCGAGACGGGCTTACACGTGCCACGTGTGAAGGAAACACCAAGTTTGGGATTTTCCAGAGATGGTTTGCTACTTTCTAAGGTTTATTTGAATTTCCGCGCGATGAACCTATTAATTATAGGTTGAACTGAGTCTACCCACGAAAAGATCCAGAATGGTGCCAAACTTTTACACAGGCTCTAATATGCCCTAGGGATAAGAATTTTGTGGAGGTGGATGAAAAAATCTATTGGGTCCAAGATGAAATTCACCCTCTGTTGCCTCATTTGGCACAGAGAAAAATATAATAAATAAAAAAATGATTAGAAAAACCTAAGATCCTATGTGGGGTCTTAATTTGGGTGTACATGCTTGCAAAAAAAAATTCAAGCCATTTCAACATAGGAGGAGTATACATGCTTCACAGAGGTACATATGCCCTTTCATCGAACCATGACTATACACATAGGTTATCAAGGTTTCTGTGGTTCATAGGCATTCCGGTGTCGTATTGGTCTTAAACTTTTTCTTAGGCTTGCACGTGCCACGTATGAAGAAAACAACAAGTTTGGAATTTTCCAGAGATGGTTTGCTACTTTATGAGGTTTAATTGAATTTCTGCGCGACGAGACCGTTTAATTATAGGTTGAACTGAGTCTTAATTTGGGTGTACAAGCTTGCCAAAAAAATTTTAAGCCATTTCGACATAGGCTTAGTATACATGCTTCACAGAGGTACATATGCCCTTTCATCGAACCATGACTATATACATAGGTTATCAATGTTTCAATGGTTCATAGGCATTCCGGTGTTGTATTGGTCTCAAACTTTTTCTTAGGCTTGCACGTGTCATGTGTGAAGAAAACACCAAGTTTGGGATTTTTCGGAGATGGTTTGCTACTTTCTGAGGTTTAATTGAATTTCCGCATGACAAGACCGTTTAATTATAGGTTGAATTGAGTCTACCCACGAAAAGATTCAGAATGGTGCCAGAATTTTACACAGGCTCTAATGTGCCCTTGGGATAAGAATTTTATGGAGGTGGATGAAAAAATCTATTGGGTCAAAGATGAAATTCACCCTCTTTTGTCTCATTCAGCACACAGAAAAATATAATTAATAAAAAAATAATTAGAAAAACCTAAAATTCTGTGTGGGATCTTAATTTGGGTGTACAAGCTTGCCAAAAAAATTTCAAGCCATTTCGACACAGGAATACATATGCTTTTATTTATTCAGTATATAAAAGAATTTTTTAATATATATAAATATCACTATTGGTTTCAAAAAACCGACAGTGATGAGAAAAAATCGACAGTGATGCTTGTTATCACTGTCAATTTATTTTGAAAACCAGTGGTGATATATAAAAAATTAAAAAAAATTGTGCCAGCCCTCGGGTTTGAGCTCGGGTCTCGGGCTACAGAGTTCAGACACTTAACCGCTGTGCTAGTATAGGATATGTGCCAAGGTTTATTTATTTTATCTTTTTGACCTTTAGACTGCTTAATAAATTATAAAATTAAACCAAAAAAATTGGGCCGCCCGGGATTCGAACATAGGTATCGGGGGCTAAGTTGCGGGGTCTTAACCGTTGAGCCAGTAGAAGGTATTGGAAAAGTGGAAAAGATAACTTACTTATGCTGTAACCGCTACACGGTAATCACTGCCGGTTTAAAGAATGGCCCAGCAGTGATATACCCCCATCACTGTCGGTTTAGACTTACAACCGGCAGTGATGTACCCCCATCACTGTCGGTTTATAATTAGAACCGGCTGTGATGAGCTCTGGTATAAAAGCCCGACGCGGGTTGAAATTATCCAAATTCATTTCAACCCCGCGCCAACGGTTCCCAGCCCCGCGCTCCTCTTCTTCGACACTAACGCCCGTGCACCGCCCCACGTCGGAGCACCTGTCCACCGCCCCCAGTACCGCTGTTCCTAGCCCTGCGCTCCTCTTCTTCGACGCCGACTATGGCAGAACCGCCTGAAATAGCACCCTTACGGAGGCGCTTGTCTTCCACCAAACACTAAGCACCCCGCAAGCAAGCTACAGCGGACGGTATCCAAAGGGCACACCCCAAGGGAGAACTCAAAAGATCCACATTTTCCCAAGGATCCAATAATGAGAACGAGTTATAATACCAGTCCATTTCATACAGCGGAATATAAAAATAACATCTAGCAAGACTTATCTAGCAGAGTACATTATTACAATACCAAATACCAGAGTGCGGAATGAATAACAGTGGAATATAAAAATAACATCTAGCAATAAGGGGCGAGGATTCCGTTTGAGCCCACCAGAAGGACCCTCCACATAAAGGTACTTCTCATGCATCACCTGCAACAGGGGGTAAATAAACCCTGAGTACACAATGTACTCGCAAGACTTATCTGACTAATGTGAATAATTTCCTGACTCCAAGGAATATGATAAGCTTTGTGGTTTGCTGGTTTCCTTTAGCAGAAAGCAATACTAATAGTGAGTCCTTATTTATGTTATTATTATCAGCCGTATTAAGTTATTACCTAGCTAGGCTATATAAGCACCTGTTCTACTTTCCAGCAAGAGTTGAGCAACCAGTTCCATTTCATCACCTTCCATCTTTCGGTTCTTACTACGATGCTAGAGTTAAGACAAGCCGTACCGACTCGGTGGCAATTTGCAAACCAATGTGCCCAGCTGGGTGCCCCAAAAACACACGCCCCGCTTGTACCCTAGGCACAAGCAGGACTAACCCATCACTCCCCTATCCCGGGTGTCCAGGTCCCCATCCAAACTTGGACTCCAAGCCCCCACTCCTGAGTCCCAAACTTAGGATGGTGCAAGGACCTCCACCATCTCCGCCTCCAATCAGTCGGTCTAGAAAGAGCCGGATCCTCGACAAGAGAGCAACAAGTCTTCCCTATGCCCATACCCAAGTATGCGCTCGACACGGACAGGGAAAAAGTGTAACCAAGTCATGCCCTGTTGGCCGCAGGACACAACCCCTTACACCCACCAGTACCCAAACCATATCCCTGCCCGGTCACCATTTTCCTTTCCACCATTTTATCATGAGTGATTATATTTTATCACCTATTTGTGAGTAACGGCAGGTTACTCACGCTACCGATATCCTGAGTAGAGCAGCTACTCGACCTGTACTAGTAGGACTCATGGGTAGATATTTTTATGAAGTTAGTTTGCATAAAATGCCTGTAACTTAAATGCACATCACACACACACACACATATATATATATATATATTATGTGATCATTAAAAATAGGGGTTATGCATCGGGGCTTGCCTTGGGCAGGTGATGGGTCAGTAGGGTCAGCACCAAATTGCTCTGGGGCTCCCTCCTACACGAGGATCTCCTCCTCGTACTCCTCGACGACCTTGTTGTACTCCTGTTCGTCGATGGGCACGAAATCTACCAGCTCGTGATCTACATGAAATGATGATGCAATGTTTAATAATATGACAACAGCAACTCTTAAAATAAAAGTACACCTGTTTAACTACTAAGCTAGTGCTACCGACCATGGTATTAAGTTATCTATTGCTATCAACAAGTATGAAGTATGGCATTTATCATTATCGCAACTACAGCTATCCTCACTCCTAATGCTGATTTACGCTATACACAACAAAGCAAGGATAATAGCTACTCTACTTATCAACCTACCCGAGGGCTACAAATTTTTCAGCAAGTACCCACCAACCCAGCAAGCCTATTATAAAATTTTTATATCTATAGCTATCACCAATCTTCCACAAATATTCCTACAATTATTAACCTACATAATATTAGATTTCTAGTTTTGAATTTATGACCCAATCCTTGTCATAGCTAACTGCAATCTAACTGTACTAACAAGTAGATGGTATTTTTGTAAACCTAACAAAATTAGTCTCACTATTTTTGGACCACTACACAATTTACTACAAATTACCAAAGTTTAGCTTGAAAACTAAATTGAATAAGCATTTACAGTTTACTAGAAATTGGAAAATGCCATTCTATTGCGCGGCCTACTCGGTCCGGCTCGACCCACCCCGACTTTCCGCCCGTGCGTAGGCACAACAACTGGCGTGGCCCGCTCAGCACGTGAGCTGCGGCCCAACGTAGGCGGTCCATAGCGAAGCCCGCGTACGGCTGGCGCATTAGCAAAAGAGCCCTCGCATATTACCCTATTCGCAAAACTAACATGGCACTATTACACCGAGTCACTGGTTTTTCATCTACAACCCTCTCCTTTCCTTTCTTCGCCGTGGCCACGTCCCCCGGCCACCGTGTGCGCACCGGCGCGATGGCGTGGGCATCGAATGGCTATGCCAGCCACACCTGAACCCCCAATCCCGACTTAAGGTGCCGATGCTCACCTTGACTTCAACGCGCAACGGTGGGAGGTGATACGATGAACGAGGATGCTATCCCGAGGCCCATAGCGCCAAGGCCACGCATGTGCATGCATGCCCAGGCACAGCAGCGTGCGCTGGCAAGCCAGCAGCGGTGCCGGGCCAAGCAGGAGGGGGTGGTGACCGCGCCCGGAAATGGACCATGTGCCGTGCAAGCTTTTTAAAGTGGCCAAAAATTCAAACCCGAATGCTACAACCGCCAAACCAGTTGTTCTACTTGAAAAAGGGTACCTAAGGCTAGCCAATCATGCCAAACACCTCGCCACTTCTTAACCCAGTCGCCCTACAAAATTTGCCGAACGTGGCTTCGTCGACCACTTTTTAACTTACGCGAATGACTTAAACTTCAAACGGTTTCGCGTCGAATTCCAATTCCGACCTACTGGGTATACTAGCTAGCGATCCTCATCCTCGACCATACCTATTTCATCATCGCCTATGAAGTACGTACTACAAACCCTATCAAAGTTCGCCTAAACGTGCTATAGCATTTTTGTTCGATAAAAATTCGCTTAGAGTACTAAACGATATTTTGCGACATGAAGCGTAACATTTATTTCTTGTTTCGCATAAACGTTTCAAGCACCGACATTGATTTACTCTTCATGTTACACACTATTGCACATAAATATGATGCTCATGCAGCGGTTTAGTAAAAATAGTACAATGTAACACCGAGGGTGTTACAAATCTACCCCCCTAAAACAAAATCTTGACCCGAGATTTTGTGTGCCTATGAGAAGGAGATAGGAATTACATTTTGATGCAGCAACTAACTATTAGAACCAGAGAGAAGGTGGGGGTAATGCTTCAATAGGTAACTCTCTTGCTCCCACGTGGCTTCATCCTCGGAATGGTTTTGTCACTGCACTTTGTAAAACTTTACCACACTGTTCCTGGTTACTCTTTTTTTCTCATCCAGGATTTTTATAGGGTGCTCAACATAAGTCAAATCCGGCTAGAGAGGAAGTCCTTCAATTTCCATAGCTTCATCAGGAACCCACAAACATTTCTTCAATTGTGATACGTGGAACACATTGTGTACTGCAGATAGGATATCTGGAAGCTGTAGACGGTAAGCAACTAGGCTACACTGCTTCAAGATTTTGTAAGGACCCACATATCAGGGAGCTAGCTTGCCATGGATACCAAACCGATGCACTCCTCTCATAGGAGACACCTTGAGGTACACATAATCTCCAACTTCAAACTCCAAAGGCCTTCTACGCTTATCTGCATAGGCTTTCTGTCAGCTCTGAGCTGCCTTCAGATGACTCTGAATACGAACGACTTGCTCACGAGTCACCTTGATGAATTTTGGCACAAAATATCCACGGTCTCCCACTTCAACCCAACTAAGTGGCATCTGACATTTCTTTCCATAGAGAGCTTCAAATGGCACCATGCGGATGCTTTCTTGGTAGCTATTATTGTAAGAGAATTCTACTAGCTTCAAGTAGGCATCCCACTTCTCAGGGAAAGAAATGGCACAAGCTCTTAACATATCTTCGAGCACTTGATTTACCCTTTCAGTTTGGCCATCAGTCTGGGGTGATAGGCTAAACTACAGAGAAGGCTAGTCCCAAGGCACTCCTAGAGTTGCTCCCAGAAACAAGAGACAAAAACTAATCCTCTATCAGAGATGATAGTGAGGGGAACTCCATGTAGAGTCACAATTTGGTCCAAGTACAACTCGGCATACTATCTAGTAGAATATTTAGTATTCACTGGGAGGAAATGAGCTGACTTGGTGAGGCGATCCACAATAACCCAGATAGAGTTATAGCCTTTAGTTGTGCGGGGTAAACCCATAATGAAATCCATGGAAATATCTTCCCACTTCCAAATAGAAATGGGCAAGGGCTGCAGATATCCTGGAGTATGCATATGATCTGCCTTAACTCTACCACAAGTGTCGCACTCCGTGACATGCCGGGTGATGTCCTACTTCATGTTGGACCACCAGTATAAATGGCACAGATCATGATACATCTTGTTGCTGCCAGGGTGGATAGACAACTTTGAATGATGGGCTTCATTTAAAATCTTCCTCTTTAGCTCCTCATTGGATGGAACCACCAGTCTATCCTTATATCTCACCACTCCATGTTTATCAACACTAAAGTGAGGGCCACGCCCTTCAGCCATCAACTTCCTAATGTGAGGAATCTCTTCGGGGTCTTCTTTTTGCTCCCGAATAATCTATTCCAACAATTCTGAGGTCACTGCAATCTGAGCCAATATCTCTACATGGTTGAGAGACAAAAGAGTTTCCTCATCCTGATGTGACTTTTAGCTCAAAGCATCGGCCACTACGTTGGCCTTTCCTAGGTGATAATGGACTTCCAAGTTATAATCCTTTATTAATTCTAACCATCTCCTCTGCCTCATGTTTATCTCAGATTGAGTGAAAATATACTTGAGGCTCTTGTGATCTGTAAAGATATGCACTTTAT
This sequence comes from Miscanthus floridulus, assembly GCF_019320115.1. Taxonomy (NCBI): domain Eukaryota; kingdom Viridiplantae; phylum Streptophyta; class Magnoliopsida; order Poales; family Poaceae; genus Miscanthus; species Miscanthus floridulus. The sequence goes on from NC_089582.1 coordinate 48,788,552, forward strand.
TACCCAATAGATAGTGCCTCCAAATCTTCAGAGAGTGGACTATAGCAGCCAGCTCTAAGTCATGAGTGGGGTAATTTATTTCGTGCTTCTTCAGTTGGCGCGAAGCATATGCTATCACACGCCCATCTTGCATAAGCAGACACCCCAACCCCATCTTTGAGGCATCACAATACACATCAAAGGGCCTATCAATATCTGGTTGGGCCAAGACAGGAGCAGTGGTCAGAAAAGTCTTCAGAGTTTGGAAAGCTTCCTCATAGGTCAGACTCCAATCGAACTTAGCTTCTTTTTGGAGCAGCTTGGTCATTGGCTGGGCTATCTTGGAGAAATCAGGAATGAAATGCTGATAGTATCCAGTCAGACCAAGGAACTGATGAATCTAATGCACAGACTTGGGAGACTTCCAATCCAATACATCTTGCACCTTGCTGGGATCTACAGAAACGCCTTCAGGTGTCAACACATGCCCCAAAAACTACACTCGATCTAACCAAAATTCGCACTTGCTGAATTTGGCATACATCTTGTGCTCCCTCAGTTGAGTCAGTACTATCCAAAGGTGTCGGGTATGCTCTTCATCATTCTTGGAATAGATTAGGATGTCATCAATGAAAACTACCACAAACTTATCCAGCTTCGGAATGAAAACTGAATTCATCAAGTACATGAAGAAGGCAGGAGCATTGGTGAGACCAAAAGACATCACTAGGTACTCATATAGCCCATACCTAGTAGAGAAAGCTATCTTTGGTATATCATGTGGCCTGATCTTGATCTGATGATAGCCTGATCGGAGATCTATCTTCGAGAACACCTTGGCACCAGCTAATTGGTCGAACAAAGTATCTATGCGGGGCAAAGGATACTAGTTCTTAACTGTTACCGCATTAAGGTGCAGTAATCCACACACATCCATAGAGCATCATCCTTCTTCTTCACAAAAATGGCTGGGCAACCCATGGTGAAGAACTAGGACGGATGAAACCTTTGCCCATCAACTCTTCCAGCCGCTTCTTCATTTTAGCTAGTTCCCTTGGAGCCATGCGATACGGGCGTCTAGAGATAGGGGCAATACCAGGCTCTAGCTCAATGGAGAATTCTACCTCTCTATCCGGTGGCAAACCAGGAAGATCTTTAGAGAAAACATCTGGGAACTCACATACTACCAGAATGAAGGTAAGATCAGGAGAGGCTTCAGCATGGCGGCAATAGGTAAGACTGGATCTGATGGTACAAGAAGAGACATCCTATCCTTAGAAGAAGGAAGCTGTAACTCCACACTTCTCTGCTTCATATCCAATACTACCCCATACACCCACAACCAGTTCATTCCAAGAATAGCATCAATGCCTTACCTAGGCATTACCATGAACTATAGGCGGTAAGTGTGGGTGGCTAATACCAAATTTACTGTATCTGTGTGGGTATTGATGAACAATTGTGAACCCATAGTACGGATCTTATAGGCATACGACATAGCCATAAGTGGTAAGTTGTGCCGCTCTACAAACCCCATGATCATAAAGGAATGTGATGCACCCAAATCGAACAATACATAAGTTGGATGGGAGTCGATGGTAAACGTACCAGCCATCACCGGCTCCTGCTGCAGAATCTACTCAGCATTTGTGAAATGCACCTGGCCAGATCTGCTGGGCACTTTCTTCTTGATTATGGTCCTCTTGACAAGCCTAGAGTTCGCTGACTGTTGAGCGGACTGAACTGGCTGGTTCTGGGGACAAGCTCGAGCATAGTGGTCATCTTTGCCACACTTGAAGCAAGCACCTGGCTTGTTCCCAAACCCCTAACAAGGTGGGACCTACTATCCCTGAGGCTACTGGGGCTGCACCTGCTGCTGGGGTGCACAGTACTAGGTGGAGGAAGTTTGCGAAGTCTGCTGGGGTTGCTAGAATGAAGGCCCGCCTGATGATTGATAGGGCTCCTACCGAACAACTTGTATCTTCTAAGTGCGAGGGTGGCTAGAGGATCCAGCTGCCACCTGCTTCTTCTTCCACTCGGCCTAGGACTCTCGCTTAAAACCCTCCATGGCAATGGCAACGTTCATCAGTGCCCCAAAGGTCTGATAGTTTGCCGTGTACAGCTTTTCCTGAAGGATGGGAGCGAGACCGTGAAAGAAACGGTCCTTCTTCTTGTCATCCGTGTCCACATGGATGCTAGCATACTGGGCCAAGTGATTGAACTTATTCACATAATCCATCACTGTCACATTCCCCTGGCGCAGCTCTAGGAACTCAGTCACCTTTTGATTGATTACACCAGCAGGGATAAAGAACTCTTAGAATGCAGAGGTGAACTCCTGCCAGGTTGCTAGATGATTAGGCTACTCCATGGCATGGAAGGTATCCCACCATGCGCTTGCGGACCCCAAAAGCTACTACGCTGCAAAGCGCACCTTCTGCTCGTCGGTCATGTCGAGCAGCAGAAACTTCTGCTCTAGAATGCGAAGCCAGTGCTCCGCATCCAGGGGCTAATCAGATGGGGTGAAGGTGGGTGGGTGAGTCTTGAGAAAGTCCTAGTAAGAGGATGGTCCCTTAGGACGGTGGGCACCACCCCCATTCCCACCGTTGCCCCTGTGGCCTCCGTGGGCGAGGCCCGCGATAGCTTGTGCCATGATGTCCTTGGCATGAGTTGACTCTCGGCGAGCAGCCAATAGCTCCGCCATCATATCAGCATGGGTCATCGGAGGTGGTAGTGGTGGAGGAGGTGCCAGAAGTGGAGCCCCATGGCTCTCCCCATTGGGCTCATGGCCCTGACCACTCTCGCCGTGGCCCTTGCCAAGACCGTGAGCCGCCCCCGCACTGGTGCTCCTATGTCCAGACCTTAGATTCATCTGTAAGAGATATGAACCATCCATTAGAACACCCTCCTGATCAAAATCAAGGGATTAGAGAAATGACAGCATAATTATTAAAGCATTCCTTTAGTTGGTCCTATCAATTTACTAACTCAATTATATGTGGAGGGGGATTTCAATTTGAGTAAGATGCTATTATTATGATGCATGCTTCGGCCTATACGTTCACTCAAGCCGGAATATAGTGGCATTCGTAAAATTTTTTGGCACATCGCACCCTCACTTTCCGTATACTAAGCAATTTCTTACGCAACATAAGTCAGTGTACCTACAGAAAACTGATTAGATAAAACCAATGCCGCTATCCTAGATAGACCATATTGCTAGGGCTTATACCTATTTAACTTAACCTAATCACATCCTACTTTTCGCAAAGCTTTTGTTGGTCAAATTTTTAAGTTTTGAAAAAGGTTGATGAACTCGTAACCATTATTGGCTCTGGTACCATCTGTGCTACATCCTCCTGAAATAGCACCCTTATGGAGGTGCTCGTCTTCCATCAGACACTAAGCACCCCACAAGTAAGCTACAACGGGTGGTATCCGTCGGGCACACCCCAAGGGAGAACCTAAAAGATCCACATTTTCCCCAAGGATCCAATAATAAGAACGAGTTACAATACCAGTCCATTTCATACATCAGAGTTTCTTGAAAAGTACATTATTACAATACCAAATACCAGAGTGCGGAATGAATAACAGCGGAATATAAAAATAGCATCTAGCGATAAGGGGCGAGGATTCCGTCTGAGCCCACCAGAAGGATCCTCCACATAAAGGTACTTCTCATGCATCACCTGCAACAGGGGGTAAATAAACCCTGAGTACACAATGTACTCGCAAGACTTATTCGACTAGTGGGAATAATTTCCCGACTCCAAGGAATATGATAAGCTTTATGGTTTGCTGGTTTCCTTAAGTAGAAAGCAATACTAATAGTGAGTCCTTATTTATGTTATTATTATCAGCCGTATTAAGTTATTACCTAGCCAGGCTATATAAGCACCTATTCTACTTTCCAGCAAGAGTTGAGCAACCAGTTCCATTTCATCACCTTCCATCTTTCGGTTCTTACTACGATGCTAGAGTTAAGACAAGTCATACCGACTCGGTGGTGATTCGCGAACCAATGTGCCTAGCTAGGTGCCCCAAAAACACATGCCTCGCTTGTACCCTAGGCACAAGCAGGACTAACCCATCACTCCCCTATCCCGGGTGTCTAGGTCCCTGTCCAAACTTGGACTCCAAGCCCCCACTCTTGAGTCCCAGACTCAGGATGGTGCAAGGAACTCCACCATCTCCACCTCCAATCAGTTGGTCCAGAAAGAGCCGGATCCACGACAAGAGAGCAACAAGTCTTCCCTACGCCCATACCCAAGTATGCGCTCGGGACAATAGATCTGTGACTTGCCTAGCGTCCATTGCAATGACCGGTCCTTAAACAACACGGATAGGGAAAAAGTGTAACCAAGTCATGCCCTATTGGCCGCAAAACACAACCCCTTACACCCACTAGTACCCAAACCATATCCCTGCCCGGTCACCATTTTCCTTTCCACCATTTTATCATGAGTGATTATATTTTATCGCCTATTTGCGAGTAACGGTAGGTTACTCACGCTACCGATATCCTAAGCAGAGCAGCTACTCGACCTGTACTAGTAGGACTCATGGGTAGATATTTTTATGTAGGTAGTTTCCATAAAATGTCTGTAACTTCAATGCAATTCACATATATATATTCCATGATCATTAAAAATAGGGGTTATGCACCGGGGCTTGCCTTGGGTAGGCAATGGGTCAGTAGGGTCAACACCAAACTGCTCTGGGGCTCCCTCTTGCACGAGGATCTCCTCCTCATACTCCTCGACGACCTCATCGTACTCCTGTTCATCGACGGCATTGAAATCTACCAGCTTGTGATCTACATGAAATGATGATGCAATGTTTAATAATATGACAACAACAACTCTTAAAGTAAAAGTACATCTGTTTAACTACTAAGCTAGTGCTACTGACCATGGTATTAAGTTATCTATTGCTATCAACAAAAGTATGAAGTATGGCATTTATCATTATCGCAACTACAGCTATCCTCACTCCTAATGCTGATTTACGCTATACACAACAAAGCAAGGATAATAGCTACTCTACTTATCAACCTACCCTAGGGCTACAAATTTTTCAGCAAGTACCTACCAACCCAGCATGCCTACTGTAAAATTTTTATATCCATAGCTATCACCAATCTTCCACAAATATTCCTACAATTATTAACCTACATAATATTAGATTTCTAGTTTTGAATTTATGACCCAATCCTTGTCATAGCTAATTGCAATCTAACTGTACTAACAAGTATATGGTATTTTTGTAAACCTAACAAAATTAGTCTCACTATTTTTGGACCACTACACAATTTACTACAAATTACCAAAGTTTAGCTTGAAAACTAAACTGAATAAGCATTTACAGTTTACTGGAAATTGGAAAATGCCATACTATTGCGTGGTCTACTCGGTCCGGCTCAGTCCACCCTGGCTTCCCGCTCAGGCATAGGCACAACAACTGGCGCAGCCTGCTCAGCGTTGCGAGCCGCGGCCCAACGCAGGCGGCCCACAGCGAAGCCCACGTGCGGATGGCGCATTAGCAAAAGAGCCCTCGCACATTACCCTATTCGCAAAACTAACACGACACTATTACACTGAGTCACTGGTTTTTCATCTACAACCCTCTCCTTTCCTTTCTTCACCATGGCCACGTCCCCCGACCACCTAGCGCGCACCGGCGCGGGCATCGGACGGCTACACCGGCCACACCCGAACCCCCAATCCTGACCTAAGGAGCCGATGCTCACCTTGACTTCAACGCGCGGCGGTGGGAGGTGATACGGTGAACGAGGACGCTGTCCCGAGCTCTGCTCCTGGTGGTGGACCTCTCCCTGTGACGGTGGATGTGTTCCCGTGAGCCAAAACACAAATAGCGTGAACCAGCTCACACATAGGCAACAACGGCTCACCCCAAGCTTACCAGTCGCAGTGGCTTGACCAGAGGCTGCTCAAACGGACCTAGCCACGTGCACCTGGTAGACTTTATGACGGCGGCTGTGGTGAGACTGCGGTGGTAGTGCAGGGTAGGCCGCAGCAAGGCGAACTAGGGCGCGCACGTGGTAGAGTGGAGTAGGGTGAAGGTGCAATGCCAAGCAATTGGATAGCGGTGGACCTAGGTGCGGGGAATTTCACGGCGCGGCTGCGGGTCTTAAAACGACCGACGGCGACAGAACTTTCTAATTAAGCATGACAAGGGCCAGCAACAGTAGTGGACGCTTTCAGGGTGTGGCTACATACTCACTCCATCCCAAGGCACACAATCTCGCTGCCTTTGTAGATGCTACGCTATCTCGGTGTGGCCCGACGACGGTGGAACAAGGGAAGGTAAGCATGCCGGCCTGGCGCTGTCGTTGCAGAGGTTGGCAGGGCAGGGGGACATAGACGTAGCGTGGTAGCGTACACAGGCGCACTGGCAAAGTGGGCACCCATCCCACGTGCGCATAGCTGCATGGCGTCAATGACAACAGTGCCACGCAGGCGGTGCCCATGAGCGCGCCTAGCAAGTGGCAACACCAGCTCGGCATGCGACGGCGAAGGAAAGGGCGCACGTGGATGCCACTGCGGGTAGAGTAGCTGGTCTACCGGTGCAGTGCGCGTGTGTGAGCGTGGGGTGCCATGTAGCCATGGTAGCGCGAGCTGTAGCACAAGACCCGGTGGCTCGACCGACGCATGCAAGGGTAGGGCGCGGGCAGACGTCCAGGGCATGGCACAACAGCAGCGGCGATGCTAGCTGCACTCCAGTGCATGGTGGTAGGCGGCCGAGGCCCGCAGCGCCAAGACCATGCGCGTGTGTACACACCCAGGCGCAGCAGCGCGCTCCGGCAAGCAAGCAATAGTGCCGGGCCAAGCAGGAGGGGATGGTGACCGCGCCCGGAAATGGACCTTGTGCCGTGCATGCTTTTTAAAGCGGTCGAAAATTCAAACCTAAATGCTACATCTGCCAAACTAGTTGTTCTACACGGAAAAGGGTACCTAAGCCTAGCCAATTGTGCCAAAACACCTCGCCACTTCTTAACACGGTCGCCCTACAAAATTTGCCAAACATGGCTTCGTCGACCACTTTTTAACTTACGCGAATGACTTAAACCTCGAACGGTTTCGCGTCGAATTCTGATTCTGACCTACTGGGTATACTAGCTAGCGATCCTCATCCTCGACCATACCTATTTCATCTTCGCCTATGAAGTACATACTACAAACCCTATCAAAGTTTGCCTAAACGTGCTATAGCATTTTTGTTCGATAAAAATTCGCTTAGAGTACTAAACGATATTTTGCGACATGAAACGTAACATTTATTTCTTGTTTTGCATAAACATTTCAAGCGCCGACATTGATTTACTCTTCATGTTACACACTATTGCACATAAATATGATGCTCATGCAATAGTTTAGTAAAAACAATACAATGTAACACCGAGGGTGTTACACCGACGCTCGTGCATCGCCCCACGCCGAAGCACCCGTCCACCTCCCCCCGCGCCGCCGTTCCTAGCCCCGCGCTCCTCTTCTTCGATGCCGACGCCCGTGCACCGCCCCACGCTAGAGCACTCCCCACACCGTCCACCACCCCACGCTGGAGCACCACCGAGGCCTTCAGGAGCACGCGGACAGCTGCTTTCCCACCCCCACAGTGAGTACGTGGCTCACTGCCCGCTAAGTGTTTGATGAAATGAAATGCCCCATGGTTGTTGTCTTCCCAATAGTAGCCGATTCCTATTTGATTGAGTTACATGCTGTTACTCCTTGGTTTAGCTATCCTTATATGTACATGCTATTACATAAACCAGTTAGTTTTTTCCTAAAGAGATTATGCTACCTACTGATTTGTTGAGGACCTAGTAATCATGGCCCTAAACTGTTTAAGAACCATTGGTGTTATTTGCATGTTGTTGCAACAAGTTATTCCCTCGTGTCACAGCTAAGTGACCTTTTGCGCTGTGTGCAGTCTAAGTATTTAAACATTGATCATCAACACCTCTTGACATAGTTAGATTGAATATGTGACAATGATATGAGCATATCTGTCTCGAATAGTAGTTGCATAATGTTATGATATCTCTGTACTTTGTAATTATTGCAAGCAATGGAAACTAGCAGTCAAAGGTACATGTTAATGACTGTGGATGTCTTATTTGTGACAGTAGGGAGTGTTCTGTTTGTGTAAGAGTTAGATAAGAATTTCTACTCTTGCTTAAGCAATGATGGATTCTTGTCAAATGTGTACAGGTATAATCGCTATAGGTAGAGTGTCAATTGATTTTGATGGAATGTATAGCATGCTTAAAAAAAGGCATCTATAGATGTTTGTTCTAGGAAAAAAAAGTTAAAAACAACTTTTAAAATTGGCTCGGCAGCGGCAGCAAGTTTGATTACTAAACCACATTGATCTCCGAATAATAAACAGTCCAATTATTGAGGTAATTTTTTATCATGTCAAGGATAAAGAACATTAAATAGATTTAGTTTGGCCATATAACTTGAATAATAACTCTTGTTCAATGAGTTACCATTACCACTTACCACATGCCTAATTTACTTAAATGTATAGGCAATCATGGCATGGTATGTAGTGCATGTTGGTCACATGCCTGGGATTTATCGAACCTGGGAAGATTGCTATGCTCAAGTCAATCACTACCCTAGTAATTTGCACAAAAAATACAACACAGAAGCTGAAGCTTTGAGGGCCTACTATAGTCATCCGGCCTACCTTGCAAACCATGGGCAACCGACCTACTATGGTCCAATGAATGCAAACCATGGCCATCCGCTGGCACTGGAGATCGAAGAGAAGCCACCCGCCGGAGATGTGAAGATTAGAAGAATTGCTCCTTGGTCTTAGAAAGATGTCATGCTTTTATTTATGGCTATGGTCATCGCTTTTCTTATTTGGAAGTTGATGTAGGCTTAGTTTCGTAGAAGAGTAGGTGGACTTTGTTGTATGTGGTCAATCAAACAATGAATTTGTTCTAGGTGAACATATGCTATTATTTGACTTTGTTGTATGTGGACTTATTATTAGACTTTGCATTAAACATATTATATATATATGAACATATGCTATTAGTAGTTGTCCGCGGCCAAAACTAACCACGATCATGTCACAGCCATGACTCATTGTCGCCTGTTACCCCATCGCCGAAGAACTGATTGGCTACAAGAAGCGGCTGATATCGTTGGGATGGGAGAGCCGCATGATCCGACAAATAGTGACAGTGTCAATCAGGTCGGTGAGAACGAGCAGCCATGGACCCCGTCTGACCTATTCGATCTTGGTCAAAATGACCAAGATGGCCAGGTAACTTTGGTATCATGTTACTATGTAGCCACACACGCTAATCAATTGAGAGGGTCATAGCTTACTTGGTGTCTCTAGCGGGAGCCTCCGCCGACCGAGGAGCCAGAGGGTTCGGGTAGCAGGAAGGCCAGATCCAAGCGAGGCGTGTCAAAGATTCCTATTGGTAGGAATGCACACTGGCACATTACTGAGTTCGATGAATTCGAAGATCCACTCTCACCACCTATAGCTTTGACCAAATACAAGACTATCCTCAGGTTACTTGTTAGGGACTTCATCCTGATTAAGTATAGGAAGTGGATTGGGAAAGATGATGACCGGTGGAGGGTTCCCGAAAGTGAGAAGGATTACATATGGGATGTCAAGATCCTAGAGTATTTCACTTTGCGAGCTGAGTATGATAGGGAGTTAGTCAAGAAAAAAGCAAAAGAAATCATGGGGACATGCTTCAAGAATTTCAAGGGGACATTGTACAAGAATTTTGTCCTCCAAAATAAAGAGCCATATTTCGATGGTGGACAGTTTAGCAAGCAGAAGGACTTCTGGCAGGATTTCAAGGAATACAGATTATCCGAGGAGTACTTAGAACTGAGCAGGAAGAATAAGGAGAATTCACAGAAAGTGATGAATCCTCATCATCTCGGCTCTCGTGGCTATGCCAAAAAGATGCCAGAATTTGAAGCAGAACTTCAAAAGATGGATCGCCTTGCTGAGGAAGGCGTTTAGGTTGAGACCGCCAATTGGGAGCCCAGATCGGTATTATACTATATGGGGAGAAATGTACGGCACGCTGAGGACAGGAGCTTTAGCTCCTCAAATCAACCCATGAGCGAACTCATCTAGAGGATCTCCTAGGTAACTGAGGAGGTGAGGCAAGGGACTCGCACTTCTAATAGGGAGAAAGACGTGCTCACCCAAGCACTCAAAACTAAGGAGCACCCTGGTCGTACTAGAGGAACTGGTGTTGTTCCTTGGAAACTAGCATTCCCCCAAGAATCTAACACTTACCGGAGCCAATCGAGGGGTAGAGCGGAACATGAGGCAGAATATTTGAGGAGACTAAAAGAGATGGAAGATAGAATGGAAGCATGGATTGAGGCGACCATTGAAGCACGAGTCGAGCAAATTTTGCTGTCCATGGGGTCAGTAGTACCACAGAACCCTACTCCTACTGCCTTTAGCCCACAGTTTAGGGGTCGCAGCAGCTGTGGATCGACCCTGCTCGACGAAGAAGAGGCGAATGCGCCTCATCCAATGGACGACATCACTGAACCCGTCAATGTCAGGTTGTATAGTCATCAGGAATGGATAAAGGACAAGGTGGCGCTCAGCCAGGCCTGGCCTGCGAGAGACGGAACAATTAATGGCCGTCCAATTCCACTGGGGTACGCTCGCGTCACCGTTGATAGAATACTTGATAAGAAGTATAACAAGATACCCATTGAGTACCCCATAGCGGAAGACAGGCCAAAACTTGGTCAAAACAAAGGCTCTCAAGTGGCCTGGTGCAAGCGCTTCATTAAGCTTGACCATCAATTGTCCTCTGATGATGAGGACGACTACGAGTCTTCACCCACCCACGATGATCACTCACCATCTCCCAATAGAGATCACTCCCCTCCTCATCCATAGCCATCACCCCCTAGAAGACAGAGGTCTCCTTCTATTCCTCCTCGTATGACTCCATCTTCATCAGCCCCGAGAAAAGAGACTCCTCCTCCTCCATCTTCATCAGCGCTAGGAAAACAGAATTCTTGTCGTCATCCTCCTCCTCCACCTTAGCCCAAAACAAGATCAAGGACATCCTCGCAGTCGTAGAAAAGGTCCTTGGATTCGGTCGCTAATGCTCCCAAAGTGGACCAACAGAAAAGAAAAAGGCCATTCAGTGGTAGCGTTACCACCTTGATGAAAGAAAAATTTACAGCACACATCTCGAAGGAAGATTGTGTTAGTTTCTTCAATCTTTGTGCCTCACTGCCTTCATTTTTGTTGAAGTCCGAATTCGAAAGGCAAACACAGAATAAATATGCTACCATAAGAGACAAAGAAATACACAATAAAGATTTAAGGAACATACAGAAGTACGTCGAAGACAACCTAGGATTAACCATGGAAGAGGCCACGACCATCTATTATGATGTACAAGGGACGGCAACACCGGCAATGAAGTATGAAACACTACTACAAAAAGCATTTGTAGGGGCGGCTGGTAAGCCTTTGTAGGGGCGGTTTGGCCAGCCGCCCCTACTGAACCATCTCTTCAAATTATACATTTGTAGGGGCAGTTCCTAGGCCGCCCCTACAAATTGATTTGTAGGGGCGGCTCCTATTACTAGCCGCCCCTACAAATCTATTTATAGGGGCGGCTGTAGTACCAGCCGCCCCTACAAATACCTATTTGTAGGGGCGGTTCAATCTAGAATCGCCCCTACAGTACGTTTTTCTGCAAAAAAAATTCAAATTTACAATTCAAAATCGTGTTACCGAACGTCCCACGACCAACATTCCCAACTGCATTCGCGTTGCCGAACGCCCCACGACCAACGTTCCCAACCACGTTCGCATTGCCGAACGCCCTGCGACCACGACTACAAGCACAAGAGTATTATATAAACTACAATTACAAGTCCAATTCACAAGAATATATACAATCCATCATTAAATATACAAATTCCATACACATTGTTATCAACGTTCTAGAGCTAGCCTTTCAGTCTCACGAAGGTGTTGGTACTAAGGATTTCTACCTAAGTCAGACTCTCGGTCATGGTAGGAGCCTTTGACGTATACAATCTGGTCCAATATGAAGTTGCAAAGGTCGCCGACGAGGTCTAAGAGTTGGTCATTCTTGTATAGGTCTCTTTTCATTCCTTTTTCTTCTCTCCACTTCAAGAGAACAAGTTTTAGTTTAGTATTTCATACCATGTATGAAGTTTTTAAACTACGGGTGAAGAGGTTCAAACTTACCCTTAAGGGGTGTCTCCTATAGGCACCGGTGTTACTCATCATAGAACATATGTAGTATCCACAATGTACACTCCCAGGCTTTTGCTTGGGGCACTGTGTGTTTTGCATATGAAAATGTTAAGTAATGCTTTTGACAGCCATGTAACAGAGTACTGAAGAAGTAAGTTACACTTACCGCACATAGTGTTTTTATAGCTAGCTTTTCCTTCCTTGCTGGATCATGCCTTTCGTGATGATTAGTGACATAGAACCTAAATGCCTTGTTCGAATTATTTTAGCAAATACAACTTGTTAGTATCCAAAAGTGAATGTTACAAGTACGTATACAAACATATAAGCCAATGAGGATTGTCGATATGTATACGTCTTGAGAATCGATATGAAGTCTTTGTATGTCATCGGGTCCCTATCTATTGAATCAAAGACCCATGCCATGCTCCTCGCGACATCGACGGCTATACAAATCCAGTGGTTGCTGCATAGATTTAATCATAGAACTAGATAAGCTCTTTTGCATTGAATAAAATATATCGAACAAAGCTTTAAGTATAGAGTTGAACTTACTCGAAGTTGTATGGTAGCCATATAGTAGAGTGTTGTTGGAGAGTTTTGAAAGCCAGGGCAATGTATGCTGCAACCTTAAGGGGCTCTTCCCTTAGTTTCGATGTACAGATGTGCTCTTTCTCCCGAAGAGTCTTTGCAGCAGCTAGCTCTTTGGCATCCAGTGTCCACCGTTTAGGGTAATTAAAATTTGTTTGGGCTATAGCTTGGGTCTAGATACTTGGCTTTCACACTTGGCATTTGCTTGACAATGTGCACTTGCATTCTACAAATCATGGCATGGGTTAGTTACAACAAAATTCAAAGATTACATTCATATCATATCGGGAGGACAAGGACTTACAGGAACCACGTGCGAATTAGATTCATCTCCATTTCTCCCAGGTGAAAGCATGTGTGCATGTCATTGAAGTCAAAGACAATTTCCCTGGCTGGGCTTCCAAATGTGCCGGTGGGGAAGCATGCTTGTATGAGATCTATGTTCATTGGGAGAACACGCAAGTATCAATTATGGAACCTTCTCATTCCAAGTGGTAGGCGCTGGATGTCCCGGTTTGGTAGGAAGGGCTTGCCTCTTTCATATGTTTTTAGGCAATCCTTTGACCATTTGATGGCATCAACATTTGGATACTGCGTTGCAATTTGGCGGAGTTTGCTAGTGATGGCCTCCTCAGAACCCCGTGATGGGACTTTTTTAACTTGGTTCTCAGGCTTGAATTAGTCATGGGAATACCACTTGGACATCGAGGAGATGTCTTTGATCGGAACATAAATTTGCCTTATGTTGATTGGAATCTTTTTTCAAGGTTCCCATTTAGGCACGTCCTCATCTTCTTGTGTATCACCTTCTTCAGGAGGCACTCGTTGTTCATGTATCGGTTGTGCTTGTTAAGAATACTGTGGCATCACATCATGCACTTGCTCGGTACGAGCTGGAGAAGGTTGTGGCATCTCATTAGGCACATGCTCGCTAGGAGACGGGGAAGAATGTGGCATCTCAGGAATATGGGGGTCATGAGACGGTGAAAATATCTCCTCGACCTCAACAACTCGCTCCAAATTTGGGAGAGGGGGAGGCAGCGAAGAAGCAGTCAATATAATGTCCCATTTGTGCCAGAGGATGAACTGCCCCATAACGTCTTCGAGTAACACCAGCCCCTTAGGAGTTGCGTAGTCTATCCTCCATTGCATGAACTCGGGCTTCACTATATGCACCTCGACCCTAGTGTCATCCGATGGTATCTTATTATTGTGGTGTAAGCTACCGGGAGGATGTGCCACACCCGTTGCCACCTCCATCACAGTGTTCTGCCGGCCGCTGAGAAACACCAAGGTGCAACTAGTTGGTTCCCGTATGCGATCGACTAGGGTTGTGGCAGCAGTGGAACCTTGGCTGCTAGAAACTTTCAGAGGGCTGCCAACTAATGCCAGTTCTCCCGGTGGTGTCACTAATATCCATGGCTCCTTAGACAGTCCTTGCTCCTCTAGCACCTTCGTAACTACAGCCTTCACTTGGAGCTCAAGACTAGTCTCCCGGTCTTGGCCATGTTTCTTATACATGTGCCTATCCCCTTCGAATCCTTGCTTCCAGGTCATCCTTTTCCCTAGCCCCCTGGTGCGGCCTGTGTGCTCCTTGTTTCCCAAGCCAAGGCTAAGCTCATCCCTCTCTCTGGAAGGATTGAATGAGCCCTTCTCCTTGTCTTTAGCATATTTCAGTATCCTTGATACCGCCTCTTGGGTCTCTGGCTTATCAAACTTAAGATTACCGCCGGATGATTCTGTACTCCTTGCATATATCTAGTTCCTTGAGCGTACCTTCAAATTCATCACATCGATATTCCCAGTAGCTGCGGGCTCTTCGTCCATCTTCCTAAACTGCTCTTCCTTGGCATGGTAGGCACCAGGCCTAGATGATGGTTGTGTTTGTTCCTCTTCACCAGCTCAGTGTTACGGGCACTGAGCTCCAATGCCTCCGGTGAAGTCTTCTGAGCCACGAGCTCCTCCCATTGACTAGGAGTTATTTTGCCAAACTCGTTGAAGGGAGTTAACCCCTTTTGGATATACTTCGTGTTGAGCTCCGACCTCCAACGTCAGAATGACTCTCCCATTATCCTGATAGCATTTTTTTACCAATTCATGCTTACCCTCTGAAAATCTAAAATTAAGCTTCAGCTACCTATCCGATAGTGCATTCTTTGTGTTCTCTAGTACCGCTTTCCAGTTAGGGATTGCTGGGTTCAATTTATCTCTTACTAGAGCCCCGATCGCATTACGGAATCGTCCTCTTAATTCCTTTGGCTCAAGGATCTCCCCTGCTGGCCCGACCTCCGTTATCACATAGCATGCCTTATCTGGATATAGATTTCCTTTTCTATCCCCTTGTTTCCTCTTAGGCTTGGTAGTCATGGTTGTGTCTTGAGGTTGTGGAGCAGAGGCATCATGATCCATCTCTGTGGCTGTTGCCTCTGCTCTCCTTTTCTCTACTCCGTCTTGTCTAGTGAGATATCGTGGACATCGACGTCATCTTTTCTGAGTTTCAGGAGGGACCTGTATATACGATAGGTCAAAGTGTTAGCAGAGGTAACACAGCCAAAGCTTTAGCAAAATTTACAAGCTAAGGCTTTTTCCCTACCTCCTGGGTCAAAATCCTTGTCTAAATCTTCCTCTATTGGCCTCCTTCTGGCTTCACATGGGAAAGTTTCCTTGGGACTTTCATATCCCTCTTCTGAGTCATCATCATCATTATCCTCTTCTTCTTCGCCTTCAGCGGCCTCTCCTTCGGGGCCTTCCTCCTCGTCACACTGCTCCTGAGTAAGCATCACTTCTAGATCCTTTTCTACCTCATTATCGAACTGTTCCTGAGTAAGCTGATCCTCTAGTGCTTGCTCCTCAAGGGTTGACTGCTCATCATGCTCGGGGCATCGGACTACATTGTCTGGTGTCCGCGACATTATTTCGCGCTTTGTTCTAATAGATGCAAGAAAGTGTGCTTTAGGTACGCGAGAAGGTATAAGAAATAAAAAAGGTCTATAAAACAAAGTAGTCCTATAAAACAACAATATGTCAAAAAAACGAGAAGTAGCAGTAGTAGAGGCCTCAGAAACATGTCAATCATCATCTGATCTTGAACTTGGAGCATCAAGGCATCATAACAGAGAAGAGAGGAGAAGGTAATGTAGGGGCAGCTACTAATGATGCCAAGTTCCTCACAAGTTCTTGATCATCAGCTCATATTCCATATAATGTATGGACTTAGACAATTTCATCATCGGCAAAACAAAGGAGAGGAGAGAAGAGGGGAGATTTAGCAAAAAAAAGCAATAGCTGCTTAACAAACATAGAGAGGAAAATATGTAAAAACAAGCAGCTACTGCTTCCCAAACATAGAGGATAGGAAAGGTGGCAAAAATAGAGGAGAGGGGAGATTTGGCAAAAAATAGCAGCTGCTGCTTCCCAAAAAAAGCAACAGCTGCCATACTGACTTTGCTCGATCACACATGAACATCATATGCTTAATATCTTCCGAACCTGATAGGCAGATCGGACAATCAGAAGTAGTAGACAATAGTAGTAGGGAACCTGTTATCTAAAAAAGTAAGCAAGAACAGAAATATACTATGTAAGTTATAAATAACAAGGTGTCGCACTAAGCCAAGCATTCAAAGCTTTCACTCAGTTTCGTACATTGTAGAGATAAAGTGAATATGCAGTTCTTATTTAATTCAACACTTTCTACTAGAACAGACAACAAACAAAGGACCAATCAGCTAAGAAGACTTCAATATTACAGACACAGAAATAATCCTGTAATCATGAAACAATTATGGTAGGGATAAATTATGAAAAACAGTTCATCATCTTCTTCTAGCTGCATGAAATTCCTCATTTTCTCCTTCCTATATTCCATAATATTGTTCCTAGAGCTCATTATCTAACATTTACATATAGGACAGACCAATCTTACATATAGCATGAGTGTGCTGCTAGTTGACAAATGATTAATGTGTGTGACAGCTAGCAAGTACCAATTAATTAGGGGGGTGGGGACAATCAGGAATGGATAAAGATGCTAAACTCATAGAACATGCACTTATATAGAGAACAATCACAATAAACTGTATAAAAGAAGAAAAAGAATGTGTAGCAGCCAGCAAGTACCAATCAAGAAGCAAAACGCTAAAAATGTAGCACTAGCATAAGATAGTAGTAACACTAGCATAAAAGAAGACAAATCTGCATGTGGGTTACTTATATGTAGAGTGTATCTTTAGATTGCAGTTTACTTTCTGTCTTTCATGGAGAAAAAAAAGAGTTTGAATAAGTGTTGCAACTTTCAGATTGTAGAAAGTATCTGATATTTTCTTGTGATGATATGTGTTTTATCTAAGTAGGCTGATCCTATCTCTGTTTTTTCAATTCAGGACTTGTTGGTAAATTGGACTTCACTGTCAGGCACCTATTTTCATCAGTCCAGATATTTCCAAACTCATTCTCTGGATTCTCAAGTGGCCAGCCTTCAATTAGTCCTTTGACTTGTCAGGTTAGTCATTGATGGAAATATGGAATTACCCTTTTCATTGTTGATCTGTCAGATTTAGTTAGATTTGCTGCATTTGTATATTTGATTGAATCAATTTCAACTTTTTTCATAGTTTTCAGTATTTGGTCATTTCTTGCTAGATCATGGTTAAAGCTTATTGCCTGCGTTTGAACATCTTGTCCCCATAACAATGTGCATTCATCACTGTTCAGATTCTAAATCATGTTCCTGTCGGTTCAACTCCTAGGGAGACATAGAGTTCTGGGTTCTTGAATCCTCGCACCCCTGCATTTGGAGCCCAGAGAGGAGTTTTTGGTCCTATTTGCCTCCCCATTTTGGTTTCAGTAGTCTAAACTTTAGGAGCTGATCCTTAGAATTTGACCCAACAATCAACAATGATATATGTAACTAGAATTTCAGTACACGCTTGATCACTCTATTTTGATGCAAAATGCCAAGTTAGAGTACCAGAAATAATGATGAGTTTAGAAGAGGTAATAAAGCATAGGGGCAGAAGCTTGCCTTGCTGTTCGGCAGTAGCTTGTGATGCTGCACTAGAAGATTAGAGGAACGCAGGGCTAAAAGATAAGTGGCTGACAGTATGTTCAGAGATCATCTTGAAGAACAGAACCGGCCCTGTTGCACTAAGTTTCCGAAAAGAGAAGCAAGGTTCGCTATAAAAGTGGTTGAGGAGCAGAGTTGTTCAGTCCTGATACTTGCAGTGCGTGGACTTGATTTAGTTCAGCCATACAGATTTTTTAGTGCAAAGCAGGCAAATTGAGAACTTTAGTAAAGAGTGGAGGTATTTGTGTAGCCTGACGAAGTTCAGCAAC
This sequence comes from Miscanthus floridulus, assembly GCF_019320115.1. Classification (NCBI taxonomy): domain Eukaryota; kingdom Viridiplantae; phylum Streptophyta; class Magnoliopsida; order Poales; family Poaceae; genus Miscanthus; species Miscanthus floridulus. The sequence goes on from NC_089582.1 coordinate 48,806,738, forward strand.
GATGATTTTAAAAAAATTCAAGACAAGGAGATGCCAAATGGAGGATAGATGATCACAGGGCAGTGTATGACTTTTTTTGTTTGAATGAGAAGCTTGCGGCAAGTAGCACCGGTTATACAGCCCTTGATGTAAGCAAGCAGTACAGTTTGGCGTCCACTACAGAGATGCAATGTAATATTGTTTGTGATGAGTAGAGCTAAGGCTGTAAACCACCGCCGGAAGCAGCAATGCTTGGACATTGATAGTGTTCAGTCATGTAAACTTTCAGTATATGTGCCCCCCAAATTGCAGGTCTAATTTGTGATGCAGAGAGATCAGTAGAATAGCAGCTGCATTCGGCATCATTTTCTAAGTATTTATTATTTTATATCCAAGTATTAAGTTGTGCTTATTTGATTCATTTTCTGTTAAAGCCCCACGGCTAACTGAATCAAGCAAATGGTTTTCATGCAAGTCAACTTTAGTCACCGGATTGAATAACAATGAATACCAGATAACCAGGTCAAATAAATTGTGAGACGCTAGAAGCCTACCTCACCATTCCGCAGCGCACCAAGCCTCTCCACCGTCGATCCCTGCCTCAGCTAGACCATCCTCACTCGCACCGTCTTCACCTCCTGCCTAGCGTGCCCTTGCCCCAGATCTGGTCGCAAATCAGGCAGCGTGCTCGCTCAAGGCCACCGTTGACTCCATGGTGAGGTGAGCAGTCGTTGAGGTCTCGACGAGTGGTTGGGGCAGGTGGAGGGCGGTGACCGGCAAGGAGGCGAGGAGGACACCGCGCGGAGGCGAGGAGGACACCGAGCGCCAAACCCTAGGCCGCCCGTCGGTGGAGGTGCGCGGAGGCCGCCCACCAGTGGAAACCCTAGGGCAGGGAGGTTGCGCGCGGGTGCAGGGAGGGGGCGTGCGGGTGCGAATGTGGGGCGCGCGGGTGCGGGGAGGGGGCGCGAGCCGGCGTCGAGACTAGACCGGCCAGGAGGCGACGTCGGCGGGGCAACCTGACGGCGTCGGAGGAAGAAGAAAGAGCCCAACAGGCTGACTCCCGTGCGCCCCAGTATTTGTACCTGGGACTATTTCTAGGGGCGGTCCCTGGTCCAGCCGCGCCTACAAATGCATTTGTAGGGGCGGTTCCTGATCCAACCGCCCTATAAATATTTTCTATTTTTGAAAATTATAAATTCTATATTTTTTATATCATAAAAATACAAAGTAATATAAAAAATTGTGTATATGCACAAATATAATATTTTGTATTACTGTATATATGAAGAAATATATATATAAACAATTGTAGTTAAAACAATATAGAAAACAAAAAAAAACAAAAAAAATTTGAATTTTAAAACTTTGACTACAATTTTATGACATTAAATGAAATAAAATGAAAATGTTGTAAACATAAAAGTTGTATAACTCATCAACATATACAACTTTTATTTTGGTCATCTTGTCATGTGACTTTGTTTGAACGATTCAAATTTTGAAATTCAAATAATTTCAACTTGAAACAATATTTTGAAAGAGTAAATGATTTCAGATGAAAAACTCATGAATACCAAAGTTGTAGAACTCATCAATATGTACAATTTTTATTTTGATCATATTTTCATTTGACCAAATTTAAATAGTTGAAATTTTAAATTTCACTAAATGGCAACTTCAAACAAGATTTTGAAACCTTAATTGATTTCAACAATAAAAGTCATGAACATAAAAGTTGTTGAACTCCTCACTATCTACATTATTTATTTTGATCACTTCTTCATGTGACAAAGTATTAGTAAACATTATTCATAAATTCACATATGACTCATAGTTTTATGAACTATACGAGAATCATGTTGATTTATGAACAATGTTTACTATCACTTTGTCAGATGAAGAAATGATCAAAATAAAAGTTGTAGATCTTGATGAGTTATACAACTTTTGTATTCATCACTTTTTCAGCTGAAATCATTTAATGGTTGAAAATCTCATTCGAACTTGTCATTTTTTTAAATTTGAAAATTTGAAGTGCTCAAACTTTGTCAAATGAAAAGAATGACCAAATCAACACACTAACTTGATAGGGCAAGATTTTAGAAAATTTTAGGAAAAAAATCATCACATTTGGAGTTAGTATGAGGGAGAAAGACTAGTTACAAATTTTACCCAGAGATTAAAAAGAAAAATCACAACTGTTCATGATGATCAATGATGAACAAGTGTAATTTCTCTTTTTAATCTGCGGCTGAAACTTGTAACTAGTTTTTCTCACTCATACTAACTCCAAATGTGATGGTTTTTTCCCTAAAATTTTCTAAAATCATGCTCTATCATTTTAGTCTAGTCATCTATCTTTGTCAATAATTTTGAAAAATTCAAATTTTAAATTTCAGAAAATGACAACTTCAATCCTTATTTTTAAACACTAAATGATTTCAGTTGTAAAGGTGATGAATATAAAAGTTGTATAACTCGTCAAGATCTCCTACTTTTATTTTGGTCATTTCTTCATTTCATAAAGTGTTAAGTGATTTCATAAAGTTTTAGTAGTAATAGAGTGGATGTTCAAATAGAGTCATCTGGATGTTGCAAAGGGTAGTCTCACACACATGCATAAATGTAGTCTCACACACATACAAAAATATGTAGTCTTACATACGTACATAAATATATAGTCTCACACACATGTATAAATGAAGTCTTACAAACACACACTTACACAAACACTCCACGTTCAACAACTAGCTAGCCCGCTGTAACGACTTTCCCCTTGATACCTTTTCGTTCCCATGGCAATATGTCTTTGGGGAGGTTCTTTTCCACAACACTGATCTTCTTAGGAAAGTCTGTGAATAGCGGCATCTCATCGTAGTTATTATAAGTTTCAACATCGTCCACGCCATCTACTCCAATAATGTGTTGTTTTCTAGAGGCAACCATGTGCTTTGTCTTCTTCTTCGGGGGGAGGTTACTTTGTGGGTCAGACATATAGAAAACTTGTGCGACATGTGAAGCGAGCACCCAAGGGTCATCTTGGTAGCCTAGATTCTCGAGGTCTAGGACTCTCAATCCGATCTCGTTCAGTTGGTGTTGTTTGATCCAGCGGCATCGAAACAGGGCCACCGTTATATCCATTCCATAGTCAAGTTCCCATATCTCTTCAATGATGCCAAAGTATTGGATCTTTCGCCCCAATCCATCGAGAGCCTCTATTCGAACGCTGCTGTTTTGGTTCACATATTTACTATCCTTTGCGTGGGTATAGTACGTATACCCATTGATGTTATAAGCATTCCAAGATGTCACTTGTCTCGATGGCCCCTCCGCCAACCTACTGTTGGTAATAGAGTCTATGGTTTCTCCAGGCAGTATGTTTTGGTCCTTCAACCATGTAGTTAGTCGTTGCTTGTGTTGTTTGGTGACCCAATCTTCCGAACGGCCATTTCTCTCCGCCATAATGATAGCCAAGTGTTCATCAATGTACGGTTGCATCAGTTGTATACTCTGCAAGACACTGTAATGCGCCTGACTCACCTCTTTGTAATCATGGTCGATGAACACTTTTCTACCACTGGTGCCCTTCCTAGCAAGCCTACCCTTGTGACGAGAATCGGGTTTACCAATCTCTTTCTGTACTTTTAGGTACTCTTGACAGCACTCGACGACTTCTTCAGTACTATAACCCTCTATCATGGAGCCCTCTAGGTGTGCTCAATTATGCACATATCGACTTAGAACTGACATGAACTGCTCGTTGGACCACATTTCATGCAAGTAGCAAGGGCCCAGCGCCTGTATCTGATGAACCATGTGAATCATGAGATGTGGAATTATATAAAAAAAGTAGGAGGTAAACACATCTCTAGTTGGTTTTGTGTCTCCACCACAAATTCATGTAGGTCACTCAGCTCTTGCTTGCTAGTCGTCTTCTGTGAGATCTTCAAAAAGAAGTAGCACATGCGGGTGATGGCCATTTTCAAGAACTCTAGCTTTATAGCCCTGATTGTAATAGGAAGAAACACTGTCAGCATCACATGGCAATCATGAGCCTTGCAGTGTGTTATCGACAAGTCCTTCATCGACACTAGCTTCTTTACATTTGCTAAAAACCCAGTCGGGACTTTGATCCCCCTCAGGAAAGTGCATATAGCTCTCTTCTCGTCTGGTGTTAGGTTGAAGCACACCACGGGCAGAGTGTATTTTCCATTAGCCTCAGGTACCGGGTGAAGTTGTGGCATCACATTTAGCTGCATGATGTCTTTCTGTGCTTTCAGACCATCCTTTGACTTGCCTGTGTCCATCAAGGTAGCAATGAGACTCTCAAAGACATTCTTCTGCACGTGCATAGCATCAATGGCATGGGGGACCTCCAAGTCTGGCCAATAAGGCAGATACTGAAAGAAGATCGATTGTTTCTTGAAAGGTACGCCTTCAACAGGAGGTGTGCTTCTATCTCTGTTCGTCCCATCCGGATTCTTCTTTCCATAGACGACGCGTATGTTTTTCACCATTTTGTACACGTGTTCTCCGTTATGACGTCTCTCTGAAGGGGGTTCAATCTCCGGGGCGTTGTCATAAAATCTAAAGAACAATTTGTTGTGGTTCTTGTGACTTGTCTTTAAGAAGTGTCGGTTCCTTAGGTAAACTATCTTCTTGGATGCATCTAGGTACACCCATGTAGTACCATCCAAGCAAACCAAGCATCCCGTCTTCCCTTTGATCTGTCCAGACAAAGCAAACAGCATGGGTAATTAATCATTGGTAGTAACAAATATTATTGCTCTACATATGAAGTCCTCCTTTCAGAACACATCGTACATCTGCTCCCCATGCCTCCATAGCCTCTCCATTTCTTGCATCAAAGGCTCGAGGAACACGTCTATATCAATGCCTCGTTGTTTAGGGCCAGAAATAAGAATAGTGAGGAGAAGGTACTTTTTCTTCTGACACAACCATGTTGGGATGTTGTACATGGTCAAGATCATTGGCCATGTGCTATGGTCGCTCATCCTCTCATTGAAGGGATTCATTCCATCGGTGCTCAAGCCAAACCGTACATTCCTTGGGTCATCGCTGAATTCTTTGTGCTTCTCATCAAACCTTTGCCACTGACTACAATCAGCCGGGTGTGCAATCTTATCATCATCCACCTTGTGCTCATCATCCCACCATGTCATGAGTGCGGCTTCTTTAGGGTTTAGGAAGATACGTCTCAAGCGATCGGTCACTAGCAGGTACAACATTACCAAGGCAGGAATTCTTTTCTGCTTTGCATCGTTGCCTAATGGAGTGTCCTCTTAGGGGGGCTGAGATTCTTGTACCATCTTTTTTGTACCCTTCTTATTCCTCTTTTTCCCCATGGAGGCTTCGTCCCCACCATAAAGGTCAATGTTCTTGTACCGTCTGGCCCCACACCGAGGACATTTATCTAGTGACTTAAACGTTTCGCCATGAAAAAGTATACAGTGGTTGCGGCATGCATGGATTTTTTCAACCCCCATTGTCAATGGACTTATGACCTTCTTCGCTTGGTATGTGTTGGCGGGAACTGAGTTTGGTTGTGGCAGCATCCACGACAGGAGATGCAATAGATCATTGAAACTACAGTCTGACCAGCCGTACTTAGCCTTCAGGATGAGCAGCTCAAGCACAAAACATAGCAATGTCCAATATGTCGGACAACCCTTTTCAACACCATACACAGTCTCCTTCGATACTTTTGTCACCCTTTCCAAATTTTCTAGACCTTTCAGGCTATTTAGTAAAATCTCTGGTCCAAGGGCTCGAATTATGTCCTCCAAATTATCTTCATCACCGACACGTGCTCCACCATCATTATTGGCACCACCTTCGTCGTTACCATCCCAACCACCAGCATCACCACCTTGTTCATTGCCAAACTCAAAATCCATTCATGCATCAAGCTCTGCTGAATATTGGGATAGGGATTCTATGGTTTCGTCGTCGTATTCCTCCTCATCCTCGTCGTTAACAATAACCGTTTCACCATGATGAATCCACACTGTGTAGTCCTCAATAAATCCTCGCATAATCAAATGTGATCTGATGATAGTCACATCTGTCCATGCCATACGGTTCTTGCAATCTTTATAGGGACAAATAATTGTATCCTTATTCTCTTTCAATGTCGTTGTATGCTTCTTTGCGGCTTCAATAAATTTATCCACCTCTTCACGAAACCTGCTTTGAACCTTAACGAACCATACATCCAAGAGTTCCTGTACTCCATCTTTTACAACAACAACAAAACAAACATTAAAGGACTACTTATTTAGATATATATAAAAATGAATTAAATTAATAATTACTTGAGAATAATTGTATATACTTCAGATATATATGAATATAAATCTAATATAATTACATGAAGCATACAAACACACCATGGTAGAGGAAAATTAATTAATGGCCCATTTATCCATAATTAATTAAAATACATATTTATTGATTACAATAAACAATTTTAAAGACAACAATTAGCAACAATTATGCTTTACCCAATATCTTTCATACAAACCGTAGTCCAAATTTACAAAAATGAAATTAATAAAAAAATCAAACCCTAGATCTAGATCTACATGCACATGAAACATGCATAAAACTAACTAATTGTTCACTAAAATCAAGAAACATGGACCAAATAAGGGTATGATCTTGTTCCCCTCCCTAATTTACCCTAGTACATTTAAAACTTGGGTCTAATTTGCTTCATAAGTAGCTCAAGCACCATAGAAGAGAGAGAAAAACAAAACTTTAATTACTCACTAACCAACCATTAAAACTACAAAAAAAAAGTGTGGAATAGCATTTTCTTACCTTCTATAACCTCTCCACCAAAGAATTTGAGACCAAAACCTTCCCCCCTTAGTAGAGCAATTTTTGGAAGGTGCCCAAGGCATCCCCACCTTTCTTTCACGGGTTGGAGTGAGTGAACCGAGGAGGAAGAAGGTGCTGCAGCTGTTTTATATGTGGGTCATTTATAGGGGCGGCTGATGATTGAGCCGCCCCTACAAATCATAGCTATTTATACAGGGGCCATTTGTAGGGGCGGCTGGTGATTGAGCCACCCCTACAAATCAGAGCTATTTATACGGGGGCCATTTGTAGGGGCGGCTCAATCACCAGCCGCCCCTACAAATAGAAACGCCAGGGTGGTTGGTGAGTGAGCCGCCCCTACAAATCAGACCCATTTGTAGGGGCGGCTTGTATCACCAGCCGCCCCTACTGTTTTATTTGTAGGGGCTGCTGGTGTTTGGGCACCCGAGCACGGCACTGTAGGGGCGGCTCCATCACCAGCCGCCCCTACAAAAAATTTGACCCGTTGCTAAAAATCATTTTTTACATAGTGAAAGGGGCAATCTTTTGGTTCCTGATCATGAGTATAAAAATCTGACAATATATATGCGCCAGTTATATGGATATTACATGGCTCAAGCAACAGAGATGGACGACTTTGGTTTTGAGGTTATTATCCGTTCGCCACATGTTTTCCATTATCCTGAAGAAGAGAAGTTTGATGTCGAGTGGGAGTGCTTGTTCCAGCTATACCAGAAACGCTCTCTTGATGTTCAAATGTTGAAGCTATGGACTATGGAAGTACCTACACACCCGATTTTACAATTAACTACTCTCTTGAGACACAAATTGTTAACTTTTGAGCACTTTCCATGATTTTATGTAGGTGTATAGCAAAATTTTGCATTCTAAAAAGCAAATGGGATTACATTGGCTTCTTAACCCTATGCGAGTCAATGAGAGGACATGTCTAAGCCTCTATGGATGTGACATGGAAGACCTGAAACAGAGATTGATTGCTGTTTTCGACGAATTCACGATGAAGAAGAAAACCCACATACTTCTAGCCTACAACTGCGAGTATGTGTTCTCGGCTTTTAATTTTATGCTTCTTTTTTCGTTAAGATTATTCAATAATTAGGACTCTATGATTGCAGCAACCATTTTGTCTTTATTTGTGTTAATCTTGCCAAAAATCTGCTCGAGGTGTGGGACTCGAAGAAAAAATCATTTCATCATCTAAATGCACCGGTGACCGTGCTGAATTAGTAAGCGATCCTAATAACATATTATTTTCTAATCACACATACCACTTTCTAATGTTTCTCCTTTTAATGTTGCTCAGTGTCCGAAGAAGACATATCAGTGGGACACCGGTCCCATTCAAGGTTGTCGAAATGGAGGGGAAGTACCTATCACAGCCGGCGGGAAACAATGAATGCGAGTTTTATGTAATGTGGGCAATGCTTCGCTACATCAGCGGAAAATCGGAAGAAGCCGATAAGTTGGTGTGTATAATCCCCATTTCATTTATGTCTGTTAATAATTGAACAAAATGATTTACTCTTCCTCTTTAGATATCATCTTTTTTAAACGACAGCGCAAGAAATATAACCACGAAAGGCTGTTAGACATGGAGATCATCGCACTGCAATTGGAGCTGGCAAAATTCATCTTAGCCGAGGTATTGGAAAAAGATGGAGTATTTTCCATTGCACAATCCGTGAAGTACAAGGACCAGTATGGCCCAGAGCGGCTCGCCAGATTATTGTAAGAAGTCCAAGAAGTATGTGTGAAGTTCAAGAACATTTCTTTTTTATTTTGAGGGATCGAGATGTGGATAAGAACATTTGAATTGTAATCGTAACATTTGTAATGTTTAATATTGATGGACCTGTCATCTAAGTAGCATATATAAAGCGAAACCCGATTCCACGAAAAAAATATAAATTAAAATAAATTATAAAACAATAAAATATGAATGGACCATCACCGCCGGTTAACAACAAACCGGTAGTGTTGTCGTAACCATCACTACCGGTTAGAAACAAACCGAAAGTGTTGGCTTGCCCAACACTGCCGGCTTGAACCATGAACCGACACTGATAGTTACGACAACACTGCCGGTTTGATCCATGAACCGACACTGATATTTACTACAACACTGCCGGTTTGATCCATGAACCGACAGTGTAGGCTTGCTCAAGACTGCTGGCTTAAGACAAGAACCGACACTCTTAAAGCAACCATCACTGTCGGTTGGCACTAAAACCGGCAGTGTTGTTCAACCGGACACTGACGGGTGGAGCCAGAAACCGACACTGTTTCCTGTAGATCAGTGTCGGTTTTTAAGGACTGACAGTGATGTCAACCCCCCCTCACTGCCGGTATGCCACTATCGGTTCAAAATCCGGCAATGAAGTGTGTTTTTGAACAGACAGTGATGTCCAGATCTGGGGTAGTGACACTTGCAGATCACTCAAAACTAACATCATAAAAGCACATGATTATATCAACCAAGAGGATGTGAAAGACAAAGTTGACATCATACTAATTTTTAGGTCCATTATGACTCTTGTAAGAATTTGAGTTCGTGAGTACCGGATGTTAAACAGTGTACAGTGTTGCAGTTTAAAGTGAGGAGTTTAATTAAAAGCATGATTGAAGTGAGGAGTTTCAGTTAGAACCTATTTTATTGAACATATTTTTGAGATAACGTGGCAGTTCATCATGCAATGGTTAAATTGGAAAAAAATTATGCCTAGCTCTGGTTACACTTCCTGCTTCCCATCAACATGATCACTTGTTGTCATCCTTTTTGGTGCACCTTGATCTTAGCCTGTTCGCTTGCTCGTATACGATCGTGGATTATAAGCTGGAACAGTATTTTTCTCTCACACCAAGCATTCGAATGGCTTGCATCTATTCCCCGATCGTATACGAGCAAGCGAACAGGCTAAGATCAAGGTGCACCAAAAGGGATGACAACAAGTAACCATGTTGAAATACTGATACAAGTAAAAGTAAGCTAACAGAGACTCCTTCAAGCTAACAGGCCCGAAGCTAACAGTAACTCCTTCCACACCATACTAAAAACAGGAAGAAGTTAGGTTTATTTATGTGAATCCAAAGCATAGTATTTTAATCACCTTCTTCTCCATTTTGTCAGTGGTCACCCAGCATTTTGAGCTTCAGAAGTATCCACACGGTAGGAATAGTATCTACCTGCTGTCATTCATCAGGAAGATGAAATCATCATCAGGGAGAGAAAGAAATGAAATAGCCTAGTCCACGTTTTATTTGTCATTCGAATTCGAATGGCTTGCATCTATTCCCCATAGAACTGATAGCACCCATAGAGATGAGATTTAATTGCGGAGCAGTCGCAGCTCACTGACCACCACAAGTTAAGTTAAAAAAATAGTATAGCAGTACAATAAATATTAAAGAGCAAAATGGTTCTTCTGTCTGTATTTTTTTAGTTCCTAAAATGCCCTCACACCCCTCCCTGTCCTGTATCTGACCCAGACTCACGACCTGTCATCATATGAGTTAGAACAACAACCCGTACTCGTATGAGTTGCGATGATATAGAGTTAGATTTCAATAGGAACAAGTGACCCTGATGTTGAATAGATCTCCAAGGCGCAAATAGTCCAAAGTAACCGCACAACAAGCCATATACGTTCTATTACAATGCATGATCAGGTTTGTTGCTATATATTTAACATCATAATAGGGAGAAAGAATTCTTCTGTTTACGTTCTATTACAATGCATGAGCAAGTTTGCTGGTATATATATTAACATCATAATAGGGAGAAAGAATTCTTCTGTCCATTTTTTTTACTTCAATTCTAACAATGCTCACATGTCCCTTTCTATCTCATATTATCCGAACTCATGGCCCATGCTTATATAAGTTAGTGTGAACCCAACGATGCTACAAAATCTTATTCCAAGACGCGCCAAGTGATGGTACATAATTCGATTTCAAATGTATTAAAATAGATGACAATCGTTTAATAAATCTTCGAGCTGCAAATCGTACGTCCATATAATCATGTAATAAGTTGTACATTCTGATGTAACGCATTGCACGTTTGCTAGTAACCGAACAAAAATTACGATCAAGAACAAACAATAATGTAAAAGGTAGTATCTACGTCCACAAAAGAAGGCAATTCTCGAATTTCGAGGAGTCAACCATTTTGGACTTGACTAAATTTATATAAAAAAAGTACAGACATTTTTTATATAAAATAAGTACAATTAGATTAGTTATAGAATACATTTCATAATAAATTTATTTAAAGACATAAATGCTAATACTATTTACTGTAAACTTGGTCAAACTTGAACGCAATTGACCGGCACGGATACCATAATTGTATTCTTCTGTGGACGGAACGAGCAGCTGTATATATGTCTCACAGGTCCACGTGATTTATTGATATATAATAAATTTCATCCACAGCTACATGATCAATCTTGAAATGCATATGCGGGGCGCATAAGTAACACATCATGCTGACATGCATGGCATCACGCGCGTAGGATGCTGCTGCCTGCTGCTCTCACAAGTCACAAGTACGTACGTATAGGTTGCTACATGCTAGTAAGGGCTCTGTCCAATGACGTTGCCGGGCGGGTAGTAATTGCAGATGATGAAGACGCCGGCGTTGTTGCTGCAGACGACGCGGGCGCAGCCGATGGCCGTGGAGGCGCGCCACACCACCTGCGTGTAGTGGCCGCACGACTGGCCGGACGGCGCGGAGCAGGTGTTGGTGGCGTGGTCGTAGTACTGCTTCTCCGCCACCCAGGATCCCACGGCATCCGACGCCGCCCAGGCGTAGCCCGCCGAGCCCCAGAAGAGGTTCTCCCCGTAGGGGCCGCCGGAGTGCACCAGCCGGCAGTCGCCCGCGCGCTGGTTCGCGTAGCTCTGCGCGTACGACGCCACCGTGGCGTTCCAGGTCACGTTCCCGACGCCCACGTCCGCGCGCGGCGAGTTGTGCAGGTTCACAAAGTCCTGCGACGTGTTCTGGGCCGAGACACGGCCGGCAGCAGCGGCGGACACCACGGTGAACGCGAGAGCGAACCACGCTAGCTTCGACGATGAGACTACCTCCATTGTGTGTTGTTAAAACTTGGCTTATTTGCACTTGTGGTTTATCTGTGGTCTGTGTGTGATGGTTAGCTAGTCTGCAGTGCATGCATTGGTAAGATCCATGGGAAGCCTGGAATACGTATTTATACTAGCTGGATGACTGCTTGCCCATGGCAGGTTTAGCTGAAAAAGGAAATGGCGATGGATTGCATTGGTTGTTCTGTCCAATATAAGCCATGAGGAGAATTCCATGAACTTGTCCAGATGAATTAGTTTCGAATTTTGGATAAGCTTGGTTAGAAGGGTTAGTCTGTGTCTAAGTGGAGTAACACTTGCAAAAGGGGCAGCTCCCTTTGGACGGTTTACTTCACCTGAGGAGCTCAGAAGGCTTAGTCTGTGTCTAAGTGCATGTGCATGGCGTACAGCCCAAAAAGCTTGATACATTGAATAAGATACTTGATTCAAGTGGCTTTTGCATGTTACTGAAGCAAATTAACCAGTCTTTGCGCGCACCCCCTCCCCCCCCCCCCCCCCCCCCCCCCCCCCCCCCCCCCCCCCCCCCCCCCCCCCCCCCCCCCCCCCCCCTCTCAGCCGTCCAACAGACGAGAACAACACAAATAATCATCGCCTGATTATTACTAAGAAACTTCTCTTTCACTCGATCTTCACCCACTTCTCCATCCTTTTGGTGACGTTCAGAGCCGCCTATATTTCCTCCATCTATAGCAACACTTGGCTTCTCTTGTAGCCCCTGTTGGGGGAGCATCAAAGTGTTTTGCTCCTGTAATTGCATTGTATTTTCTTGTACACAAAAAACGTCTGGAACATATATACCAGATGTTTATACCCCTACAAACTACAACTGCTGTTTGGGTAAGTGTGTAAAACTGACCCTCTAAACCTGCAGCAGGTCTTAGCAGCTTGTAAAGTTGAGGCTCAACTTTGGCGCCTAAGAATGCCGGTACCTTCACCTTAGCTGATCTCTGGTGTCATGTGTTTACGATGTAATGTAGAGCAGCAACATCATCAACCGCCCCCCCCCCCCCCCCCCCACAGGCACAACGTTTTGTGTCAGAACAAATGTTGAAATAAAATTCAGGTGGGGGAACAATACCGCCCCCCCCCCCCCCCCCCCTGTGACATTTCAAAAAAAAACTGACCCTCTAAATATTTCTGGCATGCTGCCCCGTTAACAAACAATGTTTTAAATCTCGAGCTATGGTATTTAGCATATGGCCTCTAAAATAGCTAAGAGTGGAGCTAAATAAGGCTATAGCAAACTATATGTCAGCAAACTTATATATGGACACTAGCTTGACCTACCTCAAACAACTATAACAGTACATAGTGACATCTATACCTAGATATTTAGAACCTTGGAACAAACAAAAAGGCATTGAACACAAATACCCACCTAGAAATAGAGTTGTAGGTTTCCACAAAAAACATGGTCGCAAAAAATACAAACCAAATCAAAGAGCTAAGCTATATATGGATTATTGTTCAAGAAGGACAAGTGCAGGCAATGAGCTGTAGGTGCCACGAGGCCAAGATCCCGATCCGACATGTCCGGAAGGTCGCCTGAAACTAAAGATGAAATCAATGTACAAATGGCTTTAGGGTGATACAATGCTCTCGGAGCTCACCACATGAGTTGGGAGCTTCATGGGTGACGGCTAGCCATCTAGGGGCAAGCCCTAAGAGTATCAAACATGAATCACACCAGTTTGGCAAAGAACTCAAGGCTGAATATTAACTAATCTTGCCTTTTTCCTTCCCTTCACTCAATTTCTCACCAAATCTAGCTAGAGAGTCAAAGAGGATTTAGAGAAGGGAGCTATGAATGTGCCTGATCTCTTTTGGCTAAAGTTAGGTCACAGTGAATAAGTGGACAGGACTTTTGGATGAAGATGTACGAGTTTATACAGTCCCCACTAAAGTCGTTATTTCTAGGACTTCTGGAACATCTGGACCTATGGATGCTTTGAGCATCAAAAAACTTCTGGAAGTGGGCTAACCTAAGCGTGAACTTCTGGCCTTTGATTGTTTATTCATATTTTTTTAGAGATGTTATAAGGATGTATTTTGGGTTTCGATACAAAATCATGTACTAAATTTGGTTCAATAATGAAAAGACTTGTTTGCTACCTTGGCACAAGGAAACAAGACATATGCAAAAAAACTTATGAAAGAACAAGTAACATCTAAATAAATGTCATAGATCATGATTTTATAAAAAATAGAAAAGAAAGGATCATCTCGTTTGAAGCTCTTGCATGCTAGGGAGATAGATTGGTTAAAAATTTTAATTATAGATTAAAAAGACAAGAAGAACTATTCATGTGTTCTTTAATTTTTAGGTTGATGGGGTCAAGGGCCATTCTAGGTTGTCTATCTGGTGATCCAATGGTTGAGATGGTTTTCTCCTTCCTCTGATCTCTAGCCGTTTCTCATACGCGAGGCCATGGCGGCCGGACTATGCCGCCACATGGTCGGCTCTTGATGTCCATGTATGAGCCACGAGAAGGTGCGCCACATAGTTCTGCAGGACTGTGGCACAATGGGGAGTCGACCTAGGGAGATCTCGTCAACGAAGACACAGTGGCGGCAATGGCTCATGGAGCCTTGCAGCGGCAGGTGTACTTCGTTGCAGAACAAGTCGGTGTGTAGTGAAAAGGGCAGGGACAGAGCTTTATGTAGACCAAAGCGTGCCATGGCCCCCTTAAGCTAGATAGTTCATTAAAGAAACACTTTTCTTGTGGCCATACCATGAGGCACGTTTCATTAAGATGAAGTAGAGTTTGAAAAGGTACAATGACTCGCAAGTAATCCTAGGATTACCATGGCAGTCCAAAGACACATTGAGTAGCAAGAGAAAAAACAAGAAAAAGAAAAGGTATAAGAACCCTCAGCCACAACACCGCAACAAACTGAATTAAAGAAACACTTAATTTCATCTTAATCCACTCCAACACATACGGATTTTGATGGATACATATGCATCCGAACAAAGCCTTATAGGAGTTGATGACTTGCTAATCTAGCCTACTCTATTAGTGTCTCAAGTTTGATTTTGCCTTGCTCTCTGTTTTAGTTTAAGCTGCCACTGGAAAGGGGTGATGCTCACACGAGGCTGGAGGTATAGCACGGTTGATGACGTCAGCTCGAGGCCCCCTCAGCGTGCACGCTCGAATTGAACGATTCCTGCTCGATTTCGAAGGTTAAGAATTTCAGCATTGACCGGTTGCTCAACCATCATGTTACATTCCCATTACCGTCCTTTATCCATTCACCTCGCGTTGCCGTTCCTTTTTTTTAAACCAAACGGCAGCTTAGTGGCCATGGGTTAGGCTGTTGCTGCTCTTGTATTCATGGTGCAGGTTCCCAACCTTAGGCCAACGGTGTGTGTGGGCCAAAATCTTCTTTCCTAGACAAGCGGTGGTGTGTGGGCCAAACTCTGAAGAAAGGGATTCATGAAGCGGGCTGTGGGGGGGCCAAAATGAGAAGGCGAAAAAGGAAAATCAAAGAAGAGGACCATGTGGGGTGTTACCGGGCTGAAATAAAGATGTTTGTGAATTGAACCTGAGCCAAATTAGTGAATAGGATAAGATTTAACTTTTTATAGGATATATGATTCAAACTAGATGCTAATGAAATTAAATTTAAATTTGGTTCGTGTTCTGATATCATCATTGGTTCATAAATACTTTACTAAAAAAAATCAAAATATACATAAATAGTTTGATAAATTTTTTAAAATGCTTTTAAACTAATAGGGCAAATGGATTCAAGATTATGCCTAGATTTTTAATCATTAATGACCTACGAAATTCAAAAGATACTTCAAATGTATACAGTGATGTTTTTTAATGTGTGGGACCACTCTTACCCAGTAGTCTATGTTTGCTGCCATGGATGACATAAGCATTCCTTTGTTGAAAAAATAAGTAAACAGTTATGACACAAGCATTGTCATAAAAACCATCATAAATAAAATAGTGAAGTATGTTGTGGTGATTTTGGGGTTGCCCTCTGACGGACCAGGGTCCTAGGAGCTCTCCATAGGGGTTACTACTCGGATGCGCTCTGGGCTGGCCCACGATCTGTTGAAGGACATAAGACAAGGTTGCGTGGACTTCAAGCTATTCAAGATCGACTTAGTCGGCTTACTAAGAAAGCTAGATTCTGTAATAGGACTAGGACTCTTCTATTGTAACCGGCTAAAATTAGATACGTGCCCTTACCCTCTCCCCTGTATAAAGAGAGGTACCATGCACCCCCTTGTGCACACAATCATACCAATCAATCCAACGCAAAAGATTACATGTCGACTGGACGTAAAGGCTATTACTCGATCACGAGGGCCCGAACCAGTATAAATCGTTTGTCCCTTTGCGTTCACCGTCGGGTTCCTTGTACGTCGAAGCCCACCAACCATCGTCCTGGGTAACCCCGTGACGAGTTGCCGGTCATCAAACATCGACACCCTCAAGACATCAAAGCAATCTTGTCATAAATGTATGTCATCTCTTGAAAAAATATCATAAACGAAAACAGAGTTGATTTACATATTATACTATAGCCCATATATTAACATTTTGCAATGTTTACATAAATAATTGAATTGAAAAGGTCTAAAAAATGATTAAATGACCACATGTTCTACGTTTCATGTACTATATGCATCACATATCATGTGTGCATTGTCTTTAGCGTCCATATAAAATTTGAGCTTTCTTTTGCATGCTTTTAAATTTGATTTCCGATTAAAAATATAATTTTAAGCATGCAATTTGTTAAGAAACTTTGATTTCACTTGACCACATATGTTGGAACATTATGTGACAAAATACTAATTAATTTCCGGACCAATAATT
Source organism: Miscanthus floridulus (assembly GCF_019320115.1). NCBI lineage: Eukaryota > Viridiplantae > Streptophyta > Magnoliopsida > Poales > Poaceae > Miscanthus > Miscanthus floridulus. The sequence continues at coordinate 48,823,522 of NC_089582.1, forward strand.
TATATGATTTTTCTCAGTTTTTTAGAAACCATTTTGGGTAAACGACTTAACCGGAAACTCAAGTATACCATTCCAGAAATAATTTTATTTTATACTAGTACTAAGGGGTCGTGCTTGAAAATTATGTTTTGGATTGACAAGAAAAAAACAACTTAACAGAGAACTTAGATATAGCACTAGAAGAAATTTTAGTATCTACCTATAAAAGAATTTGTTTTAAAAATGTATAATCTATAATAGATCGCACTTGATTTTTAGTATCTACGTAAAAAGTTCTGTCTTTTGTTTTAGACTTTTCTTAATCGGCTTGAACCCCATAATAGTCATGCCAACCAACATGACATGACCCAATCACGTCATATGTAGAAACTAGAAAGTATTCACGGCAACATAACAGTCACGAGCCTGTCCGCTTCAACTTATCAGCCGGCTTATCAGTTACAGTCTATAATATTTTTCTCTCACAACAAAACAACTTCAACCAGCTTATCAACTGACTTTAATACCAGCCCCCACGCACGTGACTCATTCATAGCATATAGGGTCCCTGCATATATGTAGAAAAAAAATGTTCGCAGCGACACTAGCATAAAGCGTCGCCATGGCTCTCGGTCTCGGTGTGATGAAAAGAATTAAATATTTTTTCCTAGGGATAAATAAAATAATGCCCCGTTTAGATGTAGATATTGGAGCCTGGAATTGGGAATTGGAATCATGTTTCCCAAATTCTGGTGTTTGGATGTCCATGGCATTGAGATTTAGAATTGCAACCCCAATGCCTTGGTATTGGACCAGAACTAGAGTGACCTCGCCTAATACAGAGGGGTAAGGCTCTATATTGGGTGGAATTGGGCCGAGCGGTTCCCTACCCGAGTCCCCGACGCAGCCCCGACGCTTCCCTCTCGCGGCTCTGACATTTCCCTCTCGTGCCCTCGCTGGTCAACCTCGCCGGCCCAACGTTCCCTCGCCGGGCGCCCTCGCTGCCCCGACCCCTCCCCCGCCGGCTCACCGGCCCAACGCCTCCCCCGTCGACTGCACTCGCCGCCCCGACCGCTCCCCCACCGGTCAAGCTCGTCGCTCTCTCCTTCGCCATGTTCAGTGAGGTGTGGGATCATCTCCTTCTTCCCAAGCTCAACAATGGATCTAGGAGGCCGAGTGGTTCTTCCTCGAGTCCGACCACGTCGCATATGAGGGACTCTGTCGAGGACGAGCGCTTCTACCTCGAGGACACCACTGAGGTGCCTGGATCCCCACCACCGACGGTTTGCAGCCGGAGATCTAGGATCCCCTTCTTCCTCAAGTCCCTTCTTCCTCTCTGTCACCAGCGAGCCAGGTCTTGCATCTCTGGGGCAGCGCGCCACGTCTGAGGACATCGTCGGTGGGGAAGAAGGCGAGTCGATTCAATTCAACGAGATATGTACATCCAAACATTTATTTGGTATTTGCCATGTCCTTGAATCCAAATAGCAATTTCATCTACATCCAAACATCTTATTTGGTATTGTAGCTCATTTCCAAAACTAGGCTGATTTGGTATTGGTACACAATTCAATGTCAGCCATCCAATATCTACATCCAAACGGACCCTAAACCAAATTCCCCACAAATGCGAACGTGCGGAGATGAGTCACACAGGATGAACTGCACTGGCTCCTCCGCGTTACAGCATTCTCAGGGATTCGACATGATTCGCTTGCATTCACAATCATGACAAATTGAATCAAAACTATATGCTAAAGGAAAAACTTATAACTTTTATCATTTATAAGCTGACCGAATCTCCCAAACAACAGACTACAGCAGCAAAGTGAACCACCAGGATGCCAAAAGAAGCAATGGCATGGGATTTACAAATGGTGCACAATTGGCTTCTCAGATCTCTTTCCTCAGTTTCGCACACCTGCCTTGGTGGCTTCATACACAATTTTATTCATGATAGCAAATTGAATTATAAGGAATTTGATGGTTGTGATGTTGATGAGTGTCTCTACTAGAAACGCCATGTGCAACGACACAACACAAGGAGATGAGAGTCCAAATGGAGAGAATGAGGATATGATGAATACATCTGCAATAGAATAGCTAATACTTTGGTTAGTGTGAGAAGGAGATAGCTATGTTGGCAGAAGACGTCGTTATATTATCCATATATGTTTTTGTAATAATCTAGCTTTCTATTTATATGAACCGTATGCAATGCATTAAAAAAGTTTTCCTTTCTAAAATGGTCATTTACATGTGAATCGATGAGCAATTAATGTTTTGTGATCAATTAGCATATCAAGAATATTTCAGTCCTTTAGAGGCATTACAGACAATTCTTATTAAACCTACATTCACAACAACTTTTTGTACCTCAGCTCACAACTGCTTTTCCACTGCTTAAAACTAAACTAAACAGAACCTTAGACTTCTTTGACTAGCTCCGCTTTGCTTCATAGAACCAAAGTGTTGCTCATCACTTTTTTAGATAACAGAACAAAGTTCTAGCCTCTACCATTCGAGGATGGTACACAGCTGAGAGTCAAACAAACCGTAGCCATGAGGCTCAACTCTTACAACCAAGAAAGGGAATAAAAGTGACAAAACAAGAACTGGCACACAGATGTTCAGTCCACCGGGTAGAACAACTAAGCACTTGGGAAAGAATTAAAACTATACGGTTCAATTCGATTATGATGTTCCATCTAAACTTTTCGAAGACCGCCATAATTGTTGTCTCCCATTTTCTACGTCCATGCATGAAAGACGGTCCGTCCTCCTTATGCAGTAGGGACGTCGGATCTAGTACACCGTCCTAAAAATTATCTACAAATATGTATTAGACTTAGTCTTGTTAATATCCATATCATTTCTATTCAACCATATATGTTCATGATCACTTAGCTCTCTGAGCTGTGCTCGGCCAGGTGGAAGCCTGAAGTATTCCTCCCTGTATGCTTGCTTTTCGTTCAAAAGCACTTGGAACCACTGTGCACTAGACGCCCGTGTAGTTGACCTCAACGACATCTTCTAGGGTGTATTAGTAATAACTAGTCTATGACGCGCGTCCTCACACGCGCCGGCAAATCACCTGGTTAAGACGCAGACAAAAAATATGCTTAATCTTTGGATGGAAACAATATTAGGAGTTTAATGTAGACTGGTGAAAGGGCGCGTGCCATCGCACGCACGTGCGGTTACAAATGCAGAGACTGAATTGGTTTGAGATATATCATGAAGTACTTATGGATATTCATAATCTGAGTGAATGGAAAAAATGAAGATACATATAGGAACCTAAGCCATTGGTTTGAGATATACCATGAAGTACTTATGGATATTCATAATCTGAGTGAATGGAAAAAATGATGATACTGTCGGCACGAAATTTCATCCCGTGCCGAGGGCACACGAGCAAGCCAGAAGGGTCCGCTCGATAGAGCTGGAGATCCACCTATCTTCAGCGCAGGGATGGTCAATCCTACGCACTTCTCCTGAGACGTGCAAGTCAATATGACCCTGCAATTGACAAGGAGAGAAAGCTAATCAGTAATTTAGGGCGGAACGTGCCGATGTTGCTAGACAGTCCCGAATGTATGACTCTGAGAGCCGATATGAAAGGAAATCGACTAAATAGTCGATTCCAGCATATTCATAAGAATATATGAGTTAAAACTCATGGAGTTGTGTAAGAAGAATCAGTTAACGTTCAGGATGAATATGATTAGTAATCGAATCCCTTTTGTATAAATGAAACAGCTCATCGTCATTTAACCATTTAATAAAAATAAATCTAATGAACATATTAGATCTCATCTATCGCTATGACCAGTGGGGCATGAGGCGGAATCATGCAGGCCGTAGAAACAACAATAGATTCGACGACCCTAACCAATTAGTAATATCAGTGGAGCATGAGGCAGAGTCATGCAGGCCGTAATACAATAATAAGATCATGGGGCTAACACATCTTTTAACTTATCTTTACTTCAACGGTCTCGTGGCGTAAACTGTTCGTGAAAGCACTCGATATTGACTAAAACAGCCGATTTAGACATAGCACACAGTTAAGGTCATGCCCTATCAGGAACAGATCTACCAAATGACGATCCCCACTCCATGGTGCTAACAGTGGGGTGTGAGGTAGAATCACACAGGTTGTGATAACGGGCCATTGAACGGTTTTCACCAGCCAATCGATCTACTCAAGATCAGACATGCCTTAACCGCACGCTATGCACGATCAAGATTGACATAAAACAGCCGATAAAACATAACTCATCGTTTAGTGTATAGATTAGATCAAATTTAGATTAACGAACGATGGGTTAAAAAAGGATATAAGGCCGATCTAGATCAATCCCTATCAGGCGAAGTGATATTGCTGTAATTAAATAAATAATGAAAGCAATAAACAATATTGGTAACTTAATGAATCTATCCGAAGGAACGCCACCCTTAGACGGAGCCGATAACTTGACCTTAATCTAGTTCGAGCAGTGGAGGTCGACCGGATCGATGCAGCTGTACTTGAACTAGACAAGAGTCGATAACTAGCTTATACCAGAGTCACAGTGGAGGTCGACCAGATCGATGCAGCCATACGAACAGAAGTATAAGCCATGATGATACTTATAGACAAGCAGTGGAGGTCGACCGGATTGATGCAGCCGTACTTGCTGAAGAACTCTCTGAGATCTACTCTACTCCTACTCCTAAGGGGTGGCCAAAGCCAAAAAAAAGTAACTTGTATTTGATTGATTATGTGTGTTGTTACAATAGCTAGGGGTTTATATTTATACCCTGGGCTGATAAGAGTCCTAAACGAACACGAATAAATAACAAGAAGAAATATAGATACATGGACTCTAACTTTTCTTATGTAGAGTCCTTGCTGATGAAGCTTCCTTGTTTGATATGTGTCCTTGTTTCTTTCATCCTGATATGCACCTAGACGTCATGTCTCTCTTAAATATATTAAATAATATTTCCTATCCAGCTCGTAAATATCCCTTAATTAGGAGATTTTCTTACTTTTGACATCATCGACCGATCTCTTCCTTTCCAGGATAAGCTTACCAAATTTTGGTGTAAACATGACCCCCCTAGTTCGAAGTATGAGTTTTCATGCTTTGAACTATTTTGATCCGATAGTCTTCTTTTCCCTAGCCGATGACATTTGATCGTAATCACTGAAAGCTGCATCGACTCCATCTACATTTTGATCTTGATAACTTCAAAATTGATCTTTCTTTGCATCTCCGTTCATCTGCTTTAGCCGATTAGGAGCTGGCCCCCCGAGTTCGATCATAGCAATACAAGTTATCCGGCAATACAAAAATATGTTGCATAAAAGTTTAGGCATTCTAGCCGATAGTCTTCTTCCAAGGAGCTGAGGAATTTACTAGCAGCGATATTACCTTATTCCAAGCCTCACCTACACATATGAACTTTGAAGTGTCTACCATACCATCCTGGGTGGTTGAGGAATGGAACAGATTAGAATCCAGTTATCCTCGCTTTCCCTGCTCAGAAAACTTGGGTTTTTGAAAGATTTTCAAACTAAAACATAGCTTTGCTCCTCAAATGATTCTCTCAGATCGCTCAATGTGTATAGTTCCTCGTCAAAGCATTGTTTTGTCTCTTCTTCTCCTACTTCTAAAAAGCTTGTGGAGTTTTAGGTAGAGATAAAATATGTAGCGTACTTACCTTGCATATATTGTAAGGTCAAATCCTAGATCCAAGGAGAGAAATGTCATACTCTTAGATCAAGATGTGCATGTGCGTGAAATATTTGGTGGCTAACCTAATTCTACTATGCTCTTTGAAATATATTTCTCTCTTATGGAATATTTTTGCGAGAACATGGGCTATATTTTCTCATCTTTTTATTTTCCCTTTTATTTATTTATTTATTTATTTTGGACTTCTTTTGTATCCATCTTTTATATATTTTTGCATAACCCATGTCTCTTTTCATAACAAACTTTTGAGAGAAATTTTATCAAAAACTTGGAGCATTTATTCTAATAAAAACTAACATATTTTTGTCTTCTCTCAGTGTAGGAGCAGAACATTTTGAGGTGGATGAAAAACAAGTTTTTGCGTACTTCTAGTATAGAAGCATCACATATATGTGGCGTGTACGTGATCTTGATCTTGGGAACATGATAAATCTCTTAACAAGGGTCAACAAGACTCGACAAAACCCAACACAGAGCAAGCAGCTTATGTGGAAGGTTTTTAATGAGACTAATATATGGCTCTGGTAGGAAACTCAACATCATTGAGGAGACATGCTATTGATTTTGAATTTTTTGTAAGAAAATCTCCCAAGTACTTTGCAAAAAGAAGCAAGGTTTCTTTCATCATACCATATCTCATTCATCAACTACTTAGATAGCATGCTTTCCCTATGATAGATTGTTCACAAGTGACAGGAAAAGCATGAAATAAAGAATATGCATACCTCCGCTTTGAACCGATGAATACCTTTGCTCGAACTTTCTCCTAGTATGTATATGTCAGCTAGACTTCGTCGGCCTTATGATCTCTGCGTTCTCAATCAAACATATGATATGGCATGACCGCACGTACTTCGAAGATCTGACTCATCCTTTTTGTGCCCACATGCATCCTGTATATATATGCATGGAAATCTGACTCGCACTACATAAAGGGCTCTACCGGCTTGATGTCTTGATCTTCCAATTCTGAGCCGATTGTGAGCAATCTTTTATTTACTGCTTCTGACTTTTAATAAGGCGATTGTCAGTTTCAGAAGTCCCACAATTAGATCAAGTTGAGAACACAGAAAGAGCATTGCGAAAAAAATTCGCTTGCCGAAGCCACAAACTACAACAAAGGTCAGGGCTAGCCAATAGGCTTCCTACATTGTTCGCTGAGCGTGCTGTAGGTACATCATGGTAGTGTAGACGCATTTGCTGTTGTCGGACATGTCCTCACCAAGCACGAGCTTAGAGACCCTATCTTCCGCCAGCTCCTATCTTGTCACCAATAGAGCGGCGGTCGGTCATGTTGGCGTGGGGCATCATGCTGAGCCATCTAAAGGGCGCGACGATAAATACCGAGGATCGACCAAGGAGCTTGGCCACTGTGGCAGTCGGCTCGAATAGTCTACTGATGTCGATGCTACGGCACTACTCCGAGAAGGACGTGGATGCGTCGGACACAGCGCATCTGAGGTCACTCGCCATATCAACGAGACTCCGTGTGGACAACAATGAGCAGCATTTGTCGTGTTATGGCCTAGACTCTTCCACGTCCTTTGCTCATCCATCGGTTATGCCTCCACAAGAGAATATAGTCGATGTGGAGGAGGAGGTCCACAACCTTGTTTGCCAGCATCACTTCCTTGTCATCGTCGTCAGCTGCGAGTTCCTTGCTCTTGTTCCATGGTACCTTGTTGCTGCTGCCACTAACCTTGTGTCACCACTCATACACAACAGTCTCTACCTAGTTGACCATTGCCAGGAAGTCATGCTCCGATGAGATGTCAAGCGTGTCAAGCAAGAATTCCAGTGAGAACTTGTCGGTGCCTAGCATGACGTGATACATCGGGTCCTCATACTTGTTTATCCACTCTTGGGGAACAAATGGTTCATAGACTCGGGAGCAGCCGATTCTACTTCATTGGAAGATGGCGTCTAGGACACAGGGCATCGGCAGTCATCACTAGTCCTCGCCCTGGTGATTCGACCTCCTGAATGACAATGGTGTCCTTGGCGACGACGATGAAGTAATAAAGCCAGATGACCTAGTCCTGATATCCTTATTGATAGCTAATCTCCACCGCCTTCTACATGTCAATAATAATTTTTAGCCGATGGCCTCCTATCAGTTGTCAAGTTTCCGTATATCTGATACAACCTCCCATGATGATTTTTCCTTCTTATCAAAAAATATACTTGGTCGAACAACCGATGATAATAACATATGGAGGTGAACTCAATGTGACCTCGACAATCGAACTAGCGACGGTCACCGCCTATGTTGATCCTCATTGGATCTATGTGATTCTTCTTGAAAGTCAACTGTTGTACTAGAAACTGATATCTCACTAGTCTTACACCCTTGTCGATCGGCTATAGATTCTTTCAGTTTGAAGGGTAAGGTCTTGAACCAATAGCCGATTCTATCTCAAGAGAGGTGATTGGTCTTTGTTAGCTTGGAGAGTAAATGCGTCATCGACAAGACCTTCCTCATATGGCAACTTAAAGAAACAACAATTCCTTGCTTCCTGGTCTGCTTTTCAATAAAGGTTGCTGATAGTAAAACGCCTTCATGCGTATGTAAAATAGCCGATCTTCATATATTAGAATTTATTAATTTGATCTTCTCTTACTTGCATTGGTTGGCATAACAATGATATACTCTGATTCATCAAAATCCAAATAAACTTCTTGATCTACCGGAGCTCTGAACTCTGATGTCAATAGAAAAGTCATTTGAATATTAGCCGATGGTTGCTTTTCTATCGGTTGTTTGCTTAGCACGCCATACTTGAGGTTTACTGGATGACTGAGCCTATTCTAACTCTCTATTCCTTAGGCGTTGCACCCTTCTCTTTTGCCCTCTTGTCAAATCTCCTGGACACCATTGGCCTTCCTGCCAAACATATTTTCTCTCATTTCTTTCTTCTTTATAATCAGCCCAGTTTTGATCAACTTTTCTTTTTCTAAGCCGATTATGAACACTTCTATTTTTTAAGCGCCGATCCATGTTATTATGATGATATGCATCTTGAGCATGGATAGATCGACGGTTGGCTTGAGATTGCCTAAACTCCTAATACTGATGGCTGCACTCCGGACAGCTTTTCCTGGTAGGCAACTTCAAGCCTTCGTTCCAGCAATGTCTGAAGAAAGGACAATTCCAATGCAATTCAGCTTGCTTTTTTTCATACCTCTCTTTTTCCTGTTGACGCTGGTGTTCTTGCTTTTCTAACCAACAATGATAATCCTTTTCCTTTTGTCGCTGTCATTTATTCAACAGAATTCGAGATGTAACTCATGGCTTTGTTGCCCCTTCTTTTGACGTTTCTCCCTGCTCATATCGTCACTTTTGCTTGTCGTAGCGTCTTTTAATTTCTCTATATTCGTCAGCCGATATTTGCATTTTGAGATCGATTGTTCTAGCTTCTCTCGATTTGGTTGATATCAGGACCTTAGTCTTTCCTTTGAGCAGCCTAGAATCGATCATATTTTGATCTCCTGGTGAGGATTATCATCAACTTTCATTTTTCGATGCGTATCAAATTTGAGTCTTCCTTGCTCAATTGCCCTCTGTATATGCTGCCGAAAAATTCTGCATTCATTAGTAGAATGAGAAGTAGCGTTATGGAACTTGCAGAACTTCTTATTCTTCGACTGATCAGGGGGCAACATAACATGATTATCGGGCAGCTTGATCTGTCCCTTCTCAAGCAAGAAATCAAAGCTTGCCTGATTTTGTAACGTCAAAGTCATAGCTCTCCTCAACTCCTTTTTCCTAAGGATTTGGCACCATTACTGTATTTTTTCCCCAATTCCATCCAGCCACAACAACCTCTTCCTCTTCATCTTCATAGCCGTCATCGACTGAGTATGGATTATAAGCTTCAGCCACTGTGGTACTCTTTTGGAATCAAGTATCTCTGCGCATACTCTGGAATTGGCTATTGAGTGCTGCCACTCGTTGAGCCAATTGACCCAAGTTGTCAAATTCTTGTTCCAGTAGTTTTTCTTTCCACATTGGCAGCATTCCTTCAACGGCTAAAGCAGCTATCTGATCATTAGCTAAGTTTAATAAGAAACTAAGTTCCTAGTCTCTCGGAACCTCTGAAGAAACTTAGTGCCCAATTCATTAGTCTTCTGCCTTATAGTTGTCAGATCAGTAATCTTCTTTTCTCTAGTCGTAGTAAAATATGTATGAAATTTCTTCTCGAGGTTAGCCTAGTTGGCAATGGAGTTGACTGGCAGTGATGAAAACCATGTGAAGGCTGGCCCTGACAGTGACAGAGAGAAGAAATGAACTCGATGGGCCTCTTCAACGGATGCTTCGCCCAACTGTGTAAGATACCGACTGACATGTTCTATTGTGTTTGTGCTATCTTGGCCAGTGAACTTAGCAAACTCTGAAGCCTATAATTTGTAGGAAGAGCGACTAAATCATACCATTCTAGATAAGGACATTTGTACGAATTGGTCAGCCCTTTTGGCTTTAGACCGAACTGATTCTTCATCATCTCGGTCACCTTTAGCAACACCTCATCAGCATGTAAATTTGGATTTCACTGTACTTGTTGACCCATCTGTGGATTGAAATCCCATGTGCCCTGATACCCTGGATTCGGAATCATGTGAAGGGTGTTATAATCTGTGTCATAATGATACCCCTATGGAATCTCTATCTGTTGGGTCCTCTTCTGGTTTGTTGCTTGAAGTCTCTAATTGTAGACATGAGGATCTATATCTCTACGGATCCTTTGAATTGATGGTGCTATTTTTGGAGCTGACGACGGTATGTGGCCTGATGTGCCAAAATTAATCACCTGGTTCCGACCTTGCTCCGCCGGCTGTTGCACATGTTGCACTGACGATCTAGGATTATACTATGTCTGATTCGTAGTAGTATCTTGAGCATGTTCAGATGAACTCTAAACTGTCTGGACATCATTATTACCAGCGGGTGCTGCTTCTTGATGACTGGTACCGACTTGATTAGTCCCTTGGATCGACGGATGTGGAATGTTGTAATAAGTCGGCCCAACTTGACCAACTGAAAACCCATGAATCGCCTCTTTCATGGCGTTGTGAAATGTGTCCAAGAAAGCTTCATTATAGTTTGATATGGCATCACGAACAGATTTGTTTACAATTTTCATAAAGAAACGCCTGTCTTTAGCTTCAACTATATCTGTCTGCCTATGTAACAGAACTCTTGGTAGTGGATATTTCTAAACAATTATATTATCACGTGTTTTGGTGTAGGACAACAAACACTTGTTCTAAAATTCTTCTATAGCTTTGTCGATGACATCTTTATCTCCATCAGGTAGGTCTTCATAATGTACAATAAGGATGTCGTTGTTATTGTGAACCGCCATGACGATTGTGGGGTCCCACTGAGCGTGCCAAGAACGTGTGTCGGCATGAAATTTCATCCTGTGCCGAGGGCACACGAGCAAGCCGGAAGGGTCCGCTCGATAGAGCTGGAGATCCGCCTAGCTTCAGGGCAGGGATGGTCGATCCTGCGCACTCCTCCTGAGACATGCCAGTCAATTTGACCCTGCAATTGACAAGGAGAGAAAACTAATCAGTAATTTAGGGCAGAACATGCCGGTGTTACCAGACAGTCCTGAAGGTGCGGCTCTGAGAGCCGATATGAAAGGAAATAGTCGATTTCGGCACATTCATAAGAATACATCAGTTAAAGCTCATGGAGTTGTGTAAGAAAAATCGGTTGTTGTTCTGGATGAATATCATTATTTAGACAAATAATGATCAATGGCAAAAGAATGTCAACAATGATTAGTTTATGCTAAGAAAATGACTGCAAGTAACCGAATCCCTTTTGTATAAATGAAACAGCTCATCGTCATTTAACCATTTAATAAAAACAAATCTAATGAACATATTAGATCTCATCTATCACTATGACCACCAGTGGGGCATGAGGCAGAATCATGCAGGCCGTAGAAACAACAATAGATTCGATGACCCTAACCTATTACTAATTTTAGGGGGACATGAGGCAGAATTATGTAGGCCGTAATACAATAATAAGATCATGTGGCTAACATATCTTTCACCCTATCTTTACTTCAACGGTCTCGTGACATGAACTGTTCATAAAAGCACTCGATATCAGCTAAAATAGTCAATTCAGGGATAACGCACAGTTAAGATCATGCCCTATCAGGAACAGATCTACCAAATGATGATCCCACTCCATGGTGCTAACAGTAGGGTGTGAGGCAGAATCATATAGGCCGTGATAACGGGCCATAGAACGGTTTTCACCAGCCAATAGATCTACTCAATATTAGACATGCCTTAACCGCACGCCATGCACAATCAAGATTGACATAAAACAACCGATAAAACATAACTCATCGTTTAATATACAGATTAGATCAAATTTAGATTAACAAACGATGGGTTAAAAAAAGATATAAGGCCAATCTAGATCAATTCGAATCGGATGAAGTGATATTGCTATAATTAAATAAATAATGGAAGCAATAAGCAATATCGGTAACTTAATGAATCTATCCGAAGGAACACCACCCTTAGATAGAGCCGATAACTTGACCTTAATTTAGTTCGAGCAATGGAGGTCGACCGGATCGATGTAGCCGTACTTGAACTAGACAAGAGTCGATAACTAGCTTATACCAGAGTCGCAGTGGAGGTCGACCGGATCAATACAACCATACGAACAGATGTATAAGCCATAACGGTATTTACAGATAAGCAGTGAAGGTCGACTGGATCGATGCAGCCGTACTTGCTAAAAAACTCGCCGCGATCTACTCTACTCCTACTCCTAATGGGTGGCCGGAGCCGAAAAAAGTAAGAAACTTGTATTTAATTGATTGTGTGTGTTATTACAATAGCCGGAGGTTTATATTTATACCCTGGTCTGATAAGAGTCCTAAACGAACACGACTAGATAACAAAAAGAAATATAGATACATGGACTCTAACTTTCCTTATGCAGAGTCCTTGCTGATGAAGCTTCTTTGTTTGATATGTGTCCTTGTTTCTTTCATCCTGATATGCACCTAGACGTCATGTCTCTCTTAAATAAATTAAATAATATTTCCTGTCTGGCTCGTAAATATCCCTTAATTATGAGACTTTCTTGCTTTTGACATCATCGTCCGATCTCTTTCTTTTTAGGATAAGCTTACCAAATTTTGGTGTAAACAGATACATATAGGAACCTAAGCCTTTCTTTCGCCTAACTTTGGACTGAAGATAACGAAGTACTGAGTGAAACTTGGAAGGAAGCCGAGACTGCCCATTTTGTAAGGTTGTACGAAGCACAACAAAAGTAAACTAAATGCAAGTACCTATGGTCAGATGAGTCCGTTTTCTTCGGAGTTCGCATCTGTGCTTTTTATTTCTTGGACACCTGAAAAAGATGAGATGGACAATTAGAAGTGCTGCATAGCTTAAACCATAACTGTGAAGCCAAATAATCACAAAAACATTTACCACTCTCATTTTGTTCATGACTGCAGACTTTGCATAAGAATCGCCAAGGCAACAGTAGCAAGTAGGCATTGATCAGGATGTACCTTCTGAATCATGTATTGTAGCAATGCAATATGAATCATAGTCCCTAACCAATCAGAATAGATTAAGTACATAGCAAACCAGAAAAATCACTTTAGGTTAGAAGCAGGTGCACATATCCTATGCAGGTGTATAACTATTTATTTTAAGAAATCAGGAAAGAATATCCTATGCAGGTACACATATCCTATGCAAGGGCAGTAACAAAAAATAGAACTTGCTATATTCACCAGCATATATATATATATATATATATATATATATATATATATATATATATATATATATATATATATATATATATATATATATGATTCAAAACCCCACAAATATGCCGGTTCGAACACAAGAGCATTAGCTATAGAGCAGCCACAGTTTTAATTAACTTGTCATACGAAGATAGATGTGTGTACTTAACTTTTTGTCAACAATTAGGAGGCCTGTATCTTTTGGGGAACCATCACAGCAGCAGCTAATACATGGCCATTATAACACAGCAACCAATACGTGGCCTTTTTTTTGAGCAGCTGGAAAAGATATCTTTGAAATAGAAATTTTATGTAGCATATAATAATATTACGTCATCGTCAGTTAAAGGCATAGATAGAAACAATGTACAAAAAATAATATGAAGGCTATTCTTTTTTCATGCTGCTACAGTGAAGCAAGAAGCATTGGCTATCTTGACTGTATTCCTAATCTTAAGACCTAGGAATGCAAACCTGAAAAGCTGACACCAAATTCATATGTTGAATGTTAGATTTCCTGACATAGCACGCTATGGAACCTATGGCCAACAAATATTAGAACAAGAGAGTGGAGCGCGTTTTTTTTTGTTTTGCTGAGATGCAGGTTCAGCTGCGATTCCATGTGGCCCGTGTTTCAATAAAATGTAGTGAAACAAAGCATATCTGGAGACTAAATTAGTGATTTGAGAGGAAGTACCTAAGTTGGAAAAAATGCAGGTGGACAACACTTATTATGTTGTATAGTCTGCAGAGATGTGTAGCACTGAATCCATAATGGGGTTCATACATGCCTGAAGTTAAAAGAGGCAGCAAGATTTTGACATGTGGTGACTGGTTAACTGGAACAATGTAGAGGCACTCATGTGTCTAGCAGAAATCATTGCCATTTCTAGGATAACATGTAAGAAAGGCAGAGGAAGAGGATAACTCACCAAAACGATGAACTGAGCTTGGAAGGTGTTCTCTACGGATTGAGAAAGTGTTGCCCCCTAGATAAGCAAGGGAGCCCAACCTAGAAAATACGGACATATATATCATAATTGGATCGGAAAATATCATGGAGCAATAAATCTCTTCTGATTTCACTATGTTCTTTTTTTAGGACACACGATAGATCAAAGAACTAATAGCTTGTAAATTTGTTCACAATCTTCTTTTCGGACAGCAAATGCACATTGTCTAATATGTGAAATACGTTGCATCACTTTAGACAGGAAACACCTCCACAGAACATAAAATTTACAAATGTCTTGAAAAATAGGGAGGACTGAGAAAGAAGAAGGATGTGAACATATCAATGATCAAGGAACATGATCAATGTTGTGTCTAGCAGAAATCATTATCATTCCCAAGATAACATGTAAGAAAGGCAGATAAATAGGATAACTCACCCAAACGATGAGCTGAACTTGGAAGGTGTTCCCTACAGGATTGAGAAAATACTGCCCCTAGATCAGCAAGAGAGCCCAACCTAGAAAATATAAACATATCATAATTGGATCGGAAAATATCATGGAGATTTAAACAACTAAAAAAATAACAGGAGAATGCAATCTACTAAGGATAATACCTCTGAATCCACAATAAATAGACAGCCTTCAGCAGCATGCTAAAATGCTAAAGGTGGGTACAAGAATTTGACTGACTCAAACTCTTAATCCTCAAAGTTCACGGAAGATCCAATCTGCAAAGTGGAGGAAAATGGCAATTCATCATTCTGCATGGATGTAAACCTTGTGGTCATATAAATAAAATCATAACTCAAGGTAACAGGAAGCTATGGTTGCATAATCTAGAATTATCCCATGGCTGTTGCTAATGATGATCCTATGCTGGTTACTGTCAGAGATAAAAATGTGATCCCCACCTTCATCAACTGATATGCATGGTTCAGCACATTGAACTATAGAATATCGCTTTTCCAGTACATATAAGTTTACTTTCACAAGGAACAGAGCATTCATAGGCACACCTACATAGGCAACCAAACCACAACTTTGTAAATAGGCAGATGCATAATAGCAATCAAGGAATCGTGATGGTATCATTTGTAGTAACATGACCACATGTCACAAACATTTGGGAATTGGGACCTGTACATACAATCTATCAGATTAAATAGGAGCAAACTGAAATGCACTGGCTGACAAGGGAAAACAGCCCAAAGAGGGATTTTTACCTCTGGCGGTTCACGAAGCAGCGATAGCCTGCATGAAAATTCCGCTCTTTAGTTAAGAGCTTGCATTAGCACCTCAAAAGAATATGATAAATGCAGTTGACAAAGATAAAATTCAGAATTTGCTACTAACAAACAAAAGATAGCAAAGGGATTTTTACCTTTGGCGGTTCAGGAAGCAGCGATAGTCTGCATGAAAATTCCGCTCTGTAGTTAAGAGCTTGCATTAGCACCTAGAATATGATAAACGCAGTTCCCAAAGATAAAATTCAGAAGTTGTTATTAACAAACAAAAGATATCAAAGGCTAACTATTTTTATTAAGCAAAGATGTCCCAATCCATCACCTTTTATTGCACTGACCGTAATGTAAAGATCGCTCAATCCATCATCTATGATTGCTGTGCAAATTAATGTAGCAGAAACGAATGGCTTTTAGGCCTCCATAAAGCAACTCTAAATTAAATAATGTCCATGCTCAACAAAGATGCCTGAACAATCTGATAGGAATAACATAGCAGATGAATATTTAGCATATTGTTTTAGGGAAGATGGGAAGCTAAAACACAGCCTAGAAGCTGCTGAAATACAACTGGAAAATGTTATCATTTGTTTTTAATGTTTCCATTACGGAAAAAAGGAATTACTTCAGTTGTTTTCTCCCATAATCGAGGCTTCTCATGCAAACCATACGCTACAGTTATAGAGGTATTACTTGATCTTCTTTTTTCCTGGACGCAGCACTGGACGTTAAGTGCACAATTACATAATGAAAATATAAAACATTACTAATTCAAATTGATCTGTTTATGAAGGTCAAGAAGAGAAGACGCAAGTAGGTGCACCAAACTGATGTGCTGGGAACCCATGCTAGGCTAAATCTAACACACACCAATCTGCCATGGACATAGAAACCTTAGAGTAGAAATCGAAACTAAAATCGGAGAAGTTCGCTAGGGTTTCACGGATCACAGTAGCAGAAGAGGACCAGCGGAAAGAGACAGCGCCGGGAGTGCATGCCGTCGGCGGCCACCGGTGGGGGTCGCGGGCGGCCCGCCCGTGCGGCGCGAGGGGGCATGGAGGAGGAGAAGGACTGCCGCCCTACCCGCGCCCACGTCAGGAGAGATGGGGAGAGAGAGGGAGGGGAAGAGTAGAGGATGTTGGGACTCACCAGTGCGGGGAACGGAGGGGGAGGGGGCCGCCGGTGCGCCGTCGCCGTGGTCATCGTCGCGTCGGGAGAGATCGAGAGCAAGAGATGACGGGGAGAGAAGCGGGCTTTTTTTTTTTGCTGGAGGAGAAGCGGAAGTTGAGCAATATATTTGCCTGGCTGGATTCCAATGACGAAGCGGAAGTTGAGCAATATATTTGCTTGGCTGGATTCCAACGAGAAGTCGAAAAAGTAGAGTAGAAGCCTGAGAAGCAGGAGAAGCTGCCACCGCTGGAATCTAGGCCCTCAAACGGCAAGATCGGACGGTTGCAGGAATTTGGGGTGGTGTGGACACGGCTTCCTTCGGCCAAAGCAAACGGGCAGGTTTAGTAGTTTAAAATTGGAAATCAATACGAGATCTGATTCGAAACTGAAAAGTGTAGACTATAGTAATATATATTATTATTTTACTTAACACTAGATAGATAAACAAATATTAAGTTGCAAGGCAATATATCTTGCTGATGTGGACTTTTTTTTTAGAAAGGATGATAAAAATTTTACCATGATTTTTATTAGACGAAGAAAGAAAAAGGCAAGTGCCGCCCTTGCTGATGTGGATTCGGGAGTGATAGTTGAATTTTGGGACGATGTACCTCACCAAGGGCTGTTTGGTTTAAGGAACGGGTGGTCCATTACTTTCTTACTCTTCTTCTTTTTGTTTAGTTTGTAATAATTAATAAATCTTGGTTAATTAATCAACACCTCGTCTCTCACAAAGCTAATAATTAGTTCAAATATGAGGAATATCAAAGTTCATCGATGAACTTGTCATGTTTCTAGAATGGGGTGGTTTGTGAAACATAGAACCTAGATAGAATAGAGTTTGCACACATTAAAGAACTAATCAGTTGGTTTCAACCTGATTAAAGTATTAACACACGCAGATCACGCTATACAATATTTTGCATAATAATTCTAAATATAGTACATGCATCGTCAACGAGCTCCTTTCTTTTTTCTATCAATCAATGTCGTACTGGTATTACAAACAATGCATGCCATATTGCTCTCTTCAATCTGGAGACATCATTATCTCATATCGAGCACTGTCTCTAGCAATCAATGCAAATTAAGATCAGCCATGGGAGAAAGCCAACGAGCTTCGTCGTCTCTCCACATTGTCGTGTTCCCATGGCTGGAGTTCGGCCACATGATCCCCTTCCTCGAGCTCTCCAAGCGGTTGGCGCGGCGCGGCCACAACGTCACTTTCGTCGCCACGCCGAGGAACGCCGCCAGAGGCTGGGCGCCGTCCTGCCGGAGCTATCGGCGTGGGTCCGGGTCGTCACGCTGGATCTGCCGGCGGTCCAGGGACTGCCTGACGGCGCCGAGTCGACGGCCGACGTCCCGCGGGAGAAGGTCGACCTCCTCAAAACGGCCTTCGACGGCCTCGCCGCGCCATTCAAATCCCTGCTTGTCGCGGCTAGGGGCAGCGATGACGGAGAGGCCGGCGACGAGTTTTCGAGGAAGCCATCGCTACTAGAAAATAGATCTTTCACCCCGCCTCTATTTTTGCCTTTCGTCCCGGTATTTTTGTGTTCGGGACTAAAGGGACTATTAGTCCCGGTTGTATCCTCAAACAAGGATACAAAGTTCCTGCCCCAAGTGTGTGGCGACGGCAGACAACAATTAGTCCCGGTTATAGCCTAGAGCCGGGACTAAAGATATCCTTTAGTCCCAGCTGGACCCTCCAACCGGGAATAAATCTTTACTCCCGGCTTGAGGATCCAGCCGGGACTAAAGGGTGACCTTTAGTCCCGGCTCTGGGCTATAACCAGGATAAAATCTTTCTTGATAAAATAATATAGTCGCGCTGGACAAAAAAATGGGGCAGCCAGACATTGAACCCACGACCTCATAGCCAAGGTCCAAACCGCAGCGCACCAGCTAGCCATCTGAACTAAGTCACTTTCTCGACAAGAAAGCACCCAAACATTTATTTAATAAGAGAAAAGACCCTTTAATTGATTATATTCTTTTGTTAACTATACTTTGAATTTTCTGGTCCATGTGCTTTCTAGTGCCCGATTGATCTCATAATTTTTATCAGGGTTTCAAATGCCCAGTGTGAAGCCACCACCAAGTTCGAGATTTTTCTGAATTGGTTTGGTAATTTTTTCACTTTAATTGAATTTCCACGCGACTTCATCGATTAATTATACGTTGAACTGAGTCCACCCCCGAAAAGATCCGGAATGGTGCCAAACTTTGCCAAATGGTCTCTTGTGCCCTAGGAGACAAATATTTGTGGAGGTTTATGCAAAATTATATTGTTTTGAATATGTAATTCGCTGTATTTCGTCTCACGTGCACAAAGAAAAATGTAATAATAAAAATAATTATCAGAAAAACCTAAGATCTTGTGTGGGGCCATATTTTGGGTGTAAATGACTGCCAAAAAATTTTTAAGCCATTTCGACATAGGCGGAGTCGACGTGCTTCACAGGGGTATATAGAACATTTCGTCGAACCCTATCTATACACCTAGGTTCTCTGTGATTCTGAGGTCCATGTGCTTTCTAGTGCCGGATTGGGCTGAAACTTTTTCTCAAGACTTCAAATGCCTTATGTGTAGCCACCACCAAGTTTGAGATTTTTCTGAGGTGGTTTGGTACTTTTTTAACTTTAATTGAATTTCCGCCCGAACTCACCGATTAATTATACAATGATTAATGAAGAACCTAAAGATTTACGTTACAATTACGTGAAAACTAATTTCGTGTCGAAAACCAATAAATTTAATAATTTCAATTAAAGTCTACATTTTTGCATTAACGAAAATAGTGAGTATTAGTTGCATTATGTTCAACATTTATAATAAAAAACACAATAGTTTAGGTCACATATTTTTTTTGTGCAGTAAATGAAAATAAAGTTTATTACTTTTTCTAAAAAAAATTATGCCTGGTATTGAATTTACTGCGCAAATAATAAGACTTAAACATTTAAATACAAAACATATATAAAATAAACTGATCTGCTTAAAAGTTGGCTGTAAATGAAAATGTAGTCCACCTTTTGTCCCGGCTCCTGCCACTAGCCGGGACTAAAGGTGGCTGCATTTGGCGGCCCGCCAAAAAATCCTTTAGTCCCGGGTGGTGGATGGAGCCTGTACTAAAGGTCCCTCTCATATATACCGCCGCCTCTCTTCTCTCTTCCTCTTCATCGATCGTCTTCGTCTTCAGCGCGTCCCCAGAGCTCCGCCGCCGCCGATTCGCCTCCCCGGCCACCCTCGACGCCGCCTTCCTCACCGGAGGGCACCCCGAGGCTCGCACACCTCGCCGGAGTAGCCCCAACGCTGCGCCCCTCACCGAGGAGCCCCCGGCCGCCCACGACGCCGCGCGCGCCATGCCGCCACCGATTTCGCCTTCTCGGCCACCCCCGACGCTGCCTTCCTCATAGGAGGGCACCCCGATGCCCGCCCACCTCGCCGGAGTAGCCCCGACGCCGCGCCCCTCAAGGAGGAGCCCCCGACGCCGCGCGCACGCCACGCCGCCGCCGATTTCGCCTTCCCGGCCACCCCCGACGCCGCCTTCCTCACAGGAGGGCACCCCGACGCCCGCCCACCTCGTCGGAGTAGCCCCGATGCCGCACCCCTCAAGGAGGAGCCCCTGGCTGCCCCCGACGCCGCGCGCGCGCCACGCCGCCACCGATTTCGCTTTCCCGGGCCACCCCGGCCCGACGCCGCACCTTCTTCCTCACCGGAGGGCATCCCGACGCCCACCCACACCTCGCCGGAGTAGCCCCGACGACGCCGCGCCCGGCCAGGAGCCCCCGTGCCTCGATCCAGGCCGCTGTCCACCACCGTCCGTCACCAACACTCCATTCTAAACCGCCGGTATATATATATATTATATTTATTATATTTATGAATTATATTGACGAAATATGTATTAATGTATATATGTATGAAATTATATATGTATGAAATGTGTGTATATATATATATATCAATTAATGTATATATGTATGAAATTAATGTGTGTGTGTATATATATATATATCAATTAATGTATACATGTATAATTTTTCCTTAGGATAAAAATCAATTGTGTTATATTTTGATACCATGTGGCCTATACCCTAAACCCTAAACCACCCTAAACCCTAAACCACCCTAAACCCTCCCCGGCCACCGACGCTGGCCGGCCGCCCCGTGCAGGCACCACCGCCCTGAAATGTGTATGAAATGTCTATGAAACCCTAATTGCATAATTATTGTTTTATAATTGTTTAGGCTCTCTATGGCCGACCTGAGAGACAATGACCTGGAGGTGGAAATGATGGATATTATCAACGCCGGCAGTGAACACTGGATATTGATGGAACTTGATCTGGAGAAAGGTCTTCTAGGCATCTGGGACTCGATGAGAAAAGAGCAAAAAGAGTTCCAAGAGATGATAGATACTATTCAGAGGTAATTGCAGTCTCACTAGCAAAACTATTCCAGTCTCTCTGCATGCAAATTAATGGTCCAAATATTTTTTATGTTATTTGGTAGTTGTTGGGAAAAGGTTGTTGGGAAAAGGTCTGTCAGGAACACCATATGAAATGCAAAGTGCCACTAAAAGTAGTGCTATACAAAGTAAGTACTATATACCTACCTTAGTTCAATTTCCCTATGCTCGGATGATGACGAATCTTTTTCTCGTAAAGTGGGTTCTGCTGCAGCCCTAGGGGACCAATCTCTGTGGATACTATGTTTGCGAGTTCATGAGAGTGTGCTAAAAAAGAACTAGTCTAGAGCAAAAAAGGGTAAGTATACACACACACACACATATATATATATATATATATATATTCTTCATACATATATTTATATATATATATATATATTCGTGATAGATACCATTTATTTATCATTATTCTTGATACATATATATATATATACTAATATACTTTTTCTTTATCTCATATCTCAAATTGAAGACTCGTTGGTTGAAGGAAAAAACCCTGGACACACATCATCTCAAAGCAATCCAAGAGACAATAGGTGGATTTCTGAATGATCGGGTCTTAACTCCCGACGACGAGTTTTACTATGACCCAAATATGTGATGATGAAAGCCAAATTTCATATTGATCCAAAGAACATGTGATGATGAAATGTACAATTAATGCAAACTTTACATGTGACGATGAAATGTAATATTATGTTTTAGTTTACTTTTACTTGTGTTGCTTGCGTGCATTGATCGAGCGAAAACTTTACAGTACGCGCGCGTATACGTATATTA
Organism: Miscanthus floridulus; assembly: GCF_019320115.1. Classification (NCBI taxonomy): domain Eukaryota; kingdom Viridiplantae; phylum Streptophyta; class Magnoliopsida; order Poales; family Poaceae; genus Miscanthus; species Miscanthus floridulus. The sequence continues at coordinate 48,845,675 of NC_089582.1, forward strand.
CTTTGCAGCGAATAATGCGTATTCGAAAACCAAATTAAAACAAAAAGAATCATCAATTGAAATAAGTAGGAAAAGAAAAAAAAAGACCCTTTAGTCCCGGTTGGTAATACCACTACAAGAAACACCCCCCTCTAGACACGTTTTCTTTGTGACGCTGGTTGAAAGCGTATGTACATGGGCACGTAACGACGCTTCTAAGCACGACTTTGGAAACGTGTCAACTGGATACGACATTTGACATGCTTTCACTGTTACAAGACATGTAAAGACACTTCTCGAGACGATTTTGGAAATGTATCAAAATGACACGGTGTTAGACATGCTTTTAATCGTCAATAGCGTCTAGACACGTTATAAAGTGTGTCATAACACCGTCCATATATATCTAAACACACTAATTGACACGATACTAAAAACGCCACAAAACGTTACAGATATAGAGATGCTTCATATCGTTTGTACCATCTAGACACGTCACAAAACGTATCAAACAATTGTTTATAGGCACGTAAAGACACCTTTTGATACGATAATAAAAACATTTCAAGCTAACACGAAATTAGAGGACTCTATTTGACTGTTACATGCTTGTAGATACGTGATAAAGTGTATCAGCTTACCATCAATAACTATCTAAAAATGCTTTTTTTGAACATGTAGTGTTGTGGTAACCTTTCCCTAATTCTCTACACGTGGTCAAGAGGTCAAAACTTCCTTGCCTGTATTTTTTCCATATTATTCATAAAAAATGTTCTCACACTCAACATTCCATAATTTTCTCGCAACAATTCAAGCCAAATAAAATACATGTTTTTCCCCATATTTTTCCAAAATTTTCACACGCTCAACAATTTCATAATTTTCACTCAAAGATTCAAGCAAAAGAAAACACATGCTGTTTTTCAATCATATGACTAACCTCAATTTCTCAATCATACGACCAATCTATAAATTACTATACTCAATTTCTCAATAATTCAAGCATTACATGTGAGTGGCATTGATTTCTCACTTAGACCACCAATTGTAAATGAAACTTCTTAAAAAACATATTACAAAGAAAACACATGCTAGCAGCCTTCAGAAACTAAGATGCTCTTCGATCCATCATGCAGGAACACATCCATCACCTGGGTGAAACCGAGCAACACACACCCTCCTGCATAGACAAGAGTAACCTGAAACAAATATGCCTTGTAATAAGTGCAACCTGAATAATTATTATTATATTTATGTATGTCAAAATTAGTGGCACTCAATTGTCCACATACTCTAAAAAAAGCCTAATAATACCTGAAAGCTAGTTAGTCTAATTTGCTTCATCCGGTGGCAGTTCATCATCACCCATGTCAAAAGTATCTCGTGGCTTAAATCTTACCACAGAATTCCATCCTTCAGCTTTTGGGTATTCAACATAAAAGACTTGCTCCACTTGTGAAGAAAAGACACAGGGATCATGCTCCAGTTTTTCCCTAGTGTGTATTTTCTTTGAAAAATTCACAAGTGGTAATCCAAACTCATCGTTTCGTAAACCAGCACGATGATGGACATCATACCAATCACATTTGAAAAGAACAACCTTGTAGTCAGTGTATGTCAGTTCTATTATATCTGTTAATCTGCCATAATAATTAACCCCATCTTCTGCAATGTTCACTACACCACTATTTTGTGTCGACCTTGAAGCCTCACGACTCAGTGTGTGGAACCTGAAACCATTAATAATATAGCCGCTGTATCTGACACCATGTCTGCTCGGTTTGGCAGCCAAAGCTCGAACTTTTTTAGTGATTCCTAGTCCATCACCTAGGATAACCTGTAGTGAAGAAATTAATTATTAGATCAATTCATTCTATTAGACCCCTCGCCTAATAAGCTATTTCAGTTGTACTACCTTCTGTTCCAACCAGTCAGGGAAGTGTTGGTCTATCAACTTATCGATGGAAGCCAGAGTCAAAGTAGTTGAAGGACACGATTTTCCTTTCTCCTCATCCACAAACTCTCTACAACAATGGATTATTTGTTATACAGTGATGGCTTCAACAAAATAAAATTTTAAAATAGAGTCAAGAGAAATTATAGTACACACTTGTGGAATTCTTCAAGTTCATCGCAGTGTCGCAACACGTATCGATGTGCCTGGATAAGAAGCTAGCTATCAAAATGGCTTACAGTAGCTTTTCCAATTGGTTCTCCAGCACTCTCAAACATGTACATATCTTTCATATTGCCTGAAGGTTTAGGATTTCTAGCTGGTTTGTTAAAACGAGTATCTCCATCAAGAAATCTGGAACAAAATGTCATGCACTCCTCCATGCAATACCCTTCAGCAATCGAACCTTCTGGCTGAGCTCTGTTCTTCACAAGCGCTTTAAGCCGAACAAAAAATCTAAATGAAATCATGAACACTTGTTGTTAGTTGAACAAATTATTGACAATAACCCTGCAAAATGTAATTACATACCTCTCCATGGGGTACATCCACCGGTAGTGAACGGGGCCACCAAGTCTAACTTCTTCTACCAAATGCACCATCAAGTGCACTGTCACAGTAAAAAATGATGGTAGAAAACTTTTCTCCATATTACAGAGTGTTACCACAATACTCTCTTGAAGGGTTTGTAGCTCATCAGTATCTATCACCTTCGAGCATAACTTCTTAAAGAAATTAGATATTCCAATAACTATTTCCATGACATCTTTGCTGGGGTAACAGGATCGGGGTGCCACTGGAAGGATGTCATGTAGTAAAACATGATTGTCGTGACTTCTTAGTCCAGTCAATGTACAATCTTTCATGTTAACACACCTAGAAATGTTTGATGCATAGCCATAAGGTGTTCTTAGGTTTTGGAATACTGAACAGAGAACCTCCTTTTTTCTCTAGACATGGTAAAAGGTGCATCAGGCACAATTTGCTTTCCTTCATTATCTACCACAGGATGAAGATTGTGTCGAATTCCAAGTTCCACTAAATCCAGTCGTTCTTTAAGACCATCCTTTGTTTTGGAAGGAATATCCATTAAAGTTCCAATTAAGTTGTCACATAGATTTTTCTCTAAGTGCATCACATCTAGATTGTGCCTTAGTTTGTTCCTTTCCCAGTATGGTAACTGAAAGAATATTGACCGCTTTTTCAACCAATCTTCTGGCTTCTTCTCCTTCTTGCCATTGTTCCCATCTTTCTATTTCTTTTGTCCTCTTTTACGCTTGGATTTCTGATGGCTTTCATCACCTTGCTTTCCTTTCTTTTTTCCTTTGTTATTTCCCTTTGTATTCTTTGTTGTGAGGTCCTTTTTCCCTAAAACAAAAACTCTACCTTCTAACATTTTTAAAATAGAAGTACCACTCATTATTTCAGGAGTAAGTCCAACCTCTACCATGCCATCAAACTGGTTCTTTTGCCTTTGATATATGTGGTTCTACGGGAGCCACCTACGATGTCCCATATAGCACATCTTTTTACCATTCTTCAGGTGAAATGATTTTGTTGCTGGACCACATGATGGGCATGCATATGTACCACTTGTGCTCCAGCCATATAGGTAAGCTAATGCAGGAAAATCATTTATAGTCCACAACAGTGCAGCTCGCAGAGGAAATTTCTTTTGAGAAGAGGCATCACATGTTTGCACTCCTTTCCATAATTCTAAGAGCTCATCGATCAAGGGCTGTAAGTATATATCAACATCATTCCCCGGAGAATCCGGTCCAGGAATGATCATTGACAACAGTAAGGATGTTTGCTTCATGCAGATCCAAGGTGGCAAGTTGTAAGGAACCAGCATTACAGGCCATGTACTGTGCTTTGAACTCATATTCCCAAAAGGGTTAAATCCATCACTTGCAAGACCAAGGCGTACATTACGAGCATCTGCTGCAAATTTAGGATATCTACGATTAAAATCTTCCCAAGCTTCACCATCCGCTGGATGTCGCATTTTTCCGTCTTTTGTGCGTCCGTCCTCATGCCATCTCATGTCTTCTGAAGTTTTGGTAGTTGAAAATAACCTTTGGAGCCTCGGTATCAATGGAAAATAGCGCAACACTTTCGCTGGTTTCTTTTTCTTCTTAGGTCTAACTGTAGAACCATTCTTCTTAAAATCTTTCCAGCGAGAGCTCTGGCACACATCACAAAAATCTTTCTTAGCTGAACTTCCTCGGAAAAGCATGCAATCTTTGGGGCAAGCATGTATTTTCACATAGTCAAGGCCTAAAGCACGGATGATTCTCTTCACTTGATAATATGTCTTAGGTAGGTCTACATGAGGAGGATATGAATCAGATAGCACACCTAGAAGTCTTGTAAATGATTCTTGTGTCCAGCCATTTAAGCATTTTAAGTGATATAAGTTTACCAAAAATGACAACTTAGAAAATTTACACCCAGGATATAAGCTTGTGTGTGCATCCTTCAAGTATCTTTCATATAGATTCTGTTCACTCTCCTTAGCATTGTCATCTGCAGGATGCACATCCTCAGCTACAGTTTGTTCCATATCTGCAAATCCTGATTCAACATCTACTACACCTTCAGACATACTTGGTAGTGACTCAAACATTTCATTCCTGAAAAAGGCAGCTTGAAGTAGTTCTTGCATGCCATCTTGTACTGCAGGAGCCCTTGAGACACCCGAAGTAGGCAAGTTTGTAGTGTCAGTTGGCACGTCAACAAATGCAAATTGTGGACTTTCATACATCTCTTCATGATGAACCCAGGTCGTATAACCTTGAATAATACCATCACATCTCAAATGTGTCCTGACTTTATCATGGCTATGGTTTAATCTGTTTTTGCATTTTTTGCAAGGACAAAGTATCTCACTATCACGTGGAATGTCCCGGTAAGCGAAAGTCAAAAATTGCTCAACACCATCTTGATATGCAGTATCCTGTCTTGGCTTACTCATCCAACTTCGATCCATGACCCTCTAACAAGGAGTAAGAATGAAATGAAATCAATCAGTTTTTTTCTTTTGCAAGACATGTTTGAGTACGAAAAATAGTACTTGACTGGCAGCAACAAAATTAATTAAGATTATTAGTTTCTATGGTAGATGAACTAACTTCCTTAATTTGAGTACTCAAACTAACCATGATCGAGTCCAACTTGCTCAACCATGACTAAATGAAAACGATGACACAATTTCACATTAACACAAGGCATAAAAATATACAAAGTTTAGACATTTAGTAAAAAGAAAGCATATCTGAGGCAGATTAATATCAGTAGTGAATTAAACCATACAATATGAGTTTTGAGAGTATGCAATTATTCCACTTTAGAAAAAAAGAAAGTCATGTAGAGAGTCTGCAATTGCAAGTTTCCAGAACTCTCTCTGCTGCAGTTACGGGCAATGGAATCCCCTGCTCCTTTCATGGAATCATAGCATAAGGAGGAGTCATCACTACAATTAATCTTATAGTAATCAGGTGGGGGTGCAAGCCAGGACTGCTTTCCCCCTTCTTGTCTTTCTTATTTGATTCATTCAGCTTAGCAATAACCATCAAATAATATTCTGTTGATCTACAGACTTCTGCAATGCAGCACCCAGATTTTGTATTGCATATTTTCTTTAGTAGTCCATATTTTCTCAATGATTTTTTCCCTTGTCGACATAATTCCAGTACAGACCTTTTGCCACTGTTACTTGTATATAATGGAATATTGACTTCTGTACAGCTATATGCAAAAAGTTTCTATAAACACTGTGCAGCATAAGATGGAGTTAAGCTACTGCCATTTTGTGCAATGGAATATTAGCAGGTTTGATTACCCTGTGTTAAGAAGGCTCAGTTTCATGGTTAATTCAATGTGACCGGACGGTATATAATTTGAGCTATTTAGATTGCATCTTCTTTTGCCTTCCAAATTCAATTTGTTTCACAGACACATATTCCCCAAATTCACAAATAATTTTATCACCAGTTTTAATTCGAGCACATGTATCTACTAAGTAAACAGAGTAACAGACACACATATTCACCACTCACCAGATGGCCGCGAGATGCGACGGGCCGATGGCCGAAGGCTACTGGCGGCTTCTGTCGTCCGGCAGGCAGAGGCAGAGGCACAGGTGCGCAGGGTGCAGGGTGCAGGGGAGGGAGCTACCGCAAAGCCGACCCGCCGCCTCTCTGGTGCTCACCACGCTCCTTGTACCAGATCGAGAAGGAAAGAAGCGGCGCCGATCGAGGGGATCGGGGAGTCCGGGGTCGACCGACGGGGCATGGGCTGTGATGCGCGGATATCCCGTATCCGACACGCACGCCACGAATACAGATAGGCCTCGGATAAGCCATGGATACGTATCCAGGCCGTACTCAAAATATTGGATACGTATTCACTTAGATACGTGTATCCGGCACGTATGGGCCATATTAGATACGGCCCGTGAAACATTTGGCCAGCCAGCATGCTTCCGTAGTTCTGCTAAAAGAAGCATGCTTCCATAGTTGAGGACGCTTTTACACGTGGACCTTGAATTGTTTTGAGGGAAAAAAACAATACTCGTGGGCCTTAAAATGATAAGTAGTAGTAGATTCTTGGGCAAATTTCATGACAGTCTTGCGTCTATCTGGGCTACGTGTTTGACCCGCCATTGAATCTGAGCATGAGCTACTGCTCTAGTGGTGGGTCCAAATTTTTTTGCTTGGTCGACGGTCGCTCGGCACTCGGTCGTCAGCTTGGAGTCTCGAACACGTATGGACAGTCGGCGTCGGTGTCCTCAAGCCATCGTCGGACTGAGGTGGGGTACACAGACTCGGACTAGGAGAGAGACATGAGTCGATGCAAGATCTTGCATCGGTTCATCCATTGGGCCCGGGCAGGATGTTCGCCACCGTTCCTGCGCTGCCGCTCGGGGATCTCGTCTGCCGTTCCTGCGCTGCTCAGGAGAGGGAGATTCGTCCTGGGTCGCAAATTCGGTCGCGCCTGCATGCGCCCTCGCCGGCCGCGCCCGCTCCAGTGCAGATGGTCGTGGATGAGTCGACTTCTCGTTTGGGCCGACGTGGTCTTCTCTCTTGGACGAGCTCTTTGTTTATTCTGTGAACCGACTCAACCATTGTGCTTATTGGGCTCGCCTACGAATAATTTTGTTTTTTAATTGGCTAAGGTTTTTTAATTTAAAAGACCATATAAAATTCAAATAATTCTAACCATAGATCGTACGAATTTTATAAGATTAAATCACGACATTATTCCAAATCAGGCGGCAGTGGAGAAGGAGCAAGTGGTGCAGCACGTCATCACCAACCTGTGCATGGGTCTGCAGGCGGATCAGCTTCACGGCATGGTGGTGAGCTCTCCTACTGTACAACTGCCCGAACCAGCGCCGGTCCTAAGAATTTGAGGGTCCTCTGGCGAATTTGTCGCGACGGCCCCTCTCGATAAATGTTTCTTACGTAACATTCTAAAATTCTAACACCTGACCTAAATTACAAGAAAAGCATAACTATATGACTACAAAGTACTAGACAAAAATTGAATAAGGAAAAAAACCTAGGACCCAGATAATTTGGATATGAACTTATTCAGAACCAAGATTCACAAATCACAAAAGGACAGAAGGCAATAACCAAGATCAGATGTCGTCGTCTTCGTCGAGCCCTGCTTTAGCTGCCTGGTCGCCGTCGTCGTCTGGAACGCCGTCGTCTGGCTTCTGGAAGACTAGAACTCGAGCATCGGTGTCTCGGTGATCTGCGCTGGTGATCGCGTGGTGAACTGGTGATCGACGCTGCGTCTCTCGCAGTCTCCCATCTCGCCAAAAGTCCGGAAGTCGCGACTCGTGATCGCTATGTGCGCGTGTGCGGGTGTTGGCGGCTCGGCTCCTTGCCTCCCGGAAAGAAAGAGGCCGACGACTCCTTTTGCTGATGGACCGCTGTATCTTTTCATTAATCATAAATCCTAATGGACTATAACTAAAGGGTATGGAGTATTATATACTTGGGCTTGGGCCCCCATCCCGCGAGGGCCCTCGGCCGTCGCACCTCCTGCCCACCCCTTAGGGCCGGCACTGGCCCGAACTTACAGTTTCGTTGCAAGCACAGAGTAGTTTAGATCCGCCTATTATGTCAGTTGAAAGCCAAGCTCTGTCACCAGAGACATCCACAGTTGCTCAGACTAGTCATAACACGTATACAATACCTGTGCCACCTGAGCCCACATCTGCGCACATCCAGCAAGATTATGTCAATCAATCTGTTTCCATTGATGATCAGTCTAGCCGAGAGTTAAACAATAACAACTCTGAAAACAACTTTACACTGATTGACAGGTTCTTAGATACAATTTCGAAACCCATGGAGGCCATCAAGATGCTCATTGAGCAGGAAGCCAAGAAGCAGAAGACAAGCGCCGTCTAGAAGAAGGCTGCCGTGGCTCCGGCCATGGAGGCTTAGGCGCTGGTCATGAGGGGATCAAGTAATCAATGTTAACCCCTTCAGGCAAGGGGCTTAGGGCGATACGCCCTATGTATCGTAGGTTTCGTCGTATTAGTAGAGCCCTGTGTGGCTTCTTCGGGGCTGTCATGCCTGGGGAATACACAGCCAAAAGCGCCTATTGTATTCAATTCCAGGGCACATTCAGCAAACTGAAACTTCAACCGATTTGGAAAGCAAAGGCGGAACCCAAATGTAGATTTTTTGCTTGGACTTTGCTGCATAAAAAAATCCTAACGGCAAACAATTTGATTAAAAGAAATTGGCCAAATGACCCAGTATGCAAGCTTTGTGGTATTGACCCGGAAACACCGACACATCTTTGCAAGGACTGCACTTTCTCAAGGTAAGTTTGGTCCTTCATCAAGCGATGGTTCAGCCTATTGGTGATTGATAATGTCGAAATGACAGGATCCCTGCACAAATACTGGCGAAAGTGCAGAATTAAGACAGACAAAGATCAGAGAAAGGCGTTTGATGGTATTATGATCTATTTTTGGTGGAATTTATGGAAGGAAAGGAATCGAAGAACATTTCAGAACAAGTCGCTGCAGCCTAGTCAGGTGGCACTCCTTTGCAAGGAAGATATAGAGCAATACCAGTTGGCAACAAGATTTCATGATGGACCACAACAGGAGTAGTTCTAGTATTTGTTGGTCGCTGTTCGGTTGGTCTAGTTTTGCGTTTTTTCGGCTTCAGGCTGTTTTTCTAGACTTTAAGTTGTCGTTCAGGTGGGTATTTAGTAGGGTTGTCGGCCGGTGTGCCGTGGTGGCGGTGAGCTTGGTCTCTCGTTGTTTGTTGTAATTATTTTTTCTTGTTCCTTTTTGCTCATCTAATAAAAATCCGGCAAATCTCTTGCCGCCTTTCTAAAAAAACATATTTTCTTGAAAAAAATTTTGCTATTTTTTTTGAAAATTATTTCAAAACAATATGAATATTGTTGGAGATTAAAACAAATTTGGTGGTACTTCCACATATATTCGTTAACATATATACAAACAATATTCCAAAAACATGAAACCAGCAAAAGATCCGATTTGGAAAAGTTCATAGATATTCATTAACATATATATATACAAGATAATTACAATCGGAATTTCGTATGAACGTATTTTGTCTTGCCGCCTATTTTGTAGTGTACAATTGCAAAAACTTGCCGCGTAGTGGAGGGCTCGAACATTTTAATTTCGCGCCTAAATCACCCCCACGGCGTGAGATTACGGAAAAAACGCATCTATTAACCTCCCCCACTCCTTCCTGTCTCCACATTTGCGAGACCGCAGCACGCGTCAGTGCGGCACACCCGCACCCCAAATTCCTCGACGCCGACGCATCAACTGCCCAAGGCCTGGCCGCTCCTCGGACGGCGCAGGCCATCCGCCGGTCGTCGACTAGACCTGATCTGCCATCGGTGAGCCTCTCCCCTCCTGGCCTTCACCTGATCTCCACTCTCCAGCGCCTCCCAGACCGAGCGACCGGCCGGCCAGCAGCCACAGCCAGAGCCAGGGCTCCAGCTGCCCAGGCCGTCCCCGCCGCTCCTCTCTGTTATTCTGCTTCCGGCAGTCCAGCCTCTACGAATGCGCATTCGTACCCCGACCGGCAGCCTGGGCGCGGCCGACCGTCCCGCCCCCGCGGTGCCCGGTGCCCCTACTGCCTGCTTCCTGCTGCAGTATTAGATTTTGTCTCTAAAATAAAGTACTGTAGATTCTCTGATTTTCACATCTTAAATAGTTGCCGTATGCATATTTTGATCCATGTCCTTTTTGTCTAGAACACATTTATTTATGATAGATCGAAACATGTACATGTGAATTTAGTAGAATTTCTTTCATGAACATAGGACTCAACCTCAGTTATGAGCTCTGAACAATTCTTATAAAAAAGACAATTTTATTTCTTATATGAAAACATATAACATTGTTTATGATTCTGTTTGTATTTTAGTGTTAAACGATTTTGTATAAAATTGATCTAAATTTACTCCATGAAACATCTATTAACTATATGTAATTATTTGGCTCTACGATTTCTCCGAATTTGAATGGAGTAGTTATTTGACTCCTGGATTTTGTATGGAGTAATTATTTGGCTCTATGACTTCTCTTTATTCGGTTTTGTCACTCTGTGAAAATCTAATGATCCCATTGTGTAGATTACTAGAGTGCAGTCAGCGCTACAAATTTATACTTATCCATCTCTCTTTTTCCTGTCAGAAAGATTCATGTTCTTCATTTCCCCCTCTGTATGTATGGTTCTCACTGTGTTGGTTCCGTGCGACATCTTATGAGTGCACTATGTGATTTACGATCAGCATTGAAACTTTTCTTGGTTATCTGTTTGTTGAGCAGCAAACTAAAACTGCTCTTTTGCAGTAGAAATCATGGCAAGAGGACCTCGACGATTAAGAAACTTGCACCTTGAAGCACAAGATGAAAGACATGAGCAACATGAGCCTGATGATTTGGTAGATAATGAGATTGAGGAGAATTTACAAGGTCCTCCAGATGTTGACAATATATTAGCCCACATGCCAAACCGACGTGCAAGTCCAATCAAGATAATATGTAAGTTTGATTTTTGTTTTGGTGACACTTCTAAATACAATGTCAAATAATATAATTTCATACATGTAGGGCCTAATGGACAGGTGCGACAAGTTTTAGGAGATTTTGGAGTCTCAGACTTATCAAAACTAAAAGGAGGAAAGGTAATTGTAGGGACCGATGAAAATGGTGTACCAAATGAAAGGTCAGCCTCTGTTCTTGGACAACACCTTGGTGATCTAGCACAAACACAAACATTTGCGCCATTACACATTCAAAGATGGGACAATGTTCTATTCAATAAACACAAGGAACTAATAATCATGGATGTTGAGGTAAATGTAATCTGTACAATCACTGGTAGAGAACCGAGCTTTACTCCCGGTGGGGAACCCCCTCTAGTCCCGGTTCCCCACCCGGGAGCAAGCATCCGGGACTAAAGGGGGGTCCTTTAGTCCCGGGTCAGGAACCGGGACTAAAGGAGGACCTTTAGTCCCGGTGGGTAACACCAACCGGGACTAAAGGTGCCTCCTGACATGCCACGATGGCCGGCACCTTTAGTCCCGGTTGGTAATACGAACCGGGACTAAAGGTTTTTTTCTTTTTTCTTTTCTTTTCATTTTTTTGTTTTCTTTTCAAAATAGGTTTTCGAAGTCGTATTGTACGCTACTAATTATACATTTATACGCGCGTATAGTATGTTTCGGTTCAAGCACAATGAACGTATTAAATCACACAATTCAAGCATAGAAATATATATATATATATATATATATATATATATATATGCATGCATGCATCATATATATATTTACATGCATGCATGCATATGTGTATTTTACATTATATTATTTCATGTGCATATATTACAAAAGATTGCATTACAGTTGTTGTGACATAACAAGTTTCCTCTCATCCTCTAGCTTGGCTTCAATGGCAGTGTTGGGTCGAAGTAGAACTCGCCCTTGGAATCGATGACCTGCTCATTAAAAAATCCGGCTATAGACACTTGAATTGCTTTGATTTGGTCTTGCCGTATGACCTTTTCCTCCAACCATCGAGTCTACAGGTTTGAATTAAAGGAAAATAAATTAATATATGTACATATATATATAAAGACATAGTAACACAATCAATAATAATAATTAAATGAATATATAGTGTATTTTTAACGTACTTTGAGTCTCTATGTAGGAGTTCTTTGGGAGAGCACCTTGATAAACTTGCAAACATAGTAACCACAGTAGTTGTTCCCCTGTTCCTGCCTCAGACACCACTTTACGAGAAAAAGATTTGTCATCCAATCTGGTGATCCGGTGAAAGCTATATGTTTAATTAATAAAGATGATGCGATTCAGGGGACTTACTTTCAAAGGGATTACATTCAGTGGCGCTTTGCATTTTTCCATGTGTTGCTTCTCAATAAAGGTTTTCCAAACACTGCCCAATAAAAAATTTGCCACGTCATCAGATATAGTTAATCATCATGTTTGTGTGTATATATAGTTGCTAGAGATCCCGAAATTACCTCTGGATAATATCTATCATATCTTGGTAGTCTTGTTGTGGTTTTCTCATCGAGTCATAGATTATCAAGTGACTTTTCACCAGATCGATGTCCATCAATATCCAGTGATTGCTGCATGTGTTTATAGGATATAACGCATAACACTCATTAATTAACTAGAATCAACATATGAGCCATTAAGGATGATCGACATGATTAACACTCACTTGAAGTTATAGGGAAAGAGTATATCCTTCTTGTGGCGTTGGTTCACTAAGAAGTTCATGAGGTTACTCTCTGACTCAGACTTCCAATTAGTCTTTGGAGTAATTGGGTCTTTGAATACTATATGGGGATCAACAAAACCAATTTCATTGTAGCCTTCCTTTCTGAGCTCTGTCATTGTAAATCTGCATATATATAGTACTTGTTAGGATAATTTATATGCATATACACACATATGATGAGTTTAATAATAGATCGAAAGAATTATTACTTACAGGCAATAGCAGCTAATGATAACTTCATCTAGAGAGGTCAGGTGGCATAGTTGATGAAATTCTGCAAAGTCAACATACATAACATCATCGCCACGGAACCAATGTTCGTCTCTAATTCTGACACCAACGCAGAAGTCTCCACTGGTAGACGCCTGCATGTACCAATTGTTTAGCAGGTACATTTGCGTCCCCAGATTAGATAAGGCTTGAGGGTTGTATAGACTCTGGCCTAGTACAAATTTTTTCTTCCAAATATCAACCTCCGCCGCACTCTCAATGTTTCCATCACCAAACATCTGGTAAAGGTCGAGACCAGTCTCATCAAGAAATTCACCAAGGTGATCCAAATCGACATCCGGAGGTATGTTTGCCTGATGCATTAATCCTAAATTCGAACCATATTCATTACCAACAACTAGCGGGGGGATTAATTGGTGCGCTTGTTGTCGGAGTTGGGCAACTCCTTTCCCTACCTGCTTCTTTTTCTGTGCCGCCTCAATTGACTTGGTGAGAGTGCGGTCATAGTCCGATAACGTTGATTTGGACGGCTTACGAGATTCCCGCTGTTGTTGCTGGTAAGAAGTCACCTTTTTTCTTAGAATATCTGGAGCTACGAAGAAGTACGGTTTCTCCAGGTTTCTCCTTGCTTCTTGATTCATTTTAAGTTTGTCATAGAATCTAGACATGTCTTTTTTATATGCATCAGTTCCTTCTTCCTTCCCTTCAGATATTATTTTGGGAATAGCCCTTGGTTTCACGGGGGCTTTCTTTGCAGGCAGGGACTGATTCTTCGTTTGAGGGGCTGGCCTCTTGCTAGGCTTCTTGGTAGGCGGGGGCGGGGGAGGCGTTGGAGACCTCCTTGGAGGTGTTGGCAGCGGCGTTGGAGACCTCCTTGGAGGTGGCGGCTGTGGCGTTGGAGACCTCCTTGGAGATGGTGTGGATGCAGCCTCGCCTTCCAACACAATGTCATCGTACAGAGCACTATGATGATCTGGCGATTGAACAATTGGATTTAGGTTGGGGGAGGATCTGCTACAAAAAAAGGAATGACATATTATTATGAGCAGATTGTTAATTATTTAAGCCAATACAAATTAATGATGTAGTGTTTTCATCCGCACGTACCTATGGTGAGGTAGTTCAGGAGGAGGTGGAGCCGACATCCCTGGAATGATGATGTAGCACTTGCGCCATAGAATGAATGTCTTCTCCGCTTCTCCTAGAGTCTTCTCGCCATCACCTCCAGGAATGTCAAGAGGCAAATCACTAAAACCTTTTTCAGCTTTATCTACCAAGATGGTAGCATATCCTTCTTGGATTATATTCCCATGAATCCTTGGTGTCTTGGTTCGGTCGATAGGATTAACAAGACCGATAGCCACCTTGATTGTGGAATTCTCCTTCGGAATGTGTGGCTCACACGTTGTACAAGGTTCAGTGACGTCATCCATAGGGAAGCGCAGTCCTGTGTCCCCTTGATTTGGTATCTCCGTGGAAGCGCAGCTGCTTTTCAACTGAACAGATTGGCTAATGTTGATTCCTGGCTCTGATGCCTGCTTGCTTGCACTCACTGCTATTTGCACTTGCCTTCTGATTTCCTCCTGCATTCTCGCTTCAAGGTTTTTTTCCCGCTCCTGTGCTTCACGCACCGCTTCCTCCAACCTCTAGAGCCGCTGTGCCTCTTCTTCCTTCTTTCTCTGGCGACTTCTGTAGGAAGGTCTGTCCTGAGGGAATCCATGCTCCCACGAGACACTTCCTTTGCCTCTAGTTCGGCCACCATGTTCAATAGTCCCGATGGCGTATGTCAGCTCATCCTTCTCTCTGTTGGGCCTGAACGCACCACTAGCAGTAGCTCTCTGAGCATAAAACAATCTTTCTGCTACTTCTTGCAGTCGTGCGCCATAAACACACTTCCCTGTCTCCTGGTCTAGTGTTCCCCCATGACCGAAAAACCAATTCTTTGCACGTTCTCCCCACTCGAGTGATTCTGGTCTGATACCCTTGGCAAGAAGGTCTGCTTCCATTTTGTTCCACTTCTTAATGGCAGTCGGGTAGCCACCTGATCCCAAGGTATGGTGGTATGTCTTCTGTTGGGCATTATGTTGGTTCTTTATCACCCGACTCACACCCTCTTCCGAAGTCTTGTACTGTACAAACTCATCCCAATAGGGCCTCTGCTTTGAGATCGGGCCTAGGACAGTAAAATCTGGTGCTATGTTCTTCTTGACATACGTCGTGTATAGGTGTTTCTTCCAAGTCTGAAACTGGGTGGCCATCTTCTTCATTGCCCAATCCCTAACTCGCTCCTTCAATTCATCACCATCTATTATATCATCATAACCATATGTTTGGAGCGTGAAATGTACCAAGACATCTTTCCAAATTAACGCCTTGTCACGATCGGAGACAAAACTGATATGAGGAGCATTGGTCTTCTTCTTCCATTCACGGGTACTAATCGGGAGCCGATCCCATACAAGGTAACCACAGTGGTGCACAAATTTATTTTATTCGGCCCCCCCGGTTCTCCGAACTCCGAGATGATGAAGCGGCCCTCCAATGGCTTTTTGGGACCTCGAACATTTTTACTCTTCGTTGTAGTTGTTGATGTCGATCCAGAGGGCTACAAAACATAAACATTATTTTTAATGTCATGAGCACACATAAGACATATGATAATATATATAGCTAATAATAAAAAATATACACTTGGCCAATATGTTGTTGCTCATTTTGTTCAAGAGCTAAGTACTGACTCCCGTCATCTGCATCCTCTTGCACGTTATTTTTAGCACCATCATCGTCGGCAACTTGAGTGCCAGTGTTGATCAAATTCATCATCAACTCCTCCTCATCCATGTTTCTCGGGTCGGCCATCTAGCTTCAAAAAACAAAACCAATATATAGTACGTCAAATCTTTGCTTACATGCGTAAAATCTACGAACAATATGCATTATTAAATCTTGCCCCTCGGCCACGGACGCAATTCACCACACTAGGGCGAACTACGTCGGTACTAGGGTGAATTAGGGCTATACATAAACGGCTGAGGGCAAATTACGTCGGTGACTAGGGCGAACCACGTCGGTGACATCAACAGCGCGGTTCGCCCTGGTGTGATTGTTTAGCATTAACGATAACGATAATACGAATGTTGATCAACTAGGCCACGAGAAAGGGCGGTGTGACAAGAGTGGCAGTGCTCCACTCCGCCATATATATGTCTGTACACATGGGTGAACGAGGGCGGCGGTGCTCCGCCGTATACATAGAAACGCATGGGCGAACAAGGGCGGCGGTGCTCCGTGATGTATATATACATGCATATGAATACAAATGACGTATATATACGTGTCGGCGTGGTGGCCGGTGTGCTGACAATGATGACGTGAGGCGGGCCGGCGTGCTAACGACGACGACGACGTGAGGCGGGCCAGGGCGGTGTCGGTGCGTGATGTTGTGATCCTATGTACCATGTGAACCATGTAGTCATTCATCATATGAGAAAATTCTATGTTGATAATGTAAGTATAAGTCATTATGAAATGTAAG
The DNA here is from genome assembly GCF_019320115.1 of Miscanthus floridulus. Lineage (NCBI taxonomy): Eukaryota > Viridiplantae > Streptophyta > Magnoliopsida > Poales > Poaceae > Miscanthus > Miscanthus floridulus. Next base: position 48,862,214 of record NC_089582.1, read on the forward strand.
TATATGTGTCTTATTGCTAATATAACCATTACTATTTCCGAAATGATAAGAATTTATTTTCTTCTTCTACAGGCGATCTCTGATGCTATGATATAAAGTTGAAAAAATATGTAATGCTCATATTACTTTAGCAACATTAATATATTATATCTGTATATTCAAAGTTCACAAATGAAGAAACGTTGAAGTTTTCCTTCATTGTCTGTAGCCATGCATGCAAGTCCAACCAAAACTGCTTACATCATCACATGTGATATTTTTTATAAACTAAAAAACGCTTAGTTTAGAAACTGGGTATCCAAATTGAGTTCCTATTTGACCATATTATATATCCTACAACAAATCCTTCAAAAAAAAGACCCTACATAAATATATTTGGATAAAATTTCGTTAACAAACATTGATCTATGAAGATAGAAAAAATTCTTCTATTGAGCAAAGGCAGTGGAGGGCCTCGTCTGAGAATGTACAAAGAGAATGTACAAAGAGATCGACGAACATATCACCTCGAGCTCGGCAGTGGAGGGCCTCGGGTGCGGTGGAGGGCCACGGGCGCGGTGGAGAGCCTCGGGCGCGGAGGAGGGCGTGGTGGAGGGCCACGGTCGCGCGCAGAGGAGGGGCACGGGCGCGCGCGTTGGAGGCCGCACGAGGAAGAAGAGGGCGGCGGTGTCACAGAAGGCGAACGGACGGCGGCGTGAGGAGGGCGGCGGTGTTCGACGAGGAAGAAGATGAGCGGATCGATCTGCGCCAGGCGCTGGAGGTTATATATCAGAGAGAATTACTCCCGGTACCAGCCACCAACCGGGAGTAAAAACCCTTTACTCCCGGTGCGTATTACCAACCGGGAGTAAAGGTCTCTTTACTCCCGGTGCGTGTTACCAACCGGGAGTAAAGGTATACCTTTACTCCCGGTTGGTAACACGCACCTTTACTCCCGGTTGGTAACACGCACCGGGAGTAAAGGGTTTTTTTTGGCGGGCCACGAAACTGCAGCCCACCTTTACTCCCGGGTGGGCTTCCCACCCGGGAGTAAAGGTGGGCTGCAGTTTCGTTTCCCGCATGTTTTAAGCAATAGTCTTGTTAAATACAATAGAAATGCAATAGTTTTTGTTAAATACATAGTAAATTAAATAAAAGGCATAAAATTATTTTGTTAAAAATATGGATTTTCTTTTTGTTTATTGCACATAGGAAAAATCTATAACCTAACTTTTTTTATTTTTTGTTAGAATTATAAAACATAATGTAACTAATATTTATTATTTTGTTAATGCAAAAATGTAGTGTTTAATTAAAATTATTAAAACTATTGGTTTTGGACAGGAAATTTGTTTTCACATCATTTTAACGTTAATATTTTAATTTTTCATCACTCAGTATCCTAATTTACCTTTTTGAGAGAGAAATCCCACCAAATCAAACATTGATTTAATTTGAAACATGACATAATAAACATCTGAATTCACAATTATTACATAATATCTCAAACACACACTACATTAAATCACTATATCATCAAGTGGGCACAGCAGTGAACTTCTTCTTTACGTATGTCCCTTGGTTATGATCGCTTCGTAACCATGGAGTGTCCTCATCATTTACCAAGATGCTAGGGTCTTTGTTCACTTTGAAGGGTGGAATTCGGTCATCCTTTTCATAATCTTCTGACATGTCCGACTTGTCCTCAATTCCCACGATGACTCTTTTCCCTGAAAGAACTATGTGGCGCTTTGGCTCTTTGGTTGAGTCATTATCGTTTTTCCCTCTTTTTGGTTTGGTAGACATATCATTGACATAGAACATCTGATTCACATCCTTGGCAAGGACGAATGGTTCGTCTTTGTACCCAATATTACTAAGGTCTACTGTTGTCATTCCATACTCGTTGTCTACTGTTACCCTGCCTCCGGTCACCTTGACCCATTGGCACTTGAACAATGGGATCTTCAAAGTAGGTGCATATTCTAGTTCCCATATTTCATCTATGCATTCATAATATGACTGCTTATTCCCATTCGGGTCTGTGGCATCTATGCGGACACCACTGTTTTGGTTGGTACTCCTTTTATCTTGGGCTACTGTGTAGAATATGTTCCCATTTATCTCGTACCCTTTGTATGTGACGATATGCCATGATGGTTGCATAGCCATGACGGACCTCTAGGACTTGCCAATAGGGTAGGTCCCAAAATATGGACTTCTTCTTCCACATGGGTGCGTGACCGTTAGCGTCTTTCGGAACAGGTTGGCTTCCATGTCCTTTTCCAAAGACGACTTTCACATCATTGACCATATCGAGTACATCCTCACCGGTTTGGTTGCGAGGCTTGGTCAGGTGGTCTGCCTTCCCTTTAAAATGCTTGCCTTTCTTTCTTACGGGGTGATTTGCAGGAAGAAATCGACGATGGCCAAGGTACACGACCTTTCAACATTTTTTCAAGAATGCACCTATAATATCACCGAAGCAGTGTATGCATGCATTATATCCCTTGTTTGACTGTCCTAAAAGATTACTTAGAGCAGGCCAATCATTGATTGTTACGAACAACAATGCTCGCAGATCAAAGTGTTCCTGTTTGTACTCATCCCACACACGTACACCTTCTTTATTCCACAAAATGAGAAGTTCATCAATAAGTGGTCTCAGGTACACATCGATGTCATTGCTAGGTTGCTTCGGGCCTTGGATGAGCACAGGCATCATAATGAACTTCCGCTTCATGCATAACCAAGGAGGAATGTTGTAGATACTTAGAGTAACAGGCCTTAAGTTTCTTGCGTCATTTGCAAACTCCGGGAATTCTCTGTCGATTGCTCTCCACTAGGACCCATCAGCAGGGTGTCTCAACATATTGTCTACCTTACGGTCTTCTTTGTGCCATTGTAACAATTTTGCATGTTCTTTGTTTCTGAACAGACGTTTCAAGCGTGGTATTATAGGAGCATACCACATAACCTTGGCAGGGATTTTCTTACGCGGACGTTCGCCCTCAACATCACCAGGGTCATCTCGCCTGATCTTATACCGCGATGCATGGCATACCGGGCATGCATCCAATTTCTCGTACTCTTTACCACGGTACAGGATGCAGTCATTAGGACATGCATGTATCTTCTCTATTTCTAGCCCCATAGGATAGACAACTTGTTTTGCTTCGTAGGTAGTGGCGGGCAATTCATTGTACATCGGAAGCATCTTCTTTTGGATTTTTAGTAACTCTCCAAATCCCTTGTCAGATACACCATTCTTTGCCTTCCATTGCAGCAATTCTAGTGTGGTTCCCAACTTTTTCTGCCCTGCATCACAAGTTGGGTACAACAATTTCTTGTGATCTTCTAGCATCCGCTCGAACTTGATCTTCTCCTTTTCACTTTCACATTCTCTTTGTGCGTCACGAATGACCTGAGAAAGATCATCAGCTGGCTCATCTTCTGCGGCTACCTCTTCTTCAGCTTCTCCCATTGCAGTATCATTGAAGCACACACCATCGGGAATAATATCATTGTCGTCCCATTGTTCTTCTTCACCTTCTTCCATTACAACACCGGTTTCTCCGTGCTTTGTCCAACAAATATAGTTTGGCATGAAACCCGACTTGAACAAGTGTGAATGAAGAGTCCTTGAGCAAGGATATTCCACCGTATTCTTACATATGGCACATGGGCAGCACATGAAACCGTCGCGTTTGTTTGCCTCGGCCGCACGTAACAAAGAATGCACGCCGTCAATGAACTCTTGGGAGCGGCGATCAGCATTATACATCCAATGACGGCTCATCTGCATTACATGACATAAATATCATATTAAAACCTAGATCATAATTAATTATTTATACAACATGCGTGCCACCACAAAAGATACAAATTTATGAAAGCATCGCTACAATGTAGACAATCCCAACTACCACTAAAAGAACTAAAGCTAAAATACATTTCAGGAGCACAAGGATTTCGCGACCAATCTCAACTAAAACAGACAGATCCCCTGATTGTGCAACATATTTGGGCTTCTTCAGCTGGATCACTGCCTCATTAGCCGCCGTATCTGCCTGTTGTGTAAGATATTTTTGCACGAGTTCAACATACTCTTCCTCCCAGTAGAAGCCTGAACATCATCCACTGCCATCCCACTGAAATTAAAACAAAAAATTAGAACTTTAATCACAACCATCATGAAAATAGGTATAAACTAACCATAATCATTAAATACGATAAAATAACTCACATTACGATCCGGACACTTGTAGAAGATATGATCCTTGTTGGGACCCTCCTTCTTCACTCGGTACTCCATCACAATCTTCGTCTCATCATGACACTTGCCGCATGGAATGAGAGGGAGGCCTGGCCTAAGTCGCTTTGGAAACCCATGAGAGGCCGAGGACCCGGAAGCAGTTGCCATCTACTCTCTGCACTCATTTTTTAATACACTATAAATTTCTCCTTTTATAAACAAATAAAATTAAGAAACTATAAAATTATCTAGATCTCTATACTCATTTTTTAATACATTATAGCTCAAAAACATGTTTTAATAAATAACCATCCGTACTAGTTGACCTTGCTTACGTGATCATCTCGGCGAGCATTTCTCCACCGGACGGCACCGTACTTGGTCAAGGAAGAGCTCTGATTCTACGAGGAAGGGAACACGGTATTCCACGACCGTTGTCGCTCTCCCTCGTAGAATCAAAGTTCCTCCTTGACATCCGTTACCGCTCGGCAGAGAACATGATCGCCGAGATGAACACGGTCCGCAAGTTCAACTAGTACGGATTTTCTATAATTTTCTAACTATTTTCTAAGTTTATATTTATATATACTACGTTTAGGTACGGTGATTGACAGACTACTGCGACGATATCGGGACATGTGAATAAATAACTATCCGTACTAGTTGACCTTGCTTACGTGATCATCTCGGCGAGCATTTCTCCACCGGACGGCACCGTACTTGGTCAAGGAAGAGCTCCGATTCTACGAGGAAGGGAACACGGTCTTCCACGGCCGTTGTCGCTCTCCCTCGTAGAATCAAAGCTCCTCCTTGATGTCCGTTACCACTCGGCAGAGAACATGATCGCCGAGATGAACACGGTCCGCAAGTTCAACTAGTACGGATTTTCTATAATTTTCTAACTATTTTCTAAGTTTATATTTATATATACTACGTTTAGGTATGGTGATTGACAGACTACTGCGACGATATCGGGACATGTGAATAAATAACCATCCGTACTAGTTGACCTTGCTTACGTGATCATCTCGGTGAGCATTTCTCCACCGGACGGCACCGTACTTGGTCAAGGAAGAGCTCCGATTCTACGAGGAAGGGAACACGGTCTTCCACGACCGTTGTCGCTCTCCCTCGTAGAATCAAAGCTCCTCCTTGACGTCCGTTACCGCTCGGCAGAGAACATGCTCGCCGAGCTGAACACGGTCCGCAAGTTCAACTAGTACGGATTTGCTATAATTTTCTAACTATTTTCTAAGTTTATATTTATATATACTTTAACCTTCTTTCATGTAAATATGCAAGCTTGAAGTGATTTTGAGCTCAAATTGCTTTCAAATGAAAAAAACCACAATAAAGAACCATATATATATAGTGAACAAAATGGCATAAGACAATGGTGAAAAATGAGAGTATGAGATTGGTAACCTTTACAACTGAAGAATCGACGGAGGAATCGAAGAATGGATGGAGGAACAATGGAGGGAGGGAGGAAGCAAGAACACTAGTGCAGTGAGCTTCAAAATGTGCTGAGCTCGGGCTCGGGAAGGAAGAAGGAGATGGCCGATATATAAAGGGAGAACATTTAGTCCCGGTTGGTGGCTTCAACCGGGACTAAAGGTAACTTTCCAACCCCGGGCGCAGCCACGGCCCGGGAGTAGACCTTTACTCCCGGTTGGATCCACCAACCGGGAGTAAAAGTATACCTTTAGTCCCGGTTGGTGGCTCCAACCGGGACTAAAGGTCCCTGCCACCTCTGTCTGGCGCAGTAGCCGTTGGGCAGGGACCTTTAGTCCCGGTTGGAGCCACCAACCGGGACTAAAGGTATTTCTAGTCCCGGGAAAAAAAAATTCCGGGACTAGAGCCCATTTTGGCCGAGGATCAAAGGTCTGTTCTCTACTAGTGAATGCTAGAAAAGTACACTATTGTTTGTTCCAATCATCAACTATTTACTTTTTCTTTGTACAGTCAAAATTTGTCTTTCCTAGACAAACGCTACAGCTTACAAGAGATTGGATCTTAAGAACTATAAACAATAGGTGGCGAGCCTACAAATCTAAGTTGAAGAAAGAACATTTCAATCCTAAACAGAGATCTCTAGAACAAATTATACAAGGTAGACCAATAACTGTTAATGAACATCAGTGGAGACCTCTTGTTAGCTTCTGGTGTCAAGAAGCACATAAGGTGATATCTTTTTATCTAACATTTACAAGAAATTTGAAAGAAAGTAATGTAACATTTGTGCTTTACAATTTTGCTATGTTTACAGAAATTGTGTGCAACAAACTCTCAGTGTGCAAAAGAACAGAAGAATACGCACACAACGGGGAGGAAAAGCCATGCTAGACTGAAGAAAGAGATGGTGATATATATTCTAACTGTTGTTATGTGTAAAATTCAATGATCATATAATAGAATTGATTGGATTCTCAATTTTAATATCTTGTGCAGGAAGATCGAAGGAAAGGAAAGGTTCATAGGATAGAATTATGGGACGCTGCTCATACGAAAAAGAGTGGGAGATACAGCACCAACAAAGTGAAATTAGTAATGGTATATTTTTCTGCTACTTGTGGATTCGATTTGGAGTTATTGTTATGATTATGTGACCTTGCTATATGCTTATTTCGATAGGATGCATCATTTGAGGAATTAGAAAAAAGAAAAGAGCAGAACAATGGTAATCTTTCAGCTAATGATTTTAATGAGGTGTTCAACGAGATTGTTGCTAAACAATTAAAAGCACGTGGGTACTACGATGATAAGTACTGGAGTCAAGTGCAAGTTTCTAAAGGTATTACTCTTGTTACTGAAACTGAAGAAGAAAGAAGGTACCGTGACAAAATGAATACAATGGACAATAAGATGCAATGCATGAGTGGTGCTATGAAACTTTGGCTTGCTTTTGTGTCACAAAAGTACCCAGATGATGATTTGCTAAAAAGAATGGAAAGAGCTCTACATGATGAAGTAAGCCTCCATGGGGTCCCTGTCTATGTCTCTCTCTCTTAGGAATGAGTTTATTCATATCTTGTAACTAAGCGTATGTTTTTTCATTTTTCTGTAGGTTGTAGATACTGAAATGGATGGTCAGACTGATACTGAGCAAGACTGTAGTGATGACGGTACCCATGGCGCATGTAGCGATGATGGTATTGAGATCGACAATGATAATGCGTACTCTCCAGAAAAATATGTTCAGGTAACACTAACCTTTCTTCACCCTGCTTGTTTGTGATTCTACATTATTGTAGCTATGAGATGCAGCTACAGGAATTAGAAGGGAGCACAACCCTTATTTCTAATTTCTAAGCTACAATATACCATGTAAGTACATTCGAATGTCTTAAATTCTAAGGTTACAAATATACAGGGGGCACATACCCAGAATTCTAGTCAAGTCAACAAGGATTGTTCCATGCCAGAGTTACCACGTGAGCCAATGGTTGCAAAGGTATGTTAGAAATATACAAGGGGCAAGAAAATTAAGGTCTGCTCTTTTTGGTTGTCCACGTAGCTTCAACAGTGCTTACTGCTGATTGCTTCTCAGACAGCCTGCATTTGTGATTTTCCAGGGATAGTTCTTGCCAAACTCTGCTCACCGATCTGCTCTTAGAAAATAAAACCTTGCAGATTTCAATTCACAAAAACTAGAGACAAACCTGAAAACTAAAACCTTTCAGATTTGAACCACATATCATAACTCTTTTATTATTTAGTGTAAAATGGTCTCACTGGATGCTTTGTCCTGAAAGAAAGCACAAAATAAATATTCCAATGTATTGCTATTTTATGGTCACATGCAGCAACAATTATTTTGCTGTTATCCTTACTGCAGGCAAAAGAAAAACTGTCATAGCAAGTAAATAGGCATGTGACTAAAAGGAAATTTACTTAGCAAGTAAATATTCCATACTTGGCTTGTTCAGATAGGAAAGACTGGTGGGAGACTGCAGCTCATAAACACATTTGAAGGGAAATATGCTGCTTCCTTAGTTCCATCTAGTATGTATGATATTTTTTTGAAGGGGTCTTAATGTGAGATTTGGTTAACAATCTTGCTATAGCTCCCAATATGAAGTTAAAAACAATAATCTGATTAAGAACTATTGTATGAGATGTGCTAACATTATGAACTATTCTAGTCATGTACATCTATTTGATTATCAAAATCCGAATTGAGTGCAACATAAACCATGTTACATGTCACAAAATTGATAGTGCAACTATGACTGCAGGTGGCACATATTGAGAATCAAGGTCATGCAGATAAGGGTTCTGAAGGTCTAACTTTTCCACGTGCTACCACAATGACCAATATTGTATGTCTATATTTTATATTATTGTAACACTTCAAAGTATGGCTGAACTTGCTAGATCAATGATATGGTTTGATTGTGTCTATTGCAGAGATCTCAAAGAATTGAAGCTCCTGCTTGTAATCAATCAGGATCGGTATGTGCTTGTTTCCTTTGTTTTGAAGCTAAATTAATTACAAGTTTGATGATCATGACTATGTTTTACAAAATGATAGAGCCAACTGGAAGTCTATCTTATTTCACTAAGAAACAATTATAAAATCGTGGCCAAAGGAAAGCTAGTGACTACTGATAGCACTCGAAGCATTGGTGGCACTGTGCTTGGAAAAGAATTTGTTGGGGTTTATGTTGAGACCCTTGAAAATAATGGCAATGGAAACAATGGAGATGAGATGTTACCTAGACCACTCTTTTCTATCAAAACTATGAAAGATGCTATTGGCTTTCTTGTTGCTTGGCCTCGTTCGCATGTAAGTTCTCTCTTATATTATCGATTTTTTTTTTGTATTTCTAAAAAATATACTACATATCCCTCTAAACACATGTCTCATTGTAGGTTAAAAAACTTAAGAGTTCAACTCAAGCTGGTACAGCCTTGGTATCTTTCATTCTTGCTATATTGGTTTTATTAGAATTCATGTGTCAACTCAATCTTGTCTTATTTTGCAGCTTGATGGAAACGTGTAACTTGATGTGCTTGGAAAGAGAAGCAACAAGTTTCAGAGTGAACAAGATAGACTTTAGATGTTAGTGAAAAATATAGATATTTGTATAATATTGCCACTTTTCCTATGCTTCTTTATGAATATGGTTTGCTTCTAAGAGTGCACTTTAATGGATCATTAAACATTATCTTGTTTTGTAAAGACAGTGGATTTTTCAATGCAATGCCTTCATGATTGACTTCCTCATTATCTAGTCATTCCAATTCATGTGTGTCCAAATTTGTAGAAGTCTCTTTATTTCTAGTAAGAATGTGTAACTATAAATATGGCTATAATAAAAATATACACATTATAAAATGGATAAATATCTTTTTTTAGATGACGTTATAAAACGTTACTATATGATGTTTCTATATTAGTAGACACGAAATATAAATGTGTGTAAAATTATCTCTATTTTCTTGAAACGCAAAATGATGTTACTAAACAATGTATCTATATTGTTAGACACGTAATATAAATGTATTACTTAAACGTCTCTATACTTCTTGATACACAATTTGATGTCATTACAAAACGTGACAACATTAGTACACACATAATATAAATATATCTATGAGAACGTCTCTACACTTTTTAACACACAATACAACATCATTACACAACGTTACTACATTAGTACACACATTGTACGAATGTATCTATGAGAACGTCTCTAAATTTCTTAGCACATATGAAGCGCTGCTATATAACGTAACTACACAAATAACCACGTTATACAAATGTATCTATAAAAGTGTATCAATGTCCGTAGGCATGCAACAAACGTCTCTACAATACGTCTCTTTATCACCTTGACACGCTTAGAGAACTCGTCTCTACAAGTCCTGACACGGTCCATGCGAAGACGCTTCTAACACGCTTTATAAAAACATGCCTACAATCTTGTAGAGACGAAATAAAACGTGTCTATCATATAAATAAAAGGTCACTACAGGGGGTATTTCTAGTAGTGTACCAACCAGGAATAAAGGGGCCAGCCCAGGCGCTGGCGTGGCTACCTTTTTAGTCCCGGTTGGTATCACCAACCGGGACTAAAGGTCCACTTCTATTCCCGGCTACTAACCCTTTATTCCCGAACTCCTATTCCCGGCTACGTAACCATGAATAAAGGGGGTTGGCAGCCGGGAATAGAAGCCCTTTTTTTACTAGTGCATGTAATAAACTGCTTCCTTCTTCCTACTTCGTAAAAAAAATACAGAAATGCTATACAACACATATGTGTTTTAGCAAAAAAAAAACACATGGATTTTTTTGTCCCTCTCCCTCTCTCTTTCTCACCGGTGACCACCGGCGCCGGTGACGGCGACCGGCGAGCTCGCCTCGGCGACCGCGCCCGCACCCGGCGCGCACACGGTAGCGGAGAACCAGCACCAGCACACGAGCGAGCGAGCGCGGCGGTCTTCGGGTGAGCGCACACCGGCACGCGAACGCGCAGCGCGGGCGAGCGGACGCGGCGGGCGAGCATGGCGCGGCTCCGGCGAGTGGACGCGGTGGGCGAGCATAGCACGGCTTCGACAAGCGGACGCGGTGGGCGAGCGGATGCGGCTTCGACGAGCAGACAGCTAGCAGCCTGGGAGGAGCGTCGAGCGAGGCAAAGGCGGAGGCGAGAAGCCTGGGCACCGGTGGCGGCTACCTGCAGCGACCGCAACCTGTGGCGGTGGCGGCGGCGGATCTGTGATTTGTCCTTCCATAGAAAAAAATTGTTTCCTGATCTTGATCTGTGATCTGTGAATCTGTGATGTTGTGATTGTCTGAAGGTAGAAGAAGGGTGGAGACTATTGGATCTTCATCTTATGGTTAAAAAAATTAGAGTGTTGGAATTGTATAAAACACATGATTGTGTAGTAGACAGAGTTACAAAAAAAACCATTTGCTAACTAAACTAAAAATCGCACCCACGTTTTTTTTCATGTGTGTGCCATGCAACTGTCAAGATCTCGTGCGCCATGTTTCTCATCTTCCCGGTAGCCCTGTTGGCGTACATCGGGCCAATGCACGAGAACGAGGGACACCCCCGCACGACGACGGAGGACTACATGGTGCAGCCGCCGTGGGTTCCCTTTCCAACCAACCTCTGCTACCGCTGCTATGAGGCCGAGGGCATCGCCCGCGGGTTCCGGCCGAACGCCTCCGGCGTGTCGGACATCGGCAGCCTCCTGCGCCTGCATCACCCGTCCTGCCGCCTCATAGTCCACCGCAGCTGCCCAGAGGCTGAGCCGCGGCTATTCCCTCTCCAGGCAGACCTCTTCGCCAAGCCCGTCATCCCCACCACCAGCCTCCTCCTGCCCGGTGACGTTGTCGATGACGCCGCCCCGGCCCAAGACGGAGACGGTGTGTCCTTGGCGCCACTGATGCAGTGGTTGGACGAGCAGCCCTGGAGGTCCGTCGTCTACGTGGCGCTGGTAAGGATGGCAACGGGGCGGTTTCGGGTCGGATATCTACGGGTTTCGGGTCTTACGGGTTTGAGTTCGGGGATGATTTCTCACCCACGGTTTTTGGGTTCGGGGCCCCGAAACCAATCAGGTTCGGTTTCGGGTTTGGTTTTCCACCCGTGGATATCCAATGGATATCCGAAATAAATCATTTGGAATTAAAACTCATGTTTTATAATATGCTAATAATAACTTGTTTACTTATATTATTAAATTTTATCTAAGTTGACTCGTGAAAATATTTATTATTTGTTGCCTCTTGTTTATACATGTGAATATGTGTATATATATCATGCATATGTTTATAGAAAGTCCTTATTTCTCTTACTATGTTGCCATACAAAGCGGTTTTCGGGTATCCATTCGGGTTTCGGGTATCCGTGGGTTCGGTTTTGGGGACGGATTATCACCCAAATCGGTGTTCGGTGCGGTTTTGGGTTTCGATTTCGGGTTTCGGGTTCGGGTACACAGAGACTCCACCCGATCCAAATCTGCCCCTGTTGCCATCCATAGGCGCTGGGGAGCGAGGCGCCCGTGACGGCGGACCACGTCCGAGAGCTCAGCGCACGGGCTGGAGCTCTCTAGGGGAGCGCTTCCTCTAGGCTCTCTGGCCACCGAGCGCAAGCGACCACTCCGGCGCGCTGCTGCTCCCCGGCGGGTTCAAGCAGCGTGTCGCGGGGCGCTGGTTGCTACAGGTGCGCGAGCTCGCGTACGGCGCCGTGGCCACTTTCCTGACGCACTGCGGCTGGGGCTCCACCGTGGAGGGCCTCTTCCGATTCGAGCGCCCTCTGGTGATGCTACCGTTTGTGTCCGACTAGGGCCTCATCGCCCGGGAGGTGGCGGCGTGGGGGGGGGGGGCGAAGTCGAGGTGCCCAAGAACGACGACAATGGGTCATTCCGCGCAGTCGACGTCACGGTGGCTGTGCGGCGGGTGATGATGGAATGAGGAGGGCGAGTGTTGGATTTAGGATCACAGATCACATGATTTGACGCTGGCTAATCCTAACCGGATTCGACGCAATTGTAAGAATGCCCTGAAAAACTGAAGAACACAGGCAACTGTCAACAAAGCGCTGACAAAGTTATTTTCCTCAGATTGGTGTGATCAGTACATGACGATTACAAAAGGTCTAAGCGGTTCCAAATGAGGCTCACACAAGCTACTTATACCAGCAGCATTTACAAAACACACACGGATACAAAACAACTGCCTACACAGAGGCAAACACACATAGAAAAGATAACTGTAGAGGACGCGTCGTGCGTGAGCGCGGTCACCGCTCCTCCACCACTGGCTTTTGAACTCACGTTCCCGCCTTGGCACAATATATGACACATCACTGCTTGGCTAGTTGACTTAGTGTACTCTGGGTTACATGCAACATTCTCCCCCTAAACCCTGTAGTACACTAAGATCCCTGACACCAAGGATATGTCTCATCACCATCAGACTCCTAGCTGCTAGAGCTTTAGTCAGTGAATCTGCTTTCTGCTCTCCGGTTCCAACTCTCTTGGCAACAATCTGACCTCTTTCAATGCACTCTCTGATAAAATGATACCTTGTATCCATGTGTTTGCTTCTTCCATGAAAAATAGGATTCTTCATCAGTGCAATTGCAGAATTGTTATCCACAAACAATGCCACCACCTTTGTCTTTGTTGATGTCATTTCACTCAACAAGTTCCTGAGCCAAATGGCCTGCATAGTTGCTGCTGTTGCTGCCATAAACTCTGACTCACATGATGACAATGCCACAGTTTTTTGCTTCTGGGAGCACCAAGTAATCAGATTGCCATTCAGATAGAAGGCCATACCTCCAGTGCTCCTCCTTCCAACCAAATCACCAGACAAATCACTGCCAGTGTAGCCCACTAACACTTCTTCACCACCAGCTTGAGTGTAAACAAGTCCCATGTCCACTGTACCTTTGAGGTGCCTCAAGATTTGCTTCACTGCCTGCAGATGCATGACAGTAGGCTTCTCCATAAACCTGCTAGCCATTCCAACTGAGTATGCAAGATCAGGTCTTGTATGTAACAAATACCTCAAGCACCCAATCATCTTTCTATATTCAGTTCCATTAACAGGTTTACCTTGTTTATCCTGGTGAAGCTTGATTCCTGGATTCATTGGAATTTTGGTTAGGTTGCAGTCACCCACACCAAACTGATTCAGAATCTTTCTGGCATAGTTTGATTGCTTGATTGCAATAAAATCCTACTGCTGATCAACTTCAATACCCAGATAGAATGACTATAACCCCAAGTCACTCATCTCAAATTGAGTTGTCATTTCTTACTTGAACTTCGAGATCTCAGCTGGATTACTCCCTGTCACAATCAGATCATCAACATACACACCTAGGACCACTGCATCCTTCCCTGTTCCCCTAGTGTAGACAGCTGGCTCACTAGCACAGTTGGTGAATCTCAGACTCTTCAGACTCTTATCAAGCTTGATATTCTAGGCCCTTGGAGCCCGCCTAAGCCCATACAAAGCCTTGCTGAGCTTCAGTACATGCTTCTCCTTCCCTTTGACTTCAAAACCTTCAGGTTGGGAGACATAAACCTCTTCCTCAAGGTCACCATTCAAGAATGCAGTTTTCACATCCAAGTGATGTACCTGCCATCCTCTATTGGCAGCTATAGCTAGAATCATTCTGACTATGTCAAGCCTAGCAACTGGGGCAAAAACTTCTTCAAAATCAACTCCTTGTTTTTGTACATACCCTTTTGCCACCAGCCTTGCCTTATGCTTGATCACCTCTCCATCAGCTTTTCTTTTCAATTTGAACACCCATTTTAGCCCAATAGGTCTCTGTCCTTGTGGTAGCTTAACCAACTCCCAAGTTCTATTCTTTGAGACGGACTGCAACTCACTCCTCATTGTTGTTTCCCAATTCTCATCACCAGTAGCATCCTTATAGCAAGTAGGCTCTTCCATAACTACTAATAAGGCCTCAACATCAAAGTCAAGCTCTATCTCTTCTGTCATTTCATATATCTCATTCAGATTCCTAAATCTGGTAGGAGTCTCATCATACTATTCACTATCCGGCAATAGACTATTTGAGTGCTGTCCATAACCATGACCTGATGCTGCACTAGCTGGCTGTCCACCTGTTGAGACTGGAGTCACCACATCTACCCCAATATCTGCTACTGCTCCTGAGGACTATAGCTGATCTGGCAATGTGTTGCTGTGGACAGCTGAAACAATTGGAGTTCCTGAACCTGAAGAACCCAATGCTCCCCCTGACTTAGGAACTGTCTGCTGAGCATCTTCTCCACCAATCATTCCTCCCACACCATGACTCCAACTCCTAAGCTCATTCTCAACAACAAATTCAGTTGATACATCCTCAACAGAAATCTTGGACCAATCCCAAGGCATTGCTTCTTCACAAATGATATCTCTACTAACAACAATTTTGTTATTAATTACATCAAGCAGCCTGTGTGCCTTGCACCCCTCATCAACACCTAAATAGACCATTGGTCTACTCCTGTCTTCTAGCTTTTTTAGATGAGGACTGCTGTTCTAACATGAGCAGTACACCCAAACACCTTTAGATAACCCAAATTTGGTTTCCTTCCCCACCAAACTTCAAAAGGTGTCTTCTCACTCATGGCCTTAGTAGGCAATCTGTTCAACAGATACACAGAATGTCTCACTGCTTCACCCCAAAGCTTTCCAGGAACATTCATGCTCTTTAAAAGTGATCTTGCCATCTCCATCACTGTTCTATTCTTTCTTTCAACCACACCATTTTGCTGTGGAGAATATGGTGCAGTAAAATGCCTCTGAATCCCAGCCCTCTCACACACTTCATTGAATGTGCCTGCAATGAATTCTCCACCTCTGTCAGACCTCAGAGTTTTGATCTTTTCACCAGTCACATTCTCAGCCTCAGCCTTGAATTTCACAAAAGCATCAAGAGCTTGATCCTTGGTCTTCAACACATACACATAACTCCACCTAGTGTAGTCATCGATCAACAACATGAAATACCTATTTCCTCCTGCTGTTGATGGTGAAATTGGATCACAAAGATCAACGTGAACCAACTCCAATTTCTTCTGTGCCCTCCAGTTAGCCACCTTTGGATAGGAACATCTAGTTTGTTTAGCAGACAAACAAGCTCTACACAGCTGATCAGGATGTGAAATAGCTGGCACCCCTTTTGCCATTTTCTTGTCAGACAATAATTTTAGTGAATGGAAATTTGTATGACCCAATCTTCCATGCCAAAGCCAAGCTTCTTCACTGACACTTGCAAGAAAACAAACTGGTGCAGCTACATCCAACTCAATCTTATACAATCTATTCGGAGTTCTCTCTACCTTCATGATCAATCTAAAGGGGTTTTTCTCAAATACCTCTAAAACATCATCATCAAGTCCACCCGATCCAATCTGCCCCGTTGCCATCCATAGGCGCTGGGGAGCGAGGCGCCCGTGACGGCGGACCACGTCCGAGAGCTCGCGCACGGGCTGGAGCTCTCTGGGGAGCGCTTCCTCTAGGCTCTCTGGCCACCGAGCGCAAGCGACCACTCCGGCGCGCTGCTGCTCCCCGGCGGGTTCAAGCAGCGTGTCGCGGGGCGCTGGTTGCTACAGGTGCGCGAGCTCGCGTACGGCGCCGTGGCCACTTTCCTGACGCACTGCGGCTGGGGCTCCACCGTGGAGGGCCTCTTCCGATTCGAGCGCCCTCTGGTGATGCTACCGTTTGTGTCCGACTAGGGCCTCATCGCCCGGGAGGTGGCGGCGTGGGGGGGGGGGGGCGAAGTCGAGGTGCCCAAGAACGACGACAATGGGTCATTCCGCGCAGTCGACGTCACGGTGGCTGTGCGGCGGGTGATGATGGAATGAGGAGGGCGAGTGTTGGATTTAGGATCACAGATCACACGCTTTGACACTGGCTAATCCTAACCGGATTCGACGCAAATGTAAAATGCACTGAAAAACTGAAGAACACATGTTTCAGCAACTGTCAACAAAGCGCTGACAGAGCTATTTTTCTCATATTTGTGTGATCAGTACATGACGATTACAAATGGTCTAAGCAGTTCCAAATGACGCTAACACAAGATACTTATACCAGCAACATTTACAAAACACAACCCTGAGATAAACAACTGCCTACACAGAGGCAAACACACAGAGAGAAGATAACTGCAGAAGACACATAGTGCGTGAGTGCGGTCACCGCTCCTCCACCACTGGCTTTTGAGCTCACGTTCCCGCCTTGGCACAACACCTGATACGTCACAGCTTGACTGGTTGGCTTAGTGTACTCTGGGTTACATGCAACATTCTCCCCCTTAACCCTACAGTACACTAAGATCCCTGACACCGATTATATGCCTCATCACCATCAGACTCCCGGCTGCAAGAGCTTTAGTCATTGAATCTACTTTCTGCTCTCCGGTCCCAACTCTCTTGGCAACAATCTGACCTCTTTCATTGCACTCTCTGATAAAATGGTACCTTGTATCAATGTGTTTGCTTCTTCCATGAAAAACAGGATTCTTCAATTGCAGAATTGTTGTCCACAAACAATGCCACCACCTTTGTCTTTGTTGATGTCACTTCACTCAACAAGTTCCTGAGCCAAATGGCCTACATAGCTGCTGCTGTTGCTGCCATAAACTCTGACTCACATGATGACAATGCCACAGTTTTCTACTTCTAGGAGCACCAAGTAATTAGATTGCCATTCAGATAGAAGGCCATACCTCCAGTGCTCCTCCTTCCAACCAAATCACCAGACAAATCACTGTCAGTGTAGCCCACCAACACTTCTTCACCACCAGCTTGAGTGTAAACAAGTCCCATGTCCACTGTACCTTTGAGATACCTCAATATTTGCTTCACTGCCTGCAGATGCATGACAGTAGGCTTCTCCATAAACCTGCTAGCCATCCCAACTGAGTATGCAAGATTAGGTCTTATATGTAACAAATACCTCAAGCACCCAATCATCTTTCTGTATTCAGTTCCATTAACAGGTTTACCACCTTTATCCTGGTGAAGCTTGATTCTTGGAATCATTGGAATTTTGGTTGGGTTGCAGTCACCCACACCAAACTGATTCAAAATCTTTCTAGCATAGCTTGATTGCTTGATTGCAATAAAATCTTGCTGCTGATCAACTTTAATACCCAGATAGAATGATAGTAACCCCAAGTCACTCATCTCAAATTAAGTTGTCATTTTAGCTGGATTACTCCCTGTCACAATCAGATCATCAACATACACACCTAGGACCACTGCATCCTTCCCTATTCCCCTAGTGTAGGCAGCTGGCTCACTAGCACACTTGGTGAATCTCAGACTCTTATCAAGTTTGATGTTCCAGGCCCTTGGAGCCTGCCTAAGCCCATACAAAGCCTTGCTGAGCTTCAGTACATGCTTCTCCTTCCCTTTGACTTCAAAGCCTTTAGGTTGGGAAACATAAACCTCTTCCACAAGGTCACCATTTAGGAATGCAGTTTTCACATCTAAGTGATGTACCTGCCATCCTCTATTGGCAGCTATTGCTAGAATCATTCTAATTGTATCAAGCCTAGCAACTGGTGCAAAAACTTCTTCAAAATCAACCCCTTATTTTTGTACATACCCTTTTGCCACCAATCTTGCCTTATGCTTGATCACCTCTCCATCAGCATTTCTTTTCAATTTGAACACCCATTTTAGCCCAATAGGTCTCTGACCTTGTGGTAACTAACCAACTCCCAAGTTCTATTCTTTGAGATGGACTGCAATTCACTCCTCATTGTTGCCTCCCAATTCTCATCACCAGCAGCATCCTTATAGCAAGTAGGCTCTTCCATAACTGCTAATAAGGCCTCAGTATCAGAGTCAAGCTCTATCTCTTCTGTCATTTCATATATATCATTTAGATTCCTAAATCTGATAGGACTCTCATCATACTGTTCACTATCTGGCAATAGACTATTTGAGTGTTGTCCATAGCCATGACCTGATGCTGCACTGGCTGGCTGTCCACCTATTGAGACTGGAGTCATCACATCTGCCCCAACATCTGCTACTGCTCATGAGGACTATAGCTGATCTGGCAATATGTTGCTGTGGATAGTTGAATCAGTTGGTGTTCCTGAACCTGAAGAACTCGATGCTCCCCCTGACTCAGGAACTGTCTAGTGAGCATCTTCTCCACCAATCATTCCTCCCACACCCTAACTCCAACTCCTAAGCTCATTCTCAACAACAAATTCAGTTGATACATCCTCAATAGAATTCTTGGACCAATCCCAAGGCATTGCTTCTTCGCAAATGATATCTCTACTAACAACAATTTTGTTAGTTAATTACATCAAGCAGCCTATGTGCCTTGCACCCCTCATCAACACCTAAATAGACCATTGGTCTACTCCTATCTTCTAGCTTTTTTAGATGAGGACCTACTGTTCTGACATGAGCAGTACATCCAAACACCTTTAGATAACCCAAATTTGGTTTCCTTCCCCACTAAACTTCAAAAGGTGTCTTCTCACTCATGGCCTTAGTAGGCAACCTGTTCAACAGATACACAAAATGTCTCACTGCTTCACCCCAAAGCTTTCAAGGAACATTCATGCTCTTTAACAGTGATCTTGCCATCTCCATCACTGTTCTATTCTTTCTTTCAACCACACCATTTTGCTGTGGGAGTATGGTGCAGTAAAGTGCCTCTGAATCCTAGCCCTCTCACACACTTCATTGAATGTGCCTGCAATGAATTCTCCACCACTGTTAGACCTTAGAGCCTTGATCTTTTCACCAATCACATTCTCAGCCTCAGCCTTGAATTTCATAAAAGCATCAAGAGCTTGATCCTTGGTCTTCAACACATACACATAACTCCACCTAGTGTAGTCATCAATCAACAACATGAAATACCTATTTCCTCCTGCTGTTGATGGTGAAATTGGACCACACAAATCAACATGGACCAACTCCAATTTCTTCTATGCCCTCTAGTTAGCCACTTTTGGATAGGAGCATCTAGTTTGTTTAGCAGACAAATAAGCTCTACATAGCTGATCAGGATGTGAAATAGCTAGCACGCCTTCTGCCATTTTCTTGTCAGACAACAATTTTAGTGAATGGAAATTTGTATGACCCAATCTTCCATGCCAAAGCTAGGCTTCATCACTGACACAAGCAAGAAAACAAACTGGTGCAGCTACATCCAACTCAATCTTATACAATCTATTCAGAGTTCTCTCTACCTTCATGATCAATCTAAAAGGGTTTTTGTCAAATACCTCTAAAACATCATCATCAAGTACAATTTTGTGTCCAATTTCTGTCAGTTGACCTAGGCTTATCAAATTGCTATGAAGTTTTGGTATGAAAAACACCTCAGTCAAAGCCCACTGATCACTAGATTTGCATTGGAACAAGATTGTACCTTTACCTTTGATCTCAACAGTAGAGCCATCTCCAAATTTCACTTTTCCAGTGATTTCTTCATCAAGAGTCTCGAGCATCTCTAGATCACCTGTCATATGGTAGCTAGCACCATTGTCAAGATACCATAGATCTCTTGATGACTCACTGTCACCTGTCAGATGCAACTCAGGCAACACTCTTTTCTCATGTAGAAACACACTCTCCTCTTTGCCTCCTGAAACCTACTTCCTCAGTTTCTGCAAGCACTGAGTGCTTGTGGCTCCTTGCCCTCATCTACATGAGCATGGTGTGCCTCATCTTGCTTCTTGGCTTCTGGACACATATTTGCATAATGCCTAGTTTTGTGACACTTGAAACACTTAATGTGGCTTTTGTCTCTGGTGCCTCCTGCTCCATCTTTCCCAGATGAATCACCTTAGCCACCCCGACCCTTGCCACGGCCACGACCGTGACCTCGGACCACCTACCACTACCTCTCTCTGAAGAATCACCTCCTCTAGACCCCTTGTATTTGGCTTCCCACTCCACCTGGGT
Source organism: Miscanthus floridulus (assembly GCF_019320115.1). NCBI lineage: Eukaryota > Viridiplantae > Streptophyta > Magnoliopsida > Poales > Poaceae > Miscanthus > Miscanthus floridulus. Next base: position 48,882,879 of record NC_089582.1, read on the forward strand.
CAACAGCAACTGACCGCTACTGTTGCTCGTCACGGATCTGGCTCCCCGCTTCATCCCCTCCTCAAACGCCTTCAATCTGCCCACTACTTCGTCGAACGCCACCGACTTCAGATCGAAGAACTGTTCGATCCCGGCCATGACATTTAGGAATCGATCGGGCATGGTCTCGAATAACTTCTTCACCAGCGCCGCATCCTCCAACGTCCTACCAAGGTTGTTGTACCTCACCGACATCGCTGTCAACTTCGCAGCAAACTGATCGATTGTCTCCTCTTCCTTCATCTTCAATGCGTCGAATTCTGCCTTTAGTGTTTGCAACCGTGCATCTCGCACACGATCTGCACCCACGAATCGGGCCTTTCAGGGAGTCCCGCAGCTCCTTCCCTGATTTCTTCTTCGCAACTTGCATCAACAAGTCATCGGACAGGCACTGAAACAGATGTGCCCGCACCTTCTTGTCCTTGCTCGCTGCCGCCTCCGTCTGTCTGTCCGCCGATGTCCCCTCTGGTGGCTCCACCATCCCTGCTCCTCCATGATCGCCTGCACCTAGATACTCCAGCTGATGAAGTTAGTCACCTGTCAGTGTTGGGAACACTTGATGGTGCCCTTGGCTGCCATCTCCCCGACCTCCGTCACCACCACCCGATGTCGACATGGATGAACTCTCGGTGAGATTGTGGATGCATGATCACGTGATCTATGGCTCTGATACCAAATGTTGGAATTAGGATCACAGATCACACGCTTTGACGCTGGCTAATCCTAACCGGATTTGACGCAAATGTAAAATGCACTGAAAAACTGAAGAACACAGGTTTTAGCAACTGTCAACAAAGCACCGACGGAGCTATTTTCCTCAGATTTGTGTGATCAGTACATGACGATTACAAATGGTCTAAGCAGTTCCAAATGACGCTAACACAAGCTACTTATACCAGCAGCATTTACAAAACACAACCTTGAGATAAACAACTACCTACACAGAGGCAAACACACACGAGAAGATAACTGCAGAGGACACATCGTGCGTGAGCGCGGTCACCGCTCCTCCACCACTGGCTTTTGAACTCATGTTCCCGCCTTGGCACAACATCTGACACATCACTGCTTGGCTGGTTGACTTAGTGTACTCTGGGTTACATGCAACAGCGAGGCGCTCTCACGCAGCACCACGGAGCTGCATAAGGTTGTCGGGGACAGGGTGAGGCAGGAGCAGTACGTCAATGAGCTGGTGGACTACTTGCAGCGCTACAAGTGAGATGGTTCTTCGATGGTAAACCACTGACATGTGCAGCTCTGGTGGTAACCAACTGCCTGCACTCTAAATTATAACTCATTTTAGTTTTGTTCATCATCAGACTGTAAGTCACACGACTAAGGCCCTGCTTGATCCCATGGATTAAAGTTTTATTCACTAAACTTCAGACCAATTTAGCTCATGTGGCTCCAAACAGGAGGTCCAAAGTGGTGTGTAAAGTTTACACCATGTCCCAAAACTTTAGACCACACAGGTGAGCTAAAGTGGTATAAAGTTGTAATCCTCATCAACTTTAGTCATCTAAACTTTAGACCTGAGAATCCAAACAAGCTCTTACAATTGAGATTGGAGGAAGTATATCCTAGTTTGTCCCGTTTTGTGTTTTACACTTTTACAAGGATGTATGCAATATATGTAATAATATACTCAAAAGAAGAAGGAGAGATCTACCATTTGTGTGATGAGATCGTGGGCCTGTTTGGTACATCTTGTAAACTGTATGTGGCCTAAATTAGCTGAAATTAGAAACTAAATGAGATGCTTTCTTTTTGCAACTTTTCTCTAGAAAAGTTTCTCCCATAGCTCCTATTTTTTTAACTAAAACATAGAAATTGGATCAGACCAACTTATTTTGAGAGTGTTTTTTCTTTATTTGTGCAAAATCTCAGGGAATCGCTTCTCCCCATAGTTTTACCAAACAGGGCCTACAAGAGCGCATTCTATGAGCTTATAGGCATCTCCCAAACTTGCAGCCTGTTCGTTTCGGCTTATACGATCGTGGATTATAAGCTGAAACCGTATTTTTCTCTCACACCAAACCAGTCAGCAGTACTTCTGGCTTATAATCCACGATCGTTTCAGCCAAAACGAACAGGCTGTTGTGTCATGATTTAATCTCTACCCTTTGATCCTATTCTGACGTGTGATAGTGAGGTTGGGTATCTGCTCTTATTATTATATACACAAAAGAAGAAAGAGTGATTTGTGCATATTGGGGGTCTATTTGGTTGAAGTCCTAGAAAAGTTGTCAAAACCAGGTAGCTATATTCAACCACATGCATGCAACAAAAATCTGACGTTTGAGATATTGCCTAGACCAGGCAACTTTCTAAGGTGTTATCCAAAACAAGCTAGCCCCAATATCATAAACCCCAATACCATGCTCTAGTAAAAACCAAGAAAGGCTTATTGCTTATTATTAGCACATTTTGCTCAATACTAATATGTTTTGACTAAAAAAGATGTCTTGTTGAGTGAGGATAGCCATAATTTTAGTGATCGGGGTGTCCTCCCTCAGCAAAATGGTCATTACACTGATGTTGAGCCCACTCATGTCCCTTGATCGGGGCCATGAACCACCTCTTGGTTGCCCCTAGTATAATCATAATTTTAGTAAGGATAGCCATGATTTCTACATACCCATTTTAGATTCTATGTATGAGCAAGACCCCATTTGGATCCACCCAACTAAATATTAGCTATGTTAACTAGGAGAAACCAGCGCGCTAATAGCTATTGTTAGTTGGATGGTAGGTAAGACATTAGTTGGTTTATTAGCTGAGGATCCAAATAGGTCCTCAGCTACTTTTAATAGCTAACTATTAGTTGCAAGGATCCAAATAGGGCCTAAGTTGTCCTTCACACATGCATCGAGCATGCACGGTCTTAAGTTAGGCATAATGACCTCATGTTCCTTTGACCAAGGTAAATTCGTGACCTCCTGAAATCCCTCCATCTAGGGCTCTGTTTGGATCCATAGAACTAGCAACTAGTTGACTAATTTTTAGTCTCTAAGTATCCAAACAGGTAGACTAATTCTTAACCCACTAGTCATGGACTAGTTGTTAGTTCACTAGTTCACTTTTAGGAGCTAATAGGACTAGTTGTTAGTCCTAATTCATCCAAACAGCCCCTAGGTGTTATTGTCTTAGAGCTAGTGATGATTAAGTAATAAATTCTAACAAGCTTATTTTATAGGGACTTGAAAAACTCGCCTTTTCTAGTGAGGTTGCCTAGTTCAGCAAGGATATTCTTGTCTAGATGGCGAGCCAAATTAGCTTTCTCACGTTGGCAAATTGGATTGAGTTCCTTGCAAAATTTCCTTATTGGCCAACCCATCATGTATCTGCACCTGAACCCTAAATGCCACTAAATTTATTCCCTTTCCTTACTCCCATAGGTGACACCCACTAGCAGTGGCGGTTTGCTCACCACTGGTCCGCGTGCCACTGCTACTCTGCAACTGTGATCTATCGTGTTATTTATTTGTGGTTATATGCATTTGTTATCTATAACGGATTGAATACAGTGGTGAGAGACCATGTTGAAAAGTGCCCTGGCCTCATCCATGTGTGATGAATTACTAACACAAGATTAGAAGGTTTGATGCTTTTCTGTTTGAGTTCATATTCGTATGAGCTTGATTATGCTAATGGAGTAATGGCTAACTGGATGTGTTGTATTGTACTATTGTTCTAAGAGCATTTGGCCCCCTATGTGGCTTTTGGTTTATTAATGACGAATCAATTTTGGGACTAATCTGTCGGTGAGAATCATATGCAGCTATTAGATCCTTTGGAGAATGAATTAAACTTTGTGACTTCACAAATTTTAACAAGAAGCGGCAATCAATTCAATGAAAGCTTTAATTGTTTTACATTTTTGAATTTTAGTATAGGAAACGTGGTACTATAAAAGGGATATGAATCTCAAACACTTAAGTAAGTTAACGTTCTCAAAGAACTAACCAAACCATAAGAGACACATTCATTGGCATGTACACTTAGGAAAATGGGTTTAACTGCTCTAGACACGAATTAAAGTGTGTCTACTGTCTAAAAAAAGCGTAGCTACAGGGGGGTTGTCTAGTAGTGTACAAAGTCTAGAAGTTCCGATACTTTCTCCAAAAGTTCTAGACATCACTCTGGTTAGCCCACTCCTAGAAGTTTTTTGATGCTCAAGCATCCCTAGGTCCGGAAGTGTTCCGGAAGTTCTTCAAGAACTATATAAATTAATAATGGCTCTTTAGTGGGGACTATATAAACTCATACCTCTTCATCCTCAAGTGTTGGCTACTCATTCATTGTGACCTAACTTAAGCCAAAAGAGCTCAAGCACATTTATTGCTCTCTTCTATCAATCCTCTTTGATCCTCTAGCTAGATTTGGTGAGAAATTGTGTGAGAAGGGAAGGGGAATGGCAGGATTAGTCAGGACTTATCCTTGAGCACTTGAGTTCTTCGCTAAGCTAGTGCATTTCTTATGTTTGTTACTCTTAGGGCTTGCCCCTAGATGGCTAGCCGTTGCCCATGAGGACATGAAGCTCCCAACTCGTGTGGTGAGCTCCGAGAGGCTTGTATCATCATAAAGCCATTTGTACATTGGTCTCACCTTTAGTTTCAGATGACCTTCCTGACATGTGGGATCAGGATCTTGGCCTTGCGTGGCACCTACAGCTCAATGCATGCACTTGTCCTTCTTGAACAATAATTCATAGCTTAGCTCTTTGATGCTGTTTCTTTGTTTTCGAGGCCGTGTTTTACATATATTAGGAGCGGTTCTCTGATGCTGTTTGTCATGATGCTGGACAATGTGAAAACCTATGACTCTATTCCTCGGTGCTATTTGTGTTGAATGCCTTTTAATTTGTTCTAAGGTTATAAATATCTAGCTATAGCTGGCGCTATACGCAGAGTCTACTATTATTGTTTGAGGTAGGTCAAGCTATTTGTGTCCATGTATAATTTAGCTGCCATAGATGGCTATAGCCTTATTTAGCTTCACTATTAGCTATGTTAGAGGCCATTTACTAAATGCCATAGCTCGAGATTTGAAACATTGATTTGTTCACGGGCAGCATGCCAGCAATATTTAGGGGGTCTGTTGTTTTGACACCCTCACCCAAACAGCGGTTTAATATCTAAGGGTATAAAAATCTGGTACGTTCCAGAGGTTTTCTTGTGCACAAGAAAATACATGTGGAATGCAATTACAGGAGCAAACAGTTATGATGCTCCCCAACAGGGCTTAGAGAAGACAAGTCTTGGTATAGATGGACGAAATATAGGCGGCTCTGAATCTTACCAAGGATGATGGTGAAGTGGGTGAAGATCGAGTGAGAGAGAAGTTTTCTCATTTTGTTTTGGACGGCTATCCTAATGTGAATCAAGTATCTTATTCAATGTATCCAAGCTTTTCTGGGTTGCACATGCACTACTTAGATACAGACTAAGCCATGCATCTGAGCCGCTCTGGTGAAGTAAACCGTCCAAAAGGAGCTGCCCCTTTTGCAAGTGTTACTCCACACTTGCAGACATACAGATCCTCTAAACCAAGCTTATCCAAAGTTCGAAACTAATTCATCTGGACAAGTTCATGGAAATTCATCTCCCCATGGCTTGTATTGGACAAAACGACCAATGCAAATCCATCGCCATTCCTTTTTCAGCTAAACCTGATCTAGGTAGCTAGTATAAATACCCCAGCCTGTTGACCATGGTTCTTACCAGTGCATAGCAGACTAGCTGACCATCACACACAAACAGATCAACCACAAGTCCAAATAGATAGCTCAAGCTTTGTCAACAATGGAGATCGTCTCATCGAAAAAGATAGCGTGGTTCGCGCTCGCGTTCACCGTGGTGGCCGCCGCCGCCGCTGCTGTGGCCCAGAACACGGCGCAGGACTTCGTGAACCTGCACAACTCGCCGCGCGCAGACGTGGGCGTCGGGAACGTGACCTGGAACGCCACGGTGGCGGCGTACGCGCAGAGCTACGCGAACCAGCGCGCGGGCGACTGTCGGCTGGTGCACTCTGGCGGCCCCTACGGGGAGAACCTCTTCTGGGGCTCGGCGGGCTACGCGTGGGCGGTGGGTGGCGGAGAAGCAGTACTACAACCACGCCACCAACACCTGCTCCGCGCCGTCCGGCCAGTCATGCGGCCACTACACGCAGGTGGTGTGGCGTGCCTCCACGGCCATCGGCTGCGCCCGCGTCGTCTGCAGCAACAACGCCGGCGTCTTCATCATCTGCAATTACTACCCGCCACGCAACGTCATTGGACAGAGCCCTTACTAGCAACCTATATATATACATTGTGAGCAGAAGCATCGTACGCGCGCGTGATGCCATGCATGTCAGCATGTTGTGTTACTTATTATATGCGGCCCGCATATATGCATTTCAAGATTCATGTAGCTGTGAAATTTATTATATATCAAATAAATCACGTGGATCTGTGAGACATATATATAGCTACCTTTCCCTTTATATTATTTGTTCTTGATCTAAATTTTGGTCAGCTCACGTACTTGCAAATAACGTGCAATGCGTTACACCAGAACGTACAACTTATTACATGATCATGTGGATGTACGATTTGAGGCTCAGAGATTTATTAAATGATCGTCATCTATTTTGACATATTTGAAATCAAAATCTGTACCGTCGCTTGACGCATCTTATAAGATTTTGTATCATCGTTAGGCTCACACTAACTCATATAATTAAGTACGGGCCATGAGTCCGAGTAACATATGAGATAGAAAGGGACATGTGAGCATTGTTAGAATTGAAGTAAAAAAAAGATGGACGGAAGAATCCCTTCTCCCTATAATATTAACTTGCTCATGCATTGTAATGGAATGTATATAGCCTGTTGTGCAGTCACTTTGGAGTTTGGACTGTTTGCGCCCAGAGATCTATTCAACGACAGGGTCATTTGTTTCCAATACGTCCTGAAATCCAACTCCGTACCATCGCTGGACACATCTTAGAATTGCACTCCATTGTTGGATGCATGTTGTTGTAACTCATATGAGTATGGGTCATTGTTCTAACTCATATGATGTCAGGTCGTGAGTCCGGGTCAGATATAGGACAGGGGGTGTGAGGGCATTTTAGGAACTAAAAAACATGGACAGAAGAACCATTTTGCTCTTATGAATGACAGCAGGTAGCAAATAGTGTAGGTAATATTCCTACCGTGGACACTTAAGAAGCTCAAAATGCTGGGTGACCACCGACAAAATGGAGAAGAAGGTGATTATCATACTATGTTTTGGATTCACATAAATAAACCTAACTTCCTGTTTTTAGTATGATGTGGAAGGAGTTACTGTTAGCTTGAAAGAGTCTCTCTGTTAGCTTACTTTTACTTGTATCAGTATTTCAGCATGGTTACTTCTCATCATCCTTTTTGTGCACCTTGATCTTATGATCATGTTGATGGGCACACAGTCAGTCTCTTGCCGGTGCAAACAGAATGACATTGATGTTGCCTGCCTTTGCACTCACTTGCTAGGTAGGTTGCCTGAAAGTAAGTCAGTTTAGCAATTTATGAACTAGTCATGCCTTATTGCAGTTTGCAGCATATTAGAAATACTAGTACTTGTTTCACTATCTTTTTATATCTTCGCTTTTGTGAATTTATTAGTAGTCAAGGAATGGATGTAGAAGTTCACTATTGTTTGTTTGAACAAGAAAATGTTTCTTTTATTTAAAATGCAAATTGCAACGAGATTGATTCTATTATTCATGATGAACATGTGGATATCAAATTTGTATATATATGTAATGATAGATCTAGTTTAATCAATTTTGACATCAAGTGTTGTCTCCATTTGGAAACCAATTGTTCTATGCTTCTTATTAGATTTTAATCTAGCCTTGTGATATTTTATATGATTTTAGCTGCTATATGAATGAGTACAAAAATAAATTTAAGGACTATATACTTCAATTTCTCTGCCATCTAACAGATTTGATGGTACATTACTAGCAAAGAAATTTATTTTATGGCTATAGGGGCTAATTTTCTTGACAGTCAAAAAGCATTTTCCTGTATTCGTTGTTTGACAAGGATATAGTTCTAGTCCTGACGTCCAGGAAGTTCCTTGTCGACAGAAGAACCCATAAGGAAATGGGTGTACAAACAGAATTTTTTGTCCCTATCGCTTTTAGGTCTGTCGTATTTTCTAGTTAGTATAATGATAAGGAAATGACTTTTCCAATTTTCGTGTTAGTTTTTCAAATTTTCATTCCAGTTTCGCACTGACAGGGGAATTGTTGTTTCCAAGTAGTGCACCAAGAAACATCAAGGAAATAATACAAGAAACCTTGAGGAAAATACATTCCATTGGGAACCGACATATCCAATTACTATCCTAGATGTTATTTGTCTATCAGTTTACTAGCAAATTATATTTTACTAATGGCTTTCCCCAACATGAATAGTATTTTACTAGGGGCCCGTTCGGCTGGTATTAAAGCCGACTGAAGCTGTTTTGTTGTGAGAGGAAAATACTGTAGATTCTAGCTGATAAGCCGGCTGATAAGTTGAAGCGAACAGGCCCTAGTTATTAAACTATCTTTTTGGATTGCATTTAACACTATTGCCACTAAGACATGGTCGTGCTTTGTTCTGGTAACTGCTTCATCAGATGTCGCCATTAATCCACTTGACATGCAGAGCAGTGGTAATGACATATACTGATGATGATGATGATAATATTTCGAATGACGATGATGGCTCCGAGGACATGGATGAAGATGTTAATACTGATCACTACTGGAAACAGAGACTTTGCCGAGTGCAAAATTCTTTGCCGAGTGTGAAAAATCGGGCCTTGCCGAGTGCTGCACTCGGCAAAGAATTGCACTCGGCAAAGATTTCTTTGCCGAGTGCCGGAAACTCGGCAAACACGGGCACTCGGCAAAGGACTTCTTTGCCGAGTGCCAGACTCTCGGCAAAATCTCTACACTCGGCATAGGCTGCCCGTGAAATGGCGCCCCGCCACGGCCTTCTTTGCCGAGCGCCTACGGTTAGGCACTCGGCAAATATTTGTTTTTTTTGTTTTTAATTTCTTTGCCGAGTGCCCCAGATCTGGCACTCGGCAAAGATTTAAATTTTTTTTTTAAATTCTTTGCCGAGCGTCTCAGATCTGACGCTCGGCAAAGAAAATTTTTTTATTTTAAAAATACTTTGCCGAGTGCCCCCTGGACGGCACTCGGCAAAGATTTAATTTTTTTTATTATTTCTTTGCCGAGTGCTCCTGTGGATGCACTCGGCAAAGAGGGAATTTAAAAAAAAAATTTAAAACATTCTTTGCCGAGTGCCTGATGGCTGGCACTCGGCAAAGACACCCTTTGCCGAGTGCCATGCCCCGGCACTCGGCAAAGTTTTTTTGTTTTTTTTTGTTTTTGGCCTCCAATTTTTTTGTGCAGCCTTTTTAAAGCACCAGGAACTCCCAGTTACAATTTGGGGATTTTTTGTGGCTTTTTGTTATATTTAGTTACTTTATTTCGTTTACTTGAATTTTTCCCGGAAATTAGAAATTTGAACTGCACGTGGTACGAATAATGGAGTTTAATGATTCGAAAATTGATAGTCATGTTAGTGAGTGTTGTGAGAGGCCGTATCCAGGAACGGACCCGAAATTTCGGACATCTTGTTCACGAAACATGTCCGCTGAAATTGCGTGTGAAGTGTTTATAAATTCTATAAAAAGCAAACGAAGTCCGAAAATCATGAAACTTGTTGAGATGTCGTGATATCATATGTGGAGGCTATGATAAAAATTTCAGAAGATTGCGTGCACGTTGTCACGTACGATGCTTACAAACCAGGACATCTCCACATGTGATATCTGAAGGACATACAAATGCTTGAGCGATTACATTTCGGCAATGACAATGAAGACAACATTCCTCCTTCGGATAGTGTTGATGAGTTGGACAATGTTGATAGTGATGACGAGACCTATGATCCAGCTAATTTCAATCAGTGAAGATTATTTCTAATACATGTAATATTATGTTTTTTGTAATTATGTTTTGTTCATTTTTGCATATATTTCTAATACATGTAATACTATGTTTTTTGTAATTATGTTTTGTTTATTTTTGCACCTATTTCTAATTACGTCTTGTTTTTCTTTTTTATTGCAGGTGATTGAACAAAGATGGCGGGCGACCGTCATAGGTCTGTGAACTCGATTTACCAAAGACCACGCCGGTCGCAGGAGGGGGCGGAGGGGGCGGCAGAGGGATCGAACAGGAGGAGGAGGACCGCTAGCCGCAGGAGGGGGCCGTCTCCTCCCACGCCACGTGAGGAGGACCGCCAGCCGCAGGAGGAGGTGGCGCCCGTGGACGAGTCAGACGAGGAGTTGGTTCGGCAGACGGAGGAGGAGGAGGAGGAGGAGGAGGAGGAGGTGGAGGAGGAGGAGGAGGGGGGGAGGCGGCAGGCACAGGTTCCGCTTCCTCCAACTCCTCTTCGAGTGTCTACTTGCGAGGTCCCGCGAGCCTCCCACAGGTTCCGCTTCCTCACCAACGCCCAGTGATTCGCCCCAAAGGACAAAAGTAAGTAACTGTATATGTTATCACCACTACTTCATATGATATGATGAAAAAAACTAATAATTTTTCTTAATTACTTGTGCAGGAACTGGGTGGTTGTGTCGGGTGGTAGCGCACGGCTAGTCAACGGCATCCTGGGTCTTCTGTGCAGGCAGCACTTCCCCGGCATTGTCACGTACGCATCGAAGACGGAGCCGGCCTACTCGTTTGACCACTACGTCGTCGCCTCCGATGCGGAGTACCCCAACAAGGCGGCGCGCGTGAAGGCAGAGTTTTGGGTAAGTCTCCCTTGCACAACATTGCTCAATACGTCGCATTCATTAGACTTTTCTTGAAATAATGAATCGATACATCGCTTTTGTATGCAGACTTATTACAGATGCGAGGAGGGATTTGAGGCCAGGGCGGAGCAGGCGACTACCAAAGCCTGTAAAAAACTCGTCACCGACATGCATCACGAGGCGCGCATCCAGGCCATCGTAACCTACTACGGGTCGAAGCTTGGAGAGAGGAAAACCAAGAAAGACGCAAGAGAGATGCAAGCTGACCCGGGAGCAGTACCTTGAGGTAAATGAAGAACATCAATATTGATTCGATTTGAGATTAAGTTGGTTTAATTTGATCTTCTTATATGTCCAATACTTGATGACGTGTAGGTGATTCCCTGGTGGTGCCAAGCGTATCCCGAGTGCTGGGCGATGATGGTGGACAGGTGGTTCACGGAGGAGTACCTCAAGATGCACAGGGATGCCCGGGACCGTCGTTTACTGATGCAAGGTCCAGCACACCATCAAGGCAGCCGCAACCTCGCCGGATACAAACAAGCATGGGTACGCGAATTGATTTACCTATTGTCATGCTCAGTTCTGTCTGATTTCTAATCATCGTGCTATCTTTCTCGCAGTCGGCGTCACATAGTGGCCAGGCTTGCTCGGACTTCCAGGCATGGTGTATGGCCCACAAGGGTAAGGCGACGTCCGACGTCTCCTTCAACCTGGAGGACCCGCCCGAGGCATACACGAACCCGAGCGTCCACTCCCGCATCAGTGAGTACACTGAGGTGGCGAGGTCGCTCCATGGGACAGACCACGATCCGAGCACCCAGGACTTCGATGGAGAGGCCGTCATGAGGGCGGGGCAAGGCAAGAAGCATGGACGGTTCTGGCTTGGCGACTGGCGTCATCGACACGGCCTCTACTCCCTCTCTCTCCTAGATCCGAGCACGGAGCACGAGCGAGAGCCCAGGCCATTCGCACACGGTCGACCGCTGCACAGCACCGGGTCGACGCACTCGAGGTTATTCCTGTTTTACTCGTCATACATTGATCTTTACACACCTTAATTAGCTTTGCATTACTGAAACATTGGAGTGAAATATTGCAGGCCCGGCTGGAACAAGAAATGAAGGAACGTCAGGAGCTGGGGGCCCTAGTTGGAGGCCGAGCGGGCCGAGCGGCAGGCCCAGGCGTAGAGGCTGATGGACATTACGGATTTCCTACAAGGGCTTGGGCAACGTATGGGCTTGTCTCTGCCACCTGGGCTGTTGGTTCCACCTCCGCCTCCGCGTCCTGCAGCTGCAGCTACTCCTGTGAGTATCAAAGTTTTTTACTTTCACTTGTGCTTTGCTTGTATGGCCTCTATCGTCCTAGATTAGCTATCAAAATAATCTTGTCTCACATGCAATCTATTCTCCTTTGTGCAGTCTCCATCTGACGGTGGTTCAAATAATCCACCTCATGCACCTACGAATAATGCATCTGGGCCTTCACCACAGTCGCAGTGGCCGAGATGAGTGCATGTTGTATTTTTTACATTTGTTGTTCACTTGGTGATGGACTTGTGATGCACTTGTGGACTTTGATGGACTTGTAAACTTATTTGGATGGACTTGAGCACTTATTATTATATATTATGATGGATGTGATATGGGCGGATGGATGTGTGGATGGATGAGATATATATGTGATGGATGAGATATATATGCGATGGATGAGATATATATGTGATGGATGAGATATATATGTGATATATGTTTGTATGAATGTATTTGTCATGATGGAATGCAAAAAAAAATTGCCGTTTTGGGTCACTTTGCCGAGTGTTGCACTCGGCAAAGGACCCCTTTGCCGAGCGCAATGGTCACAACGCTCGGCAAAGCTAGCAAAATGGGCGACCAGAAAACAGATTTTCCAGCTTTGCCGAGTGCTGTGACTATAACACTCGGCAAAGAAATTTAAAAAAAAAATTAAACTTTGCCGAGTGCCTGTCATGTTGGCACTCGGCAAAGAGTTTTTTAAAAAATAATAATAAATCTTTGCCGAGTGCCTAGAGTGGCGGCACTCGGCAAAGAAAATTTTCAAAAAAAATAAAAGCTCTTTGCCGAGTGCCTTCCGGGTTGGCGCTCGGCAAAGAATTTTTTTAAAAAAAATAAAAAATCTTTGCCGAGTGCCTGGAGGTTTGGCACTCGGCAAAGAAAATTTTCAAAAAAAAAATAAAAGCTCTTTGCCGAGTGCCTTCCGGGTTGGCGCTCGACAAAGAATTTTTTTAAAAAAAATAAAAAATCTTTGCCGAGTGCGTGGAGGGTTGGCACTCGGCAAAGAAAATTTTCAAAAAAAATAAAAGCTCTTTGCCGAGTGCCTCACGGGTTGGCACTCGGCAAAGAAATTTTAAAAAAAAATTAAAAAATTCTTTGCCGAGTGCCTGCAAGGGTTGACACTCGGCAAAGTGACCATCAACGGGACCGGCGCCGTGACGGTCGCTTTTCTTTGCCGAGTGTTTCCGGGGCACTCGGCAAAGCCTTTGCCGAGTGCCCGATAAAATACACTCGGCAAAGAGTGCTTTGCCGATCAATTTTTTGCCGTGTGTGCTTTGCCGAGTGCCGCACTCGGCAAAGGCTTTGCTGAGTGCAATATAGCCTTTGCCGAGTGCCTCAGGCACTCGGCAAAGAACCTGAATCCAGTAGTGGATAAAGATGGTGGCAGCGAAGAGGTTGATATGAATGATGATAATATCAACAACAATTGATGGAATGGAGAAGAGTTAAGGTAGCACATGAGCCCCTCGTACTTTTGGTTGAAAATGAAATGATGTGTGGCTCTTTTGTTAACTTCTGGTTCCTTTTGCTACTGCAGTCTAAGTTTATGTGTGCTGCCATCTAATGCAAGATAAATGGGACATAGCAATGTAGATGACTTAATGCAGGCTAGATCGGAATTAGCCACAATACATATGTGACCTAATGTAAGAATGATGGGACCTATTCATGGATGTGCATATATCTACTTGATTGAGAGTATGACTAATGGGGCTCATTCATGTCTATGGATGTCTGTACTGGAAGGATATTGGTACTAGTAAATGTGCACATCCTTATCGGTCCCTACAATGTCTATACAAAATTAGGGCTCCTTGTATACTTTTGCATCTTCCATTCGCATCTTAGAATTGGTGAATTAACAATTCTAGTGATTTCTCAATCGTCCATAGACAAACTCCTCTCGTTTTATCTAACTTTAATCTTTGTTATCTAATTTGTTTTCAATCATCTGATGCTGTTTGTATATTATTTGATCGTTCAGACCCTATGGACTGACAATAGTTAGGCATTTGAATCTGGTTATTACTAGTGGTTGTTTATTGATCCGTGAAAATGTATCAGTTAAATGGGAGGACACAGTACTATATTCCTATTCTTTCTCACTTTTTCTGTAGATATATGCTTATGCTGGTTGTCGAAGTTCTGCACCACATGGCAATTTTTCCCTTGAATCTGCAGCAGTATGGAAGGGCGATGCTTAGTGTTTTGTCACAAACCATGTAATTGGCAACACTCCATGGTATATTAGTGTTGGAATATTTAGCCACCAATTGCAAAATCAAACCTTTCTCTACCTCTCCCATTTGGAAAAAGAAATCAAGAAATTAGTTGCTTTACAAAAAAAAAGTCTTTCCGTGGTAATTCATTTACCAGATTACAGTATTTTTTTTTCTTTGAAGAAACCACTATCCATTATTTGTGCCCCCTTACCAAGAAAATCTCTTTTGTGAGGGTCAGTGAGTCAAGAATATATTATTTCACTTGCACAACTTGAAATGCTATAACTAGATGTCGTTGACTAAATTAATGTCACCGCTAAGTGCTAACCAATGAGAATATGATTTTCCGCATGGAGGAATTGTTATTGCCTATGGTTTTAATAGTTTGTCTGAAATTACTAGTTACCACTTACCTCAATTAGAAGTATGTACAATTTATATTTTTCCAACTGCTAACACCGTACTCAATTAGAAGTATGTACAATTTATATTTTTCCAACTGCTAACACCGTACTTAATCATACACATGAGAATCTCCATGCTTCTAAGCAAACCCTTACTGCTTGTGATATATACTCTTTCAAATTCTTTGAGGTTTCTTAATCGATGCCTCCATTGTACTCGATTCAAACAGATCTACACTGAGGCAAGTTGGAGATTTCTTGAATGGAGGTGAAATATAGAACATGTTGTGTGGGCAGCATACTTTATTTTCATATGCAGATGTTCCAGATTACTAGCCAAACAAAAATCCTGTATGCATCGGACAGCTCTTAGGCAGCAGCATATTCTCAGAATACATATACATTTGAATTTGCTTGTCGAGGAAAGAATTTAAGTTGATGTGCACGGTTCTTAACCCTCTTCAGTCCCGGTTTTGAAACCGGAAGCACGAATCCGGGACTAAGGGGCCTCTCCTTTAGTCCCGGTTTTGCACCTGGGACTAAAGGTCCACCTTTAGTCCCGGTTGGTAATACCAACCGGGGCTAAAGAGGCCTCCCGGCCTGGCCACGTGGGCCGGCCATTTAGTCTCAGTTGGTATTACCAATCGGGACTAAAGATTTTCTTTTTTTTTATTTTTTTATTTTCAATTGATGATTTGTTTTGGTTTTCGAATAGGTTTTCGAATACGCATTCTATGCTGCTAATAATATACGTATTCTACACGTTTATAATGTTCGAACATTTTGTGCAAACTAAAGTATGAAACTAACGTATATATTACATGCATATATATATATTGTACGTTATTTTATGTACATATAATATGCATATATATATTACAAATAAAGCTTACATTGTATATTCTATCATATTCTTGGCATAACAAATTCACTCCATCTGGTTTGGCTTCCATGTTTCGTTCACGTCATTGTAGAACTCGTCGGCGGGGTTTAGGACCTGGTCATTAAGAAATCCTGCTACGGTCTCTTGAATTGCTTTCAGTTGGTCATGTCGTATGACTTTTTCCTTCAACCATAGAGTCTTTAATAAAAGTTAAAGGAAAAGTATTAATATATATATATATATATATGTGTGTGTGTGTGTGTGTGTTGGTCATGTGATTACTTATATATATGAGCAATAAAAGAAATTATGAATATATGAATATATTTATATAACGTACTTTGAGGTTCTTTTCAGGAGTTCTTTTTGAGTACGCCATGATGAACTCGCAAACATAGTATCTGCAGTAGTTGTTCCCTTGTTCTTGCCTCAGAACCCACTTTTACGAGAAAAAAGGATCCGGTGAATTGAAAGCATGCATGGTGTTAATTCAATTATATATATATATATATATATATATATATATAGCTAGTACTTACTTTGTGTGCGATTATATCCAGTGGCGCTTTGCAATGTTCCATGTGGTGTTCCTCAATGAAACTTTTCCAAACACTGCGCCCAATAATATAAAAAATTAATTTGGCCTTTAATAATTGTTGCAGTTAAGAGATCGGGTATATATAGTCGCTAGAGAGACCAAATTACCCTTGGATAATATCTATTATGTCTTGGTACTCTGTTTGCTCTTTTCTTAATGAGTCTAAGATGCTCAACTGACTATTGGCCATATCGATGACCATCAATATCCAATGATTGCTGTATATGTTTTTATACACAAATATGATCGACATTAACTAGAGTAAACACACACACACACACACATATATATATATGGGAGATAGCTTAGCTAGTAAGCAAATAACTGAACAAATGTCCATATGATCGACATTAATTATTTAACACTCACTTGAAGTTGTAGGGGAAGAGTATGTCCTTGTTTTGTTGGTTCACTAAGAACCTCATGAGATTTTTCTCGAGTTCAGCTTTCCATTGAGACGGGGGATTAGGGTATTTGAATACGACATTTGGATCAATGAAACCAACATCATTATCCTTTCTCTTTCTGAGTTCTGTCATCTCATATCTGCATATATAAAAATATAGTGTGAGGATATATAATTTATATATATACATGTACCTTTATATATATACACTTTAATAGTAGAAAATAATCACACTTACAGACAATAGCAGCTAATGAGACTTTTGTCGAGAGAGTCCAGGTGGCATAGTTGGTGTAATTATGAAAACTCGACATATATAACGTCATCGCCACATAAGTAATGTTGGTTTCTAACTCTGACAGAAACAAAGGTCTCTCCCCATTCACACGCCGCCATGTACCACTTATTTAGCAGATACATTTGCGTACACAGTTCACCTAATGCCTCAGGGTTGTATAGACTCTTTCCATGTTCAAATTTCTTTCAAGGATCCACTTTCGGAGCAGATGGTCCTTCAACGAGCACTTGGGCAAGGTCCAAACCGGTATCCTCGTAAAACCGAGCCAGGTCCTCAAAATCGACGTCCAGTACGTCTAAGTTTGAACCATATTCATTACGAATGACAAGAGGGGGGACTAATTGTTGCGATTGTTGTCCGAGTTGTGCAACACCTTTCCCTGCTCTAGTCTTTTTCTGCTTCGCCTCAAATGACTTGGTGAGGAGAGCGGTCGTAGTCCGATTTTGGCAGGGTCTTTTGAGTTTCCCGCTTTTTCTGGTCCACCTTCTTTCTTAGAAGATCTGGAGGTAGGTAGAAGTATGGTTTCTCCAGGTTCTCCCTCGCTTCTTGTTGCTTTCTTACTTTTTCTAAGAAACTGCTCACATCTTTTTGTACTGGGCATTTAATTCCTTTTCACTTTTCTCGTAAGCCAGTTTTTGGGGAATAACTGGATTAGAGGAGGCTTTCTTCTTTGCCGGCTGGTGGGCCAACGGCTTCGTTTGCGGGACGGACCTCTTAGGAGCTAGCTGCTTCTTGGTCATGAAGGGAGGCGGGGCAGCCGTTGGAGACCTCCTTGGAGGCGTTAGAGATCTCCTTGGAGGTGGCAGTGTTGCATAATCATTGCCCGGAGCACTATGATGATCTGGAGATTGAATAATTGGACTTAGGTTGGCGGAGGCCCTGCTGTGTGAGTACAAAAAAGAATAATTAGGTATTAGAAATTGTTATTATTAATCATGCATGTCAATAGAAAATTAGTGAAAAAATTGTTTCATTCACTTTTGTCCGCACCTATTGTCTGGCAGTTGAGGAAGCGGCGGTGGACTAGAGACCCTAGGAATAATAATGTAGCGCTTGCGCCATAGTATGAATGTCTTCTCTAGCTTCTCCTAGAGTCTTCTCCCCATCACCTCCTGGAATGTCAAGAACCAGATCACTAAAACCTTTGTTAACTCTATCTACTGAGACGCTAACATATCTAGGTGGTATTATTGCCCCATGGATTCTTGGTGTCTTGGTAGGATCTGGAGGAGAAAAAGCACCGAGAGCCACCATGATTGTGGCATTCCCTTTTGGAATATGTAGCTCACATGATATAAACGGTGCAGTGATGTCATCCACGGGAAAATATAGCATTGCGTCATCTTGATTTGGCAACTCCGTGAAAGCGCAGCTGCTTTTCAACTGATCAGGGGGGCTAATACTAATGTTGATTCCTGGATCTGATGCCTACCTTTGGGCACTCATTGCTATTTGCACTTGCTTTATGATTTCGTCCTGCATTCTAGCTTGCATGTCTTTTCACGCTCCTGTGCTTGAAGCAATGCCACCCGTGACTCACGAACATATTCCTCCAACCTGCTGATCCGCGCTGCTTCCTCATCCTTCCTTCTCTACCGGCTTCTGTAGGTATCTCTGTCATTAGGGAAACCATGCTCCCAAGAAATGTTCCGTCCTAAACCTCTTGTTCGGCCACTGTGTTCAGCAGTCCCGATGGTATACGTCAGTTCATCCTTCTCTCTTTTGGGCCTGAACGCACCAATAGCTTTAGCTTGTAGAGCATAAGAAAATCTTTATGTTGCTCTTTTCGAGTTTTCGGCCATGAACCAGCTTTCCGGTCTCTAGGTCCAGTCTTCCTCATAAGCGAAAAACCAATTCTTCGCACATTTGGGCCAATTGAGTGATTCTGGTGTGATACCCTTGGCAAGAATGTCCGCTTCCATTTTTTCCCCCTTGGGAATGGCAGTCACGTAGCCACCTGATCCCATGCCATGGTGGTATACCTTCTGTTGGGCATTCTCTTGGTTCCTTCTCACCCGTTACTCACCCTCTTCCGATGTCTTGTACTGTACAAAATCATTCCAGTAGGGACTCAACTTCATGAGAGGGCCACTAGTATTGAAATTGGGCATTAGGTTCTTCTTGACGTATTTTGTGTATAGGGATTTCTTCCAAGTCTGAAATTGTGTGGCCATCTTCTTCATAGCCCACTTTTGAACTAGTTCCTTCAATTTATCATCGTTGATAGCATCATAATCATCTGCTTGCAACATGAAATGTTGAAGGATATCATCCCAAATTAAATTCTTATCAAGATCAGAGACAAAACTAACATGAGGCTCGTTGATCTTTTGCTTCCATTCACGGGCACTGATCAGAAGTCTGTCCCTTACAAGACACCCACAGTGTTGCATGAATTTTCTTGCATGTGGACCAAGTGGTTTGCCTGTCTCGATATTGAATTCCGATATTATGTAGCGCCCCTCCAATGGCTTTTTCAGGCCTCGAATATTTTTGCTTTTCGCCGTTGTGGTCGTCGATCCAAAGGGCTACGTATAAAAAAGAATAAATAAATATCATGTGTATAGATAATAGATGATAGATATTCAAATATATATATATAATATTCAAATATATATATAAATATATATACCTCGCCAGTGTTTTCTTTTATAATATTTTCTTGGTTATCTTCAAGAGCCAGGTATTGACTCCCATCATCTACATCCTGCTGGTCACCATCGGCCAATTGAGTGCCGGTGTTGATAATATCCATCATTTCTTCATCCATGTTGTCTCTCGAGGTAGTCATCTAGCTTTTACACCACTAGATATATCTATAAAAAATAAAAACTATATCTATCAAATATCCATCAAATTCTAGCTCAAAAACATGTTTAAATAAATAATCATCCGTACTAGTTGACTTTGATTATGTGATCATCTCAGTGAGCATTTCTCCACCGAACGGCACCGTACTTGGCCACGGAAGAGCTCCGATTCTATGAGGAAGGGAACACGGTCTTCCATGACCGTTGCCGCTCTCCCTTATAGAATCAAAGCTCCTCCTTGATGTCCGTTACAGCTCGGCAGAGAACATGCTAGCCGAGATGAACACAGTCCGCCTACGTGATCAGCTAGTACGGATTTTCTACAATTTTTTAACTATTTTTTAAGTTTTTCATTTCATGGAAAATTTAATTCTAAAAAATAAAAGGCATGATTTCTAAGTATTTCATTTCATGGAAAAATTAATTCTAAGTGACCTGCTCGATATCGGCGAGCTCGCGGGCGTTTCATGGAAAAATTAATTCTAAGTGACCTGCTCGACAAAATTGAGAAAAAACACACGCTCTCATGACCTCACACATCTTCTAAGATCACGTAAGCTTCTGTTCTAGTTGACCTTGCTTATGTGATCATCTCGGCAGGCATTTCTCCACCGGACGGCACCGTACTTGGCCACGGAAGAGCTCCGATTCTACGAGGAAGGGAACACGGTCTTCCACGACCGTTGCCGCTCTCCCTCATAGAATCAATGCTCCTCCTTGATGTCCGTTACCACTCGGTAGAGAATATGCTAGCCGAGATGAACACGGTCCACAAGTTCAACTAGTACGGATTTTCTTCAATTTTCTAACTAGTCCACGCCAAGGAGGTGGAGGTATGCCCACCCGAGTACGAGAACTACGTGCCCTGCTACTAGAACGTCACGGACGCCGTCGAACGTCTTGGATATGGGGGCCAGCGTCGTCATAAGCTACCGCGCAAAAAGGAGGAAATGACGAGACACCGGGCTGCGCCCATGCTCCACTAAGCTCGATGGCTCAGCGCAAAATCGCATTACAAGATTGCCGGCACAAGGGCTCAGCACACGCATCCATCTGATTATAAAAGGTTGGAGCAATTAATCCATCATAAACTGGATTATATATGGTGGCGGCGGTGGCTCACATCCAAGGTGTCAAACGCGAGGTCCAGCTCCTGCAGCCAAAAAACATGTTAGAGACTTAGACTTTACTAAAAAACTAGTAATAATCTGTTTCATTACAGGCCGATGGTAAATATGGCTGTAGGAAAGCCCATCCATTCGAGCTTTGCCGAGCTTTGCCTCTTAAGAGCAGTAAGTATGGTTAGGTGAAATCAAATATCGCCATGCAAAAGTAGCAGACTAGCTAAATTGTTACCCTCAACCTCAAGTGGCATGGGTGATTGACCGGTAATAACAGTGGTACACATCTTTGCCATTTAATTTGATCATCGACAGGCACATGCAAATACATATTACATAGGGCCAGACACAAGCATAAATATCAGTATGAATTCATGGCCTCAGTCGCCCACATTCTAGCACCAAGGAGCCTAACATATAAACAGAAGTATGCACCAATTCCAAAGGCTACTAGCTAGCACCAAATCGAAGCGATACATTCATTGAGCAACGGCACTGAACGAGTTGGCCATATAGCAACAAGAGAGTGCAGAGGAAGAGGGAGACTGGGCCAAACCTGGAGAAGACGTGCCGTAATAGAGATGCTGTGGCCTGCTACGGATCTTGGAGAAGGCTGTGTCTCGCGGATCTAACACAAGAACGAGGGCTTCAAAGTTCAAACATAGCACGGAGAGGAGGATGAAGAAGGGGATGAATTGGAGGAGATAGACACCTCGAAGAACCTTGAACCACTTGGGAGCGAGGTGGGCCAGGGATGAGGACGACGCGAGGCGTGCGCTGGCCGACCGGAGAAGAAGCAGCGCATGCGCATGGGGCCGGTGGGGGCGGCAGCGCTGCTGGATCCGGTTGGAGAAGATGAGGCGATGGAGAAGAAGGCTTGGCGGCTACTGGATCCGGTTGGAGAAGAAGGCGGCGAAGACAGAGAGGAAGAGAACTAAGGGCAAAGGGCGTGGTTTATAAAGGGGGACCTGTAGTTCTGAGTGATTGTTTGAACCAGGACTAAAGGTTCTTTAGTCTGGGTGATGGTTAGAACCGGGACTAAAGGTCGGGTGTAGCCCCGGCCCAGGAGTAAAGGGGATTTTGGCGGGCCACGAAAACGCAGCCCATCTTTAGTAGTGCCGGGTGATGGTTAGAATCAGTACTAAAGGTTCTTTAGTCCCGGGTGATGGTTAGAACCAGGACTAAAGGTCTGACCTTTAGTCCCGGGTGGTTGGTCCACCTGGGAGTAAAGGTGGGCTACAGTTTGGCTTCTCGCCAGTTTGTAGAAGTTTTTCCTTTTTTATATATTTGTTTTATATAAATATGCAGAGAGTTGTTAATTGCCTAGTAAATAAAATATTAGCAAAAAAATACAAAAAGAATTCCGGGACCTGGTTTTGCATTATTGCATAAAAGAAAAAACTATAACCTAAACTCTTTTGTTATACCATATAAATATTTAACATAGTGTAAATAATAATCATAATTTTCACCATGTAAAAATGTACTACTTAATTAAAATCATTAAAACTATTGCTTTTCGATAGGAAATTAGTTTTCACATCTTATTGATGTTGATCATTTGTTTTTTCATCACACATTCTCCATAGGAAATCCACCGTCAAGCAGAAAATTCATTTAAATGGTAGAAAATATGAATACACGACAGAAATATGAATACACTATATATATCAAGCGGGGACATTAGTGAACTTCTTAACGTATATCCCTTGGTTATGATCGTGCCGTAACCACAGAGTGTCCTCATCATTTAGCTGGATGCTTGGGTCTTTGTTCACTGTGAAGGGTGGAATTCGGTCATCCTTTTCATAATCTTCTGATATGTTTGATTTGTCTTCAATTCTGATGATGTTTCTTTTCCCTGAAAGAACTATGTGGCGCTTTGGCTCATTGATTGGGTTGTTGTTGTTTTTCCCTCTCTTCGGTTTTGTAGACATGTCCTTAACATAGAACACCTAATTCACATCCTTGGCAAGGACGAATGGTTCGTCTTTCTACCCAATATTGTTGACGTCCACGGTTGTCATTCTATACTGGTTGTCGACTGCTACACCACCTCCAGACGCCTTTACCCATTGGCATTTGAACAAAGGTACCTTAAAAGTAGGTGCATAGTTTAGTTCCCATATCTCCTCTATGCGGCCATAATATGTTTGCTTATTTCCATTAGGGTCGGTGGCATCTATGCGGACACCACTGTTTTGGTTGGTGCTCCTTTTATCTTGGGCTACTGTGTAAAATGTATTCCCATTTATCTCGTACCCTTTGTATGTGAGGATATGCCACAATGGCTACCTAGCCAACAAATACAGTTGCTCATCAATACTCTCATCACCCTGACATTCTTTTTGCAACCAGTCGCTGAAAGTTTCCATGTGCTGATGCGTAATCCAAGCTTTAGACTTCCCTGGAAACTCGGATCGGAGCAACTCTTTTTGTGTCTCGATATACGGATCCACCAAGGAGGAGTTTTGTAGAACTGTGTAGTGTGCTTTATTAAAATAATTGTCCTGTGTACCAATATATGTTTTCTTCCTTAGTGTCCCCTTTCCACTTAGTCTCCCCTTGTGTTGCGATTCAGGAACACCAATCGGGTCAAGGTCGGGAATAAAGTCAACACAAAACTCAATGACCTCCTCTGTTCCATAGCCCTTGGCGATGCTTCCTTCTCGCCGAGCATGGTTGTGAACATATTTCTTTAGGACTCCCATGAACCTCTCAAAGGGGAACATGTTGTGCAGGAACACAAGACCGAGAATGCTAATCTCCTTGACCAGGTGAACTAGAAGGTGTGTCATGATATTAAAGAAGGAAGGAGGGAACACCAACTCAAAGCAAACAAGACATTGAACCACATCATTCTGTAGTTTAGCTAGATCCATTAGATCGATTGCCTTCTGAGAAATTGCATTGAGGAATGCACATAGCTTCACGGTGGCTAGATGTACATTTAGAGGTAGAATTCCTCTTAATGCAACTAGAAGCAATTGAGTCATGTGCACATGGCAGTCATGGGACTTTAAGTTTAGGAATTTCTTCTCTGGCACATTTATTATACCCTTTATATTCGAGGAGAATCCAGATGGTACCTTGATGCTTGCTAGGCATTCAAGCATGCTTTCCTTCTCTTCTTTGCTAAGAGTGTAGCTGGCAGGACTTAAGTAATGGCGTCCATCATCTATCTTCTCTAGATGTAGGTTGTCTCGTTCTTTCAAACATCACAAGTCCTGTCATGCCTCAAGTGTGTCCTTAGGCTTCCCATACACACCCATGAAGCCTAGCAGGTTCACATAGAGATTCTTCGTCAGGTGCATCACGTCGATCGTGCTACGGACCTCTAGGACTTGCCAATAGGGTAGCTCCCAAAATATGGACTTCTTCTTCCACATGGGTGCGTGACCATCGGCGTTGTTCAGAATAGGCTCAGCTGCCATGTGCCTTTCCAAATACTACTTTCACATCCTTGACCATATTGAGTACATCCTCACCAGTTCGGTTGTCCGGCTTGGTCTGGTGGTCTACCTTACCTTTAAAATGCTCGCCTTTCTTTCTTAGGGGGTGATTCACAGGAAGAAATCAACGATGGCCAAGGTACACGACCTTTCGACATTTTTTTCAAGAATATACCTTTAATGTCATCGAAACAGTGCGTGCATGCATTATATCCCTTGTTTGATTGTCCTGAAAGATTACTTAGAGCAGGCCAATCATTGGTTGTTACGAACAACAATGCTCGCAGGTCAAAGTGCTCCTGTTTGTGCTCATCCCACACACGTACACCTGGTCTATTCCACAAAAGTAGAAGTTCTTCAACTAGTGGCCTCAGGTACACATCGATGTCATTGCCAGGTTGCCTTGGGCCTTGGATAAGCACTGTCATCATAATAAACTTACACTTCATGCATAACCAGGGAGGAAGGTTGTAGTTACATAGAGTAACAGGCTAAGTGCTATGACTACTGCTCTACTCCCCGAAAGGATTCATACCATCCGTACTTAAAGCAAACCTTAAGTTTCTTGCGTCATTTGCAAACTCCAAGAATTCTCTATCGATTGCTCTCCACTAGGACCCATCAGCAGGGTGTCTCAACATATTGTCTACCTTACGGTCCTGTTTGTGCCATCGCAACAACTTTGCATGGTCTTTGTTTCTGAATAGACGTTTCAAGCGTGGTATTATAGGAGCATACCACATAATCTTGGTAGGGATTTTCTTTGTGGGATGTTTGCCCTCAACATCACCAGGGTCATCTCGCTTGATCTTATACCGCGATGCATGACATACCGGGCATGCATCTAACTTCTCGTACTCCTCACCATGGTAGAGGATGCAGTCATTAGGACATGCATGTATCTTCTGGATTTCCAATCCCAAAGGGCAGACTACCTATTTTGCTTCGTACGTAGTTGCAGTCAATTCGTTATCCTTCGGAAGCATCTTCTTTTGGATTTTCAGTAACTCCCCAAATCCCTTGTCAGATACACCATTCTTTGCCTTCCATTGCAGCAATTCCAGTGTGGTACCCAACTTTTTCTGCCCCGCATCACAAGTTGGGTATAGCAATTTCTTGTGATCCTCTAGCATGCGCTCGAACTTGATCTTCTCCTTTTCACTTTCGCATTCTCTTTGTGCGTCACGAATGGCCTGACCAAGATCATCAGCGGGCTCATCTTATGCCCCTACCTCTTCTTCAGCTTCCCCCATTGCAGTCTCACTGAAGGCACCATATTCAGCAATAATGTCATCATCGTCCCATTGTTCTTCTTCACCTTCTTCCATTACAACCCTAGTTTCTCTGTGCTTCGTCCAACAAATATAGTTTGGCATAAAACCCGACTTCAACAAGTGTGAATGAAGACTCCTTGAGCTAGTATATTCCTTCAAATTCTTACATATGGCACATGGGCAGCACATAAAACCATCGCGTTTGTTTGCCTCGGCCACACATAAGAAAGAATGCACGCCCTCAATGAACTCTTGGGAGCGGTGATTAGCATTGTACATCCAATGCCGGCTCATTAGCATTACATGACATACATACCATATTAAAACCTATAAACATAATTAGTTAATTATACGACATGCATGCCACCACACAAAGTATTAATTTATGAAAGTCTCGCTACAATGTAGACAATCCCAACTACCACTAAAAAAACTAAAGCTAAAATGCACTTCAGCAGCATAAGGATTTTACGACCAATCCCAACTAAAATAGATAGATCATGCGTTTGTTCAACATCTATGGGCTTCTTCCGCAGGATCACTGCCTCATCAACCGCCGTAGCCGCCTGTGCAAGAGAGTTTTGCACGTGTTCAACATACTCTTCCTCCCAGTACCAGCCTGAATATCCAGTGCCATCCCACTGAAATTAAAACAAAAAATTAGAACTTTAATCACAATCATCATGAAAATAAGTATAAATTAACCATAATCATCAAATGCGACAAAATAACTCACATTGCGATCCAGACACTTGTAGAAGATACGGCCCTTGTTGGGGCACTCCTTCCTCATCCGGTACTCCATCACAATCTTCTCCTCACACTTGCCGCATGCAATGAGAGGGAGGTCCGGCCTCAGTCGCTTTGGAACCCGATGAGAGGCCGAGGACCCGGAAGCAGTTTACATCTACTCTCTATACTCATTTTTAATATAATATAAATTTCTCATTTTATAAACAAATAAAATTAAAAAAACTCTAAAATTCTCTATATCTCTAAACCATGAAGTGTGCTATGCATGCTAGAAATGAAAGCTGAATACTAGTTTTGAATAACTACTTTAACCTTCCTTTATCCAAATATGCAAACTTTAAAGTGATTTTGAGCTTAAATGGCTTACAAATAAAAAAAATCCACCATAAAAACCATATATATCTAGTCCACAAAATGAGATATGCTATTGATGAAACATGAGAGTATAAAGTTGGTAACCTTTAGAACCGAAGAATCGATGGAGGAATTGAAGAAATCTTGTAACCACCGGCGATAAGGAAGAAGAGAGGCCGGCGATGAAGCAAGAACACTGAGCTTGAAGTGGCTCGGGCTCGGGGAGGAAGAAGGGCTATATAGGAGGGGACCTTTAGTCCCGGTTGGAGACAGAAACCGGGACTAAAGGTCCCTTTCTAGTCCCAGACGAAGCCTCCAGCTGCGAGTAGACTTTTACTTCCGGTTGGAGCTACAAACCCGGACTAAAGGTCTCTCTAGTCCCGGGCAGTGAAAAATACCAGGACTAAAGCCAAATTAGCTGGATCAAAGGTCGTTTCTCTACTAGTGTTACCAGTGCATAGCAGACTAGCTGACCATCACACACAAACAGATCAACCACAAGTCCAAATAGATAGCCCAAGCTTTGTCAACAATGGAGATCGTCTCATCGAAAAAGCTAGCGTGGTTAGCTTATTTCCAATTAGCAGTACAAAGTTCAGAAGTAAATATGGATTTTATAGTTTCACATTATTCGCATCAAACTAAACCAACCAACAGGAGTCCCGATGTTGAAAACAGATCCTTGCTGCTGGTGATACTCTTTCAAATTCTTTGAGCATTCTTGATGCATCTAATGCAGAATTCCTATGTCCTTTGAAGTTTTCCACTGAGGCCATTTGTAGATTTCTTGCATAGAGGAGAACATGTTTGATAAACTGCATGTCATTTGGAGAGCATGAGATACTTTTCAGATGTAGACGTTCCAGATTTTTCACCAAACTACAATTCGGCAATGTCCTGAGAAAGTTTTCAGCAAATGCATCCACTTCCTTATTGATTTCATGTCGAGAATTGTCCTGTATGAAAAGAGTTTTAAAGGGACAACATATCAGTATATTTTTATGAACTTTACATACAATATCACTGAGTGGTGGTAAGATAGTATGAACACTCAACAAGATATCACCATACCGTAATTTCGAGAACCTGAAGGAAGAGAGCTTGATGAAGCAGAGAAATAGTTGATAGCATGGTTGAAGCTTCATAAAAATGAGTATGAAGTTTCAAAATCCTTAGATTCTCAAATATGCATGAAAGAACTAGCACCACGGTAATTCCATGGACCTGAAGAAGATAAACAATTTATTTTTGGTATGTAACACATATGTTGCACATTATGAAAGACAATCTGGGTATCAAACTTTAAAGCAAGAATATATGAGATACAAATATATCACAGTTATGCGGAAGAAAATCTGAGACATATATAAGAGATTGGCATGACATAGCTCAACGGTCTTTATGATTTCTTTGCACATCACAGGAAAAACACATGCATGGCCCACTATATGCACAATTAATAAAGGAGGGACCAACAGCTTGCATTGCATGTAAATTACTAAACAACTACTAGCTATGTTTAAAGAATATGAATAAAATATTAACAATATTACATTTTTCTTACTTTTAATGATTTCGATGCCTTCAAAAAAATTGGTGGTTTCATAATAATAATATAAATATATTACAACCATTAACCATTCTCGATTGTGGCATCCTATAATAGTGATGCAATTGTGCATCATTATTGTGCAATTGTGCAGATACAACTTATAATTACAACCATTCTGTAATAACCAACACCAGTAATAATGATCAAGCTGCTGTATGAAATATTAGACAGCAGCATATGCAGGTTTGGTCTATATGATCTATGATATGAAATATAATAGAACATATAGTTGTGCTCACAAGATTGAGTTCAACAATAATCAGTTATACCGTGTACAATGGTGTGTCATGTCGTATGTACAATAATGGTCATAACGATCAAGGATGTAGCAATAGTCAAGGCATGCTTTCATATGGGTTTTGCGAGATTACTGTGTTTAATTATGCCAAATACTTTTATCTTGTCAATTATTTACTATTCAGTGTAACATGGCTATGGTGGCTGAGGGTACTTTTGTGCAATTTGAATATTTCTCAAGAGTGAAACGAAATTGACAACAAATAATCCAACAACACTACATGAGATGAAAACATGAATGTACCATTCATATTATACTATTAAATTCCGGTATTACTGGTTATTTTCTACCAAAGCTAGTTTGGTAGTATCTTGGAAGGTTCAAAAGGTAGTATATATGGCCAAATTAAACAAACTTGAAACTTCATTTATTAGTTTATGAAAAACTTTGAGACATAAAAAGAGGAGTATATATATCACTATGTCCTGGAATATAGTATATATTTGCTTATAGCGTTCATAAAGATGATATATGCTCACTATGTCCTGGAATATAGTATATATAAGCATTCAAAAATTATATCCAAATATAAGGGATTTAGTGGACAGAGGGACAATTTTACACTAAACAAGCACACAAATTCATTAAGTAACATAGTGTTACTTGCCATTTATCATGCAGTACGTGCCCGATTAATAGCAGGATGACATCATCGTTGCAGTGGGAATTAAATTGATTAGGAAATAAAGTGATGGTATATATATGTGTTTGTGTTTTGTACTCTCTTAATATGTCTTAATTTTTTAGGATACCTATATTTCAGGATGAAGACAGTAGCATATACAACAGTTATGTGTGTGCACTACGTACTAAACTACAAGAGGCACTAGTAGAGAAGTGGGCAACAGTCCCGGTTGGGAACTGGCTTTAGTCCCGTTTTTTTCCAACCGAAACTAGGAATCCGGGACTAAAAGCATTGTCCTTCAGTCCCGGTTGCCGGTTGCCTCAACCGGGAATAAAGGTCCTCCCAGGCTAAAAAAAATAGTGCCTTCCACCCATGCAGCTCGTGGGATTCGAACCCAAGACCTAATGCATGGCCTCGCGCGTATCTTTTCACCCCACCTACACAGCACAAGTGATATTTGGTGGGATGCTTTTCTTTTGAACTAGTCCATCGGAGGACCATTAGTCCGGGTGAGTAGCACCAATCGGGATTATAGGGTCATTTAGTCTGGGTTGGTAACACCGACCGGGACTAAAGGGTCTCCCTTTAGTCCGGATTGGTGTTACCAACCGGGACTAAAGGTCAAGGCTCTTAATCCGGGTTGGTAATAACAACCGGAACTAATGTAGACCCCCTTTGAAGCCCAGAAAACTTGGACCCGGGACTAATGGTGCTAGCCGAGACTACTGTGCTGAACCGAAAGTCTGTTCTCTACTAGTGAGGGTTGCACATTGGGAAGCGATAACAACATTATATGTGATAATCTCTTCTTCAGATTCCCTACCGCAAAGTATTGTTGGAACATTATGAACCTGAACATCCTTCAGCCTCATTTCCTGAAGTCATCCAAGTACTCAGCAACCAACTAAACTCAGACTTCTTCTTGAATGCGGTGATCGTCATGTTCTAGACAATCCGGGGGCCAGCAATGACTTAATCTTTAAAGGGATTCCCCTTAATATCCAGGATTGCAGGGGAGTCTTTAACAAGGAGTTGGCTCTGACCTCCCTCCTTGCAAAGTCAACTCTTAGCGTCTCTTTTCTTTTTTTTTCTTTTTTTTTTGTTTCTTGAGTGGTTTTGTAAAGACCGTACACTACCGTAAAGAGGAGCTTTGCCGTGTGTCCAAGGCACACGGTGAAGCCCAAAAAACACTCGGTAAAGAATTTGCTGAGTGTTACACTCGGCAAACAGCACACGACGTACACTGTGACGGCAAAAGTTTCTTTGCCGAGTGTTTTTTTATCGTGCATTCGGCAATAAAACCGATGCTCGGCAAAAAAAAAGTAACGTGATGGCGAGAAGACGGTCATGACGCGTTTGCCGAGTGTCTAACGGCACGGGCACTCGGCAAAGATGCCACGTTTGCCGAGTATCCATGCGAAAACACTCGACAAACATCCAGAGAGGATTGTAGAAGTGTATTTCTAAAGTTTTTCTAAATTTAATTTTCTAAAGGAAAATGGCCGTATAATGTGTGAGCATGACTTCATGGTGATGTCATCAAGCTCGCAAGGCATTCTGCTTTGCGCGCGATGCCGAGTCTCCACGCGAAAAACACTCGGCAAACATCCAGAGAGACTGTAGAAGTGTATTTCTAAAGTTTTTCTGAGTTTATTTTTCTAAAGGAAAATGGCCGTATAATGTGTGAGCATGACTTCACGGTGATGCCATGAAGCTAGCAAGGCATTCTGCTCGCTCCGGCCGCTCGCCCGCGTGGCGTTGCGCGCGTGCGTGCTGGGAGGAGTTGCAGGCGTTGTCGCGGAAGCCAGCGAGCTGCGTAGAGCTGCACCACCCCATCCCGAGCCGCCGGCCGGCCGCGCGTAGCATCCCGGAGCACCTTCGGCTTGCTGGACCTCCACGAGCAGCACATCGTGAACATCGATGCCGTGCCCTCGCCGTCGGGTCGCAAGCGCCGAGTCCCTGCCGCAGAGCCTGAACTCTCGGCCGCGGCCCTGGTAGCCGTCCAGCAGGTGCAGGTGCACCTCCAGGTTGTGGAAGCATGCCAGGTCCAGCGTTTCCGCCTTGAGGTACAGTGACACCCTGTGCTCCAGCGCCAGCTCCGCGCCGACGTGCACGTACATGCCCAGCTCCTGCTCCAGCTGCGCCTTGAACCACGTGTTCCCCACCCGCGGGCCAGAGAAGGAGAAGACGCACACCGGCGCCGCCCCGCCGTCTGGTGACACGTTGATTTGACGATGGGGAATTTCGATTGCTGTGAGGAGAGACGCACTACAGGAACTGCTGGATTCCCCGAGTGCCAGTTGCACTCGGGGAAGGCCCAGTTGCACTCGGGGAAGCCTTCCCCGAGTGCAACACTCGGGGAAGAGCCTCCGGCTAATCCTCTCACGGGAAAGTCGTCTTCCCCGAGTGTCAAAAATCGTGCACTCGGGGAAGGCTTTGCCGAGTGCCGTGCTGGCACTCGGGGAAGACTTGACGTCGTTGGCCGACGTCGTTTTCTTTTTCTTTTTTTTTTTGATTTTCTTCCCCGAGTGCAACACTCGGGAAAGATTTTTGAATTTTTTTTTAAATACTCTTTGCCGAGTGCCGCAGTTCAAGCACTCGGGGAAGAATTTTTTTTTTAAATCCCTATTCCCCGAGTGCCACAGCACCGGCACTCGGGGAAGCCACCTCTAAAATTCTTTTTTTTTGTTTTTTGCTTTTCCATGTAAACAACAAAGCATATATATATATATATATATATCACAAACCACAAATCAACACCAATATATCACAAACCACATTTATATATCACAAACGACCAAATTTGTCCGAAATCAACAATATATTACAAACCACACGTTCAAAAGTACACACTATTCCAAGTTCACAAGTTCAATACATAAAAACGACTCCGAAGGCGGCTCATGGCAACTGTGAGGGGTGGGACGCCCCAGCGTGCGATCCCGGCGACGGTCCAGGTGGGGATGGTCCGACGTGCGATGCCGGCGACCCTTCGACATGGTTCGACGCCGCCCCCGATTGATGCTGCAAAAAAGAGAAGAGATTGCACGTGAGTGACAAGATAAAAATGTAAGGAGTTTAAAGAAAAGTTGAAAATTTCGGCAACACCTCCCCTGCACGGGGAGGTTTCCAAAACCTGCAAGAAAAACGTCGGCACGAAGGCCGACAACCACATTTCCGGCACGAAGGCCGACACATCAATAAATCCGGCACGAAGGCCGACACATCAACAAATCCGGCACGAAGGCCATCACTAGGTTTGACACTAAGCATGAGCAAAGAAAGTAAAACATCCGTACTCATACTCACCGGAGTAGACTCTCGACGATGTGGTGGTGGTGGTTGTCAAGGGCGTCGAACCCTCGACGCGCAGGGCCTCGGCTACGAAGCTCGTAACCTTCGGCCGTCTTCTCCGGTGAGGTTATGCCCCTCTACCGTAGGCTTTAGATTAGATGGGAGATAGGATAATAATCTTGCTTAATTGTTAACACGCTGATACAGAGAGTTTATAGCCTTACGGCTTTAACTAACCGGGAGCCACGCTCCTACAATCAAGGCCGGCCCATGCAAAACCAAAACAGAAAGCTATGCCAAAGAAAGGAAACTCCGATCGCCTTCCAGTCAGCCACTGCTCGCGGTGATCGCGCGTGGCTGCTCCTCGCGTGCGCGCTGCATGCGCTCGACGCGTTCCGCGTCGCGCCGGATGTCACGGGCCCGGCGTCTACGTGTATACGTGCGCCCGACCATGACATCTCCCCCCCCCTCGAGACTCAGCTCGTCCTCGAGCTGAAGGGCAGGGTACTTGACACGGAGAACGTCGATGTCCTCCCAAGTTGCCGAAGCCGGAGACTCGCCCTTCCACTGAACAAGGGCCTGGCGCACGCCTCGCGCCAAACGAAACCAAACAGCACGTTCCGGTTCCGGGGTGATGGCGCCGTGATGGAGAGGAGGCAGCGCTGGTGGTGCACCTGGTGGCGGCCCGTGGAACATCTTGAGCAGGCCAATGTGGAACACATCATGGAGACGACCGCCGGCCGGGAGCTCCAGACGGACGGCCACATCGTTGATGAGCTCGGTGACGCGGTACGGCCCATAGAAGCGGGGCTTCAGCTTGCCTGTGCCGGACTGAGGGAGCGACGCGGCGGGCCGCTGGCGCAGACGGAGGAGCGCCCAGTCGCCCACCTTGTAGGCAACGTGGCGGTGGTGCCTGTCATAGTGCAGCTTCTGGACCGCCTGAGCTTGCTCGAGCCGGTAGCGGATGTCGGAGAGAAACTCGGCCCGCTCTTCCATGCTCTTGGCGACCGCTGCGACCCGCGTGTCCCCTGGTTCGTAGGAGCGGATGGAGGGTGGATCCCTGCCATAGACGACCCAGAACGGGGTGTCCCGAAGTGATGACTGGTACGCCGTGTTGAAGGTGAACTCCGCCCATGGGAGCCAGCGCAGCCATTGCCGTGGACGGTCCCCTGTCAAGCAACGCAAGTACATAATAATCACCCGGTTAGCCGCCTCGGACTGCCCATCCGACTGCGGGTGGAATGCCGTCGTCATGTGCAACTTGGTGCCCATCAGCCGCATGAGTTCGCGCCAAAATGTCGAGGTGAAGATGGGGTCGCGGTCCGACACCATGGACTGCGGAACGCCATGGAGACGAACGATCTCGGCGAAGAAGGCTTGCGCGACGGACTCGGCGGAGTACGGGTGCGCCAGCGGGATGAAGTGGCAGTATTTGCTGAACCTGTCCACCACCGTCAGGATGACGGATTTGCCGCTAACTCGTGGCAGCGCCTCGACGAAATCTAGAGCGATGTCGGTCCAGACGCCCTGGGGCACCGGCAGGGGCAGCAGGAGGCCGGCCGGGCTTAAGTGCTCGGACTTGTAACGTTGGCACACCACACAGGAACGTACCCAATCCTGGACGAGCTGCTTCATGTTGGGGATGTGGAAGTCGCGCCGGAGGCGGTGCAGGGTACGCTGGACACCCTCGTGACCGTCCCCATGTGTAGCCTCGATGATCTCCCGAGCTAAGGGCGATGCCGGAGGAATGTACAGCCGGCTGTTGTACTGCAGCAGGTCATCGACGAGCGCCCAGGGGCCCGTGCGCGTGCCAGCGGCGACCTCGGCGCGAAGGGCAGTGAGCGCCGGGTCCTGGCGCTGCGCGTCAAGCAGCTTGCCGATGAAGTCAAAGCGAGGCGCAGACAGCGCCAAGATGGCGGCCTCCTCCGTGTCGCGGCGTGACAGGGCGTCCGCAACAGCATTCGCAGCGCCCGGCTTGTATTCCACGGCGAAGTCGAACCCCAGCAACTTGCCCACCCAATGATGCTGAGGGATGGTGGCGAGGCGCTGGTCCAGCAGGTACTTGAGGGAGTAGTGGTCGGTCTTGACGACGAAGCGCCGGCCCCAGAGGTACGGCCGCCAGTGACGGACGGCGTGCACCAG
Source organism: Miscanthus floridulus (assembly GCF_019320115.1). Classification (NCBI taxonomy): domain Eukaryota; kingdom Viridiplantae; phylum Streptophyta; class Magnoliopsida; order Poales; family Poaceae; genus Miscanthus; species Miscanthus floridulus. The sequence continues at coordinate 48,917,630 of NC_089582.1, forward strand.
GCCGATCAGCTCTCTTTCGTAGGCAGCGAGGGCACGATGACGCGGCGCGACGGGGCGGCTGAAGAACGCCACGGGGTGGCCGTCCTGGACCAGCACAGCACCAAACCCGTGGGTGGACGCGTCGCACTCGACGGTGAACGGCGAGGTGAAATCCGGCATGGCGAGGACGGGCGCCGATGTCACTGCTGCCTTAAGGGCGTCGAAGGCAGCGGCGGTGTCCGCGGTCCAGGAGAACCCGTCTTTCTTGGTGAGGGCCGTCAGCGGGGCGGCGATGATGCCGTAGTTGTGGACGAACTTCCGGTAGTAACCGGCGAGGCCGAGGAAGCTGCGCACCGCCCGTGCCGAACGGGGAACCGGCCACTCGTGGATAGCCTGAACCTTGGCCGGGTCCATGGCGACGCCCGCCTCGGATATGACGTGGCCGAGGTAGGACACCGAGGGGGAGCCGAAGGTGCACTTGCTGCGCTTGACGAAGAGCCGGTGCTGACGGAGCACGAAGAGGACAGAACGCAGGTGCCGCAGGTGGTCGGTCTAAGTCGCATTGTAAATCAAAATGTCATCAAAGAAGACAAGCAC